>NC_137657.1:4196931-4426268 GCF_963422515.1 Blennius ocellaris | reverse complement strand
ACTCACGGACTCCTGCAGATTATTGAACATCCATGATATGAACTCTCAGTTCTTTCGTCTTTTTTCCTGACGGCAGGTCACGACGGATCCTTTCTAGTCAAACGAGCTCCTTTTGAAAAAAACATTTTTTTTATTGTTGTTATTATTATTGTTGTTACTTCCTCGATCAGAGATGCCTGAGGACATTGGGACAGCCAAGCCTGGTAAGCAAAAAAAACAAAAAACGTTTGGTGACTTCCTCTTCTTTTTTCATGTTTAATGCATGCACAGTGTAGAGAACTTTACCGCAGGGAAGATGTAATTTAAATGTTAAAAAAAAAAAAAGAGAGAGAGAAATCCACTTGTGAAGTTGCAGTGTTTACTCGTAAAAATGATGGACTAGAACGTTTCGATGTGAGCCGGTCAGCACTAAAATGAGACGAGAATCAGATTCCACCTGTTTGCTAGAAGTGTTTTTAAAGAGCAGAGCCTGAATGAATCGCGTCCCAGTGTACAGGAGCCGCTTGTTGTTTCTCAGATAAGGTGGAAAACGATCCTCACGTAGCCCTTTTAAACGCGTATAAATGCTGCTGTCGTGTGGTTACAGTGTGAGATTAGCATCATTTTATTGAGATTATTATTCCCGCGGTGTGTTAAAACGGGGTTAGGAGTGCCAGCGGAGCCGCTTGACACAACAACAGTGTTCCACTTCCCCGCTCCGCTCACATGGACAGCGTAGCCTCGCCATGTGCCCGTGTGTACACGCTCGCCGCAGCCCCGCGAGCTGATTGGCCGAGGGGGCGTGGCCAAACCCCGGAGCACGCGTCTGCAGAGGAGTCCTCCCGATTGGCCGGAGCGCGGCCAGTGACGCGGCGCCTTGCATAATCCCGAGGTGTACAAAACACGGGCTGCGCGCGGCTCGCCTGCTCCGGTACACGTGAGACGGCAGTGGAGCCTGACCTAGATCTTTTTTTTTTTTCCTTTCTTGCTCCTCCTCCTCCTCCTCTTCCTCACCCCCTCCGCGTTCACACTAGAGTCATGACAGATCCACGTGTGGGTGGGCCGCGAGACGCAGCCGTCATGGTCGAGGGTTAGGTAACCGTCTGCCGTGGCCTCGAAAAAACTAAACAAAACAAACAAACAAAAAACTCATGTTTTTTTATGGAGTTTATGAAAACAGTAAAAAAAAAAAAAAAAAAAACACATTAATAGTTCTTAAAGTATTCTAAAGTTGTGTCAAATTTTCTTGACTCGTCCCGTAAACAAATCTAAATTCAGTTAATCTCGAGAAGCAAACAAATAAATGAAATGCCTGGTGGTTCAGTGCGGCGTGAGGAAGAGCCTCCTCTTCCTCATCCTCATCCTCGTCCTCGTCTGTACACACATGTCATTACGTAACCGCCGCCTGCGTGTTTACCTCCGTACAGTATCTGCTGCTGTTGCCCCGGTGCTTCACTGACCCCGTCAGGAGAACATTCCGGGGCCGTTATGTAATGGCGTTATCCAACCAGCAGGCCGCCCGCGGCACGCCGTGGAAACCCGCCACGCGCGTCCGCCCGGGGGCGTGGCCAAGTGCATCTGACTGCAGAGGCGTTTTCTCTGACGACCTTGATTGTGTTCCAGAGATAAACCGTGTTTCACTAATCACCACATTGCAATTCTCGTCTTCTCTCTCCAGGAGGAGTTATTGCCTACATCTCCTCCGGCTCCGCCTCCAACCCCGAGTCGTGCATGAGCAGCAGCCCCGGCGGCGGCTACCTGTCCACGTCGCCCGCTGTGCCGCGCCCCTCGCTGCCCAGCAGGGCCGTGGGCATGCTGGTGGACCTCGCTCCGCCCGCCAAGACCGGGCCGTCGCGGGGCCACGGCGCGGAGAAGGCCGGACGCTCCTCCACATCCGCCAAGAGCAGCATCACGAGTAAGCGCCGCCGCCGCCGCAGGTGTCCCTGGCAGTGGATGGCGTTTTGCATCTCTGACACTTCCTGCTGACTCTTCTTTGCAGAAATCAACGGCATGGTGCTGCTGTGCAAGGTGTGCGGCGACGTGGCCTCGGGTTTCCACTACGGCGTCCACGCTTGTGAAGGCTGCAAGGTGAGACACGCTCCTCCCCCTCCAAGCCCCTCCCTGGAAGAGCAGGCCGTCATTCGCCGCCGCCGCACGCAGGCGTTCGCTAAAAGCAGTGCGTTTGTTTTGTTTTGGTGTAAAGGGCTTCTTCAGGAGGAGCATCCAGCAGAACATCCAGTACAAGAAGTGTCTGAAGATGGAGAACTGCACCATCATGAGGATCAACAGGAACCGCTGCCAGCAGTGTCGCTTCAAGAAGTGTCTGTCCGTCGGCATGTCCAGAGACGGTGAGTCGCCCCGGCTGGACGCTCAGGCCACCAGAGACACGAACAGTCACTATATATTATACACACAAACGTCACGTGACACTCCGGCTCCATGCGGCTCCATTCACTACACAGTTTTCACTGCCCCCTGCTGGCCGACATAATGAACTACACGAACAAAATAAACACCTCACGTTGAAGGCAATATTAACTACAAATACATTATATACAAACCTTTTTTCTTTTTTTTTTTTTCCTGCTGACATCATCTAATGATGGCTTTTTTTTGTGTCCAACCCTCAGCTGTGAGATTCGGCCGCATCCCGAAGAGGGAGAAGCAGCGCATGCTGCTGGAGATGCAGAACGCCATGAACAACATGATGAGCGGCAGCAGCCAGCTGCACGGCATGCTGCACGGCCACCAGAGCCCCGCCATGGAGGTCATGATGACCGGCGACGCCTCCTCGTCCTCTTCCTCCTCGTCCTCTTCCTCCTCGTCCTCCGCTTCCGACTCGCCGACGTGCTCCGGCCCCTCGTCGCCGCAGTGCTCGCAGGACTCCGAGTCCGTCGTCTCCATGGACACCAACTCCAGCTCCGCGTCCTCCTGCGCGTCGTCGTCGTCGGCGTCGGACAGCAGCGAGGACGAGGCCGCCGTCTCCACGAGCCGGCAGCAGCACCAGGACGCCTTCGCCTTCAGCCAGCAGCTGTCGCCGGTTCAGGGACTGACGCCGTCACCCGCCGTCGCCCCGGAGACGGCCGGCGACAGCCGCACGCAGGAGCAGCAGGAGAGCTGGAACTGCTGGAACAACCAGGTGGCGGTGGGCGGCCACCAGCACGGCGGTAATGCCGCGTACGGCGGGCAGCGGGGAGTCTGCCTCCAGCAGCTCAACGGCGCCCCCAGCTGTGAACCGTCAGACGACAGCCAAAGACGGCATGAATATAACGCACAAACCTCAGAGGGACCGACCAGAGCGCACCTGGTGAGTTCCTCTCGTCCGCAACCTCCAAGAGCGGGTTCAAGATTCAAACCTGGCTCAACCCGTCGGTCAACCCGGTTTTGTTTCGTTTCCGTCAAGGTCTGTCCGATGAACGCCTCGCCTTACGTGGATCCCCGCAAGCCCAGCCAGGAGGTGTGGGAGGAGTTCTCCATGAGCTTCACCCCCGCCGTGCGGGAGGTGGTGGAGTTCGCCAAGAGGATCCCAGGCTTCCGCGACCTCCCCGAGCACGACCAGGTGGGCCTGCTGAAGGCCGGGACGTTCGAGGTGAGAGCGCCAAGACTCCCCGCCTGCCACGCGGCCCGTCTGCGTTCCGACCGCACACCAACTTAAAACGAATGAAAAAAATAAACCTTTGCCCTTCCTCTTGACTGGCAGGTGCTGATGGTCCGCTTCGCCTCGCTGTTCAACGTGGCCGAGCGCACGGTCACCTTCCTGAGCGGCAAGCGCTACAGCCTGGACACGCTGCGGTCGCTGGGCGCCGGCGAGCTGCTCAACTCCATGTGCGAGTTCAGCGAGAAGCTGGCGGCGCTGCGGCTGGACGCCGACGAGATGAGCCTCTTCACCGCCGTGGTGCTGGTCTCCGCCGGTAAGGGTTCGCCGCCGCCGCCAAAGAGAAGTGTTGCCGTCCTCTTCCCGACCGCGGGCGCTAACGTTCCGTTCCTCTCGCTCCGCAGACCGCTCCGGCGTCCAGGACCTGAACTCGGTGGAGGCGCTGCAGGACAGACTGATCCGGGCGCTGCGGAACCTGGTGATGCAGAACCACGGCGAGGAGTCGGCCACCACCTTCACCAAGCTGCTCCTCAAGCTTCCCGAGCTGCGCTCGCTCAACAACCTGCACTCGGAGGAGCTGCTCTCCTTCAAGGTGCAGCCCTGAAGACGCCCCCCCCCCCCCACACACACACACACACCTCCACCAGGACCCGTCTCTTAACCCCCCCGGTGCGTGTTTGTTCCTAGAATGTATAAAAAGTTATTTTCTATTCTATTTTTGTTAAGTGGGTCTGAAGAGAACAATATAAACGATGTACTGTATTTATAGAAGATAACTGTTGCACACAAACACGCAGTGGGTCCGGCTTTGTCAAACGATCGAGTTTAAAAAAGAAAAAGAAAGATGTAAATTTGTTTGGGTTTTTTTTTTTTTAAATCCTAAAGCCATTTAATTCCAAAGTGTATTCTGTGACGAGCGGCTGAACGTTGCGCTCTGGTCCACCATGTTTGGTTTTTTTCTTTGACTGCTACACATTTTTGCTGAGGAGGAAAAGGAAAAAGAAAAAAAGCAAAAGCTCGTTTTGATGAATGTGTGACGACCGCTGCTACTTGCATGCCCCCCCCCACCCCCCACCCTGCCCCTCCCCCGCACCAGAAAGCATCAGCACGTCGTCTCGCTGTAAATAGTGTCGTATGTTGTTTTTTTCCTTTTTGTTTGTTTTCTTCTATTTAATTGTTGCCGACGTGCTGCACGTCCTCGGGAACTGCCTGTTCACTGCCTGGTGATTGCTGAGGGGGAGTCGACAATTTTTAAAGTGAAATGTGATGTTTGTTTGTTTGTTTGTTGTTTTGTTTTTTTTTTGCTCAAGCTGTGGAGCGGAAGAAAGGAAAAAAAAAATCCATTGTCATGTAAAGGCAACGTGTAAATGTCATCACAGCACATGAGTGTTGTTTTTTTTTGTTTTCTTTACTATTTCCCCACTTTTATTTTGTTTTTGTTTTTTTCTCAATGTAAATCAAACTGTGTGTTTTCAGCATAGCACTGAAGTCTTGACACTTTTGTTGAAATATCAGTTTCTTCTACTGGCAGAAACTGCCAAATGTAAATAACTATAAATATACATATATAAATATATAAATATCTGATGAACATAGATATAAATATGATACAGTATGAATTAAAAGAAGTGAAAGTTAAAAAAATGACTGGTGTCTTTTTTTTTTATTAAATTCACGTAATAAAATGAATTGCAGTAAGCCACATGCAAACATGCTTTTATTTAAAAGCACATTATTGAACCAATACAAAGAAGTGTGCACAAATTAAATATGTACTTATTGTTAGAAGTGACTAAATGTATATTATTTAAACAGTTCTACATGTTGTGACTATCCAAAAAACAAAAACTTACTAATCACGTGAAATGGTGGTTGAGAAGGCGCTTGACTCGACTCCAGAGAAAAATAAAAATGAAGGTTTACAGGTTGTCTCTTAACAACAAAAAAGGATAAAGGTAAATAACAAAACAGAAATTACCAGGGGTCCGTTTCACGAAGCAGGTTTATCGATTACCCCAGGTTAATTAACACCGAGTTGAGAGGAAGCGGGGTAACTCAAGCCTGTTTCACGAAGCGGGGTAACGTCAACTCCCGGTCAGTTACCGGGGCAACAGACGCTCTAGAACTAACCTGGTCGGGAGCAGGTTTTTGTCAGTGAACCTGGAGTTTTGCTCTGGCTCCGCCCCCTTTCAGACGGACACGGGATTTCATTTCCTCATTCAGCGGGGGAGTTTTGGTGAAACAGTTCTGCAGTGCCTTATTCCAGAGGCAAATTACACGTCAACTTTATTCCCTCACTATGGAATGTGCTTTTGATAATGATCCGATTGATGAAGGCGCAGCATTACTTCGCCCAGAATTTAATATTGGCAGACAGATCATCATCAGACCAGAGATGTACTGGCATTTCCAGACACCTTCCTTTTTGAGCGGTACCGTTTTACTGCAGAGACCATTATGTACATCCACAGTTTAATCGCTCTGTACATTAGCAACATCACCAGCTGAGCCTTGCCCTGACGTCATAGCAGATATTGTGTGTTGTGCTGCGTTTCCTCGCAAATGTCAGTTTTCTGTACAATATTGGAGACGCAGAGCACCTGAGTAAGGCCACTGTATGCAGCCAATCAGAAAGGTGTGCCTGGCCCTAAAAAGGTTTTTAGCAACTTTTGTTGTTTTCCCTGGAGAGAAACCTTCAAGAGTCATCAAGGAGGAGTTCCACAGGATTGCAGGTGAAGGATGAGATCCATTACATAAATATTAAATAACATTCTGTTAATGATATTGTGCTGCAATCTTAGAGTGGGATTAGTCATTTTCCTGTCTTTCAGGATTCCCAAATGTGATAGGCTGCATCGATGGAACGCACATCCTCATCAAAGCTCCTTCTCACAATGAAGCAGATTTTGACAGGGGTTACCATGCCAACCCCGGCTGCTGACCCCTTACCCAGACCCTGAACCAGGCCCCCAGCAGACCTTCAACCGGGCTCACTGCAGGACAAGAGCCCGGGTGGAGATGACCATAGGCCTGCTGAAAGCCCGTCTCCAGTGCCTACGTCACCTCAGGGTGACCCTGAGAGGGCCTGTGGTATTATAGTGGCATGTGTTGTCCTTCATAACACCCTGCCCTACGTAGAGAGGACCCTGCCCTACATAGAGAGGACCCTGCCCTACATAGAGAGGACCCTGCCCTACATAGAGAGGACCCTGCCCTACATAGAGAGGACCCCGATGATGATGATGAGCCCATTGACTTGTCAGCTATGCAGGATGGCAGAGCTGTCAGAGACACCATATGCCATCATCACTTCGGGGTCTGATCACCACCACCACCACCAAATAAAGACATGATGCACAATTCATTTGGTCTTTTTTATTTCCTACAAATACAAGAGCTAGTTTAGTTAATGTAGTGAGTAGTTAGCATAATTCACCTGGGACTGTACCCCCACCCTTAACTTGTGCTCCAGTAGTTCAATTTCCACATCTGCCTTTCTAATCTGGCGGTCCAAGTACTGCATTTCCTTAGCAGTTGTTTCCATCTTCTGGAGCAGGTGGAGTCTATAGATGTGTTTTACAGATAACTGGGAGGACATAAGGAGGACATTCAATGATTACAGTTGGACATGAATTCCACAGAATGAACCTCTGGTGTTTACTGAACATCTGTCTCACTGTCAGTCCTTGCAGTGGATGTTGAGGAGCCAGGCCCTGTTAAAAATAATGTGTCAATACTTCAGTGTAGACAAAATATCACTCTTTATTCCACCACAATGTTTCAGAAATGTAAACAGGATGAGAACTATCATACCTCTATAGGCCTTTGTGGATCCTCCTCTGTAAAGGCAGCAGACAGGGTTTCCTCGTACTCTTCATCCTAGATGAATATGTTTCAGTATATTTAAACTACCATTTTGCAAGATCTTTGGAGTGTTGCCTACTTACAAGGTCTGTTGTGGCATGAGGGGGTCCAGCAGGCAGAGAGCACCATCACAATCTGTTGGGTGACAAAAAAAAGACATGATGGGGAAATAAAGATGAACAAAAGGAGGCTTAAAGAGATATATAGGCCTCGGCATATTCTATATTATGAAGGAAGTGGTATCTTGAGGGGTGAGGTCTGAAGAGGAGCTCCTCCAGGGATTCCCTCAGCCACTGGCCTCCCAACATTCTGGCTTAGGGCTCCTCTGCCTCTGTTAAAGGTGGAGGTGCTGGGCCACCACCCGTTTTACGTACATCTGCCTTCTTTCTGTTGGCTGAGTAAAGTCTGCATTAGTTTAGCCTTAGTTATTTGACAGCACATGATATGGGTGAGAAGACATTTATGTGTTTGAAAACAGCATTATGTTGGAATAAAACACCTCACAGTCAAATGGTCACTTGATATTTACTGTACAATGTCACACATGATCGACATTACGTTAAGAAATGTATTGATTAACAATTCAATTAGCAGCGGTCTCACCCGATTGGACAATGTTTTTATATTTCATTTTCAGCTGCTGCCAAGAGGCTTCTCCCCCGCGGAGTTGCACCCAAAAGAAATAAATTAATAAGCTACCATCAAGCAGTATTCCCTTGCAATAATGTTGTGATGACAAAGACGTTTGAACTTGCGCATTCACTTGAGCAGCAATCTTCTTCCACGCCGCCTCCCTCTCTCTAGCAGCCGCTGCGCTGTTGCATTTTTTTTTTTTAATATGTTCATATTCGCCATATGATGGGATCAATACTTCCTGCTCCACTGGTGTAAAAAACTCCGCCCTCCGCGTCTCAGTTGTCATGGTGACTCGTTGAATCAGGGCTCCATTGATGCGGTCTTTTTAGAGTCGTGGTGCACGCGCTTGACTCCAGGTGAAACTACTCTGACTTCATCAAACTGATCAAAATCCGGTGTTGTGGAACCGAAAACTCACTGTTTTCTGTCTCAGTGTAACTCAACTCAGAGCTCGGTGTTAAGCTCATGGCTTGTTAAACCTGCTTCGTGAAACGGACCTCAGAACTGTTTTCACCTTCATGTCCACTGGAGAAAATGTGTTTTCAGGTACAAGTATGGTTCCACACTGTTTGTCTTGCTGAAACAAGAAGCACAGCAGCGAAGGTGGCTGGAGTTTTTTTTTCTTTTCCACAAAGAATGTGTTTGTTTGTGAGCGACTCTTCACCAAAGAAGCTTCCAGAACTACGGTACTTTGAAACTGGACTTACTCAGAAGCTCATCTTGAAACCTGCTGCTATTCCCACAATAAAAGACTAACGAGGGCCGAGATGTGTAAGTACATTACTACAACTAGAGCGTGAGCTGCTGGCTACGTCACCCAGGGGGTGGATGAGGCGACTGTGGGCGGGGCTGCAGTCTGCGTGAGGGTGGAGGAGGTGGAGGAGCTGAGAACCACCATCATGAGAGGTGACGTCAGCTCAATCCAAGAAATAACTATAATTTCACTAGTTGTGAGAGTTTATACTGGATCACCCACATTATTATCCCCCATGAGCAGAGGAGGGACTGTGAAACATGAAACATGGACAAATATGGGTCCTTTTAAATCACAGCAGAATCCTCTAAATGCAGCGACGACTGACGAAGCCGTCATTATTCCGGCCCCATGTATGGCACCCGTTTGTTCAATTGTGTAGGAAGTTGAGGAATCTTGCCCTTTCATCCGTTAGCTCTCGCTCGTTGGTCGTCCCACTTCGCTTTCCCCTGAAAAAACCCCCAAAACAAACCAGATTGACTTACTGCAGAATAATGAGGCGAGATGCAGTAAAACACTGGGATAAGCAGGATAGAATATTTGCCACATCGCATTTGTCTTGTTTTGTATTTTTCTGGTCTCTAGTTCACCTCCGTCGGTGCTGCTAATCATCTCCACAGAACACGACACTGTTTCCACTTCTTTGTCTTCGCTTCTCCTATAATGACGTTCGAGATCTCTAACAGGGTTTTTTTGTTTTTGTCTTTTCTCACGCTTTTGTCGGTGATTTGATTTGAAAAGTCTACTTGCAGGCTGCTCAGTTAGCTGTAGCTGCTGACATTTGTTTTGTGCTGCACTTCGTTCAGCGCAAAAAAAAACAGACAAAAGAACAACCCCGAATTCACGGGACGCTTCTGGTCTTAGCAAGTTATTGTGTCACTCATTTGATTTCGAATTTTGCGAAAATGCGGTGAAGTTTTGGAGGCGATTGGCTCCATCGCTGGATATAAACAGCCTCCAAAATTCAGTTAGTCCCTCTATGTGCCGAATGTGCTCCCGTCATTCACCGACACGTTGTTCAATAGTCTCATGAGCAGCGACAATCAGACATTTGAACCTGCCTTTTCCTTCCACAGCCTCCGTAACCTGGTGACCAGAGGAAGCTCATGTCACGAAACACACCGCAGGACAAGAGAATTACGTTCAGGTGAGCGAGTGTCAGAGTCCAGAACCAATTCCGATCAGACGTTGGGACATTCCTCAGCTCGGGGACAGAACCAATTCCGATCAGACGTTGGGACATTCCTCAGCTCGGGGACCTCGCCTGTGATTACAGCACTAATGGCCGCATTCCATTTAGAGGCGCCTGTTTCAGGGGAATGAGGTTTCTTTTTTTTGTTTCCACTGACGTCCACTGGGACCTGCTGTTGGTGGTGTTGGATGCATCTGTGATTTTCATAAGAGTGACGGGTGAAGATGTGCCTAGAGGTCCACTGTGCAACACCAACTGGGTTCCTGGGACTTTTGCATGGAGACGTCGTCGAGGCGACGCATTCAGAGGCTCCTGAATTGTGCCTAATCATCAGTTTTCAATCCAAGCAAGCAAACGGCAGTTATTTTTTTATATAACTTCAAAGATTTTAAAGAGAATGCATGGATCTATTGTCTGATTGTCCAAAATGTTGATCCATAAATTGTGTTTGACTCTAACAACGTTAACACGACGACGCTTCAAGTGATGAGGTGTAATTTATTTTCCTTATTTTTTTGCTTCAGAAGGTTTTTTTCCCGTTGAAATGGCAGAAACATGAAAACAATGAAATTTCACCAACAGCGCCACCTCGTGGCCCAACATGCTAACTGCATTGCTCTCAGTGTTTCTGCCTTTTCCTACTGAAACGGACATCGTTTTCAAAACGTTTGCCACGTAAACGCGAAACCTTTCTGAAACACAGATACAAGAATCCTGCGTCTTTAAGCCTCGGTCGTCTCTCCTGCGTTCAAACTCCAATAAACGAGCCACGTTGTGAGCGTCGTTTCACCAGACCAGAGTTTTAACAAAGACACACTGCAGGTTTTATGGAACGGCGGCTGTTTGCCTCCACGGCCTCCAGGTTCCCGTCCAACATGACGTTTCTCTTTAACTCTCATTGTTTCACTGTTTACGCCTTAAATTCACTGTACCACAAAGCCAAAGTCCAGAACGACTTTTCTTTTCAAACAAATCACCAGAATTTGTAATCAGCAGTTGGCCGTATAAAAAATAACTCAAATAAATTACAATTGAGTTGGAATTCAACTGTTTTGTTTTTTCTTCTTTTCTTCTTATGTGAGTCAAAAGCTGGTAAGAGGCTTGGATGCCGCTAAACACCACATGCTGCGCACACAACTAAAGTCCCAAATTACACAAGCTGGCGCTTTTCCCAGGAATGAAAAAAAACCAAAACACAGCAACACTTGCAGCACAGAGATTCCCTCCATTCCTTGTTCTTCCTCCCTGGAGTCTTTATTTCTCCTGTGATTCAAACCATGTTTCTGATTAATAAGTGAACAATAAGTGAACATTTCTCCCTGCAGGGAGCAATGCTCTTCTGGAGTTTTCCAGCTAAGTGAGTATTTGAACCCCAATATGAATTAGATTATTATTTTTGTTTGGGAGGAGGAGGGAAATCAAAGCTCTTCCTGTTTTATGTCCAGAGTCATTATTCTAATGAGAAGTTGCATCATGTCAGGTTCAAGGTTGGGGGTAAAGCTACCAGAAACCGCGCCGCCGCCTCGTTCTCGGAGTGAATTCTAGGATTTTCTTGTGGGTCTGAACCAGTAAAAAAAAACAAAAAAACAAAACACAATTTCTGAGGGAATGGTGCAGACACAGCTGGACGGTTGTGGTTGAAGGAGGGAAATAAAAGACAAGAAATGAGTGGAATTCCACAGAAACCAGCCTGGTATTAATTAGAAGTGGGTGATGAGGACGGCGGAGAAAACAGAGGATCAAAGAAAGAACGAGAGACGAATGACCTGAGGCTGGAATTCAAGCAGGAACATGGTAAAAGAGTATCTATCTATCTATCTATCTATCTATCTATCCATCCATCCATCCATCCATCCATCCATCCATCTAACCCTACCCCCACCCCTCTCTCTCTCTCTCTCTCTCTCTCTCTCGCTATATATATATATATATATATATATATATATATATATATATATAAAAAAAATCCCCTCTCGCCCTCCGCGGGCGGTCACCTGTTGTTCTATTCCAAGCTCGGGTCCTCTACCAGAGGCCTGGGAGCTTGAGGGTCCTGCGCAGTATCTTTGCTGTTCCAAGTACTGCGCTTTTCTGGACTGAGATGTCCGAGGTTGTTCCAGGGATCTGCTGGAGCCACTCCTCCAGTTTGGGGGTTCCTGCCCTGAGGGCACTACTGTCACCTTCACCTTCCAAGCCTCTCCAGCTCCTCTCTGAGCCCTTGGTATTTCTAAAGTTTCTCATGTTCCTTCTTTCTGATGTTCCATCACTTGGTATTGCTACATCCACCACAATGTCTGGTTGGTTCACCATTACCATCCTGTCTGTGTGTGTCTGGAAGTCCCACAGGATCTTGGCTTGGTCATTCTCCACCACCTTTGGGGGGGTCTCCCACTGTGACCTTGGGGTTTCCAGACCATACTCCGCACAGATGTTTCGGTACACTATATATGTAAATCTATAGATCTCTCTGTCTCTCTATCTCTCTATCGCGATGTCTCTGTAGGGATTTATTACCTTATAAGGATTACTATTTATGTTGTGGTTGGCTATCTATGATAATTATAAATAATTATCATAGATAGTTATTAATTATGTTATTGAAATTTAATCTGATCTGTATCAGAACCTCGGAGCTCCACCTGTCTAAACAGGAAATGATAGCCAACTCAGTTATATCAGTCTCATAAGACATACTAAACAGTTAATCAGGAATTTGAATTAATAGTCAAATTAATTACAATGACCAGAATTAACAGTCAAGGTTGAAGGATTTTGGAGTTCTTGACACAGAAGAGGTCGACATTTCATTCACCTTTGTGCACATTAATAAAACAGCAAGTATGATTCCAACAATTATATTTATTTACAATGAAAACAAATAAAACACAGATTCTAACTACCTATATACAGCTTGGTGTGTGTAGGTGTGTGTGTGTGTGTGTGTGTGTGGAGAGGAAAGAGAGAGAGAGAGTTGGAGGGAGTGTGTGTGTGTGAGACGTGTGATGGAACTACAAAACAGTGTCCCTATCCTGGACCTCCTCCTGGGTCTCCTTGAGCTTCTTCTGGGTCTCTCTGAAGTATCGGTCCCTCTCCTGGAGGTTCTTCTGGGTCTCCTTGAGCTTCTTCTGGGTCTCTCTGAATAGTCGGTCCTTCTCCAGGAGCTTCTCCTGGGTCTCTATGAAGAGTCGGTCCCTATCCTGGACCTCCTCCTGGGTCTCCTTGAGCTTCTTCTCGGTCTCTCTGAATAGTCGGTGCCTCTCCTTGAGCTTCTCCTGGGTCTCTCTGACGTATCGGTCCCTCTCCTGGAGGTTCTTCTGGGTCTCCTTGAGCTTCCTATGGGTCTCTCTGAAGAGTCGATCCCTCTCCTGGAGGTTCTTCTGGGTCTCTCTGAAGAGTCGGTCCTTCTCCTGGAGCTTCTCCTGGGTCTCTATGAAGAGTCGGTCCTTCTCCTGGAGCTTCTCCTGGGTCTCTATGAAGAGTCGGTCCCTATCCTGGACCTCCTCCTGGGTCTCCTTGAGCTTCTTCTGGGTCTCTCTGAATAGTCGGTGCCTCTCCTTGAGCTTCTCATGGGTCTCTCTGAAGTATCGGTCCCTCTCCTGGAGGTTCTTCTGGGTCTCCTTGAGCTTCTTATGGGTCTCTCTGAAGAGTCGGTCCTTCTCCTGGAGCTTCTCCTGGGTCTCTATGAAGAGTCGGTCCCTATCCTGGACCTCCTCCTGGGTCTCCTTGAGCTTCTTCTGGGTCTCTCTGAATAGTCGGTCCCTCTCCTTGAGCTTCTCCTGGGTCTCTCTGAAGTATCGGTCCCTCTCCTGGACCTCCTCCTGAGTCTCCCTGAGCTTCTCCTGGGTCTCTCTGAAGAGTCGGTCCCTCTCCTGGACCTCCTCCTGGGTCTCCCTGAATTTCTCCTGGGTCTCTCTGAAGAGTCGGTCCCTCTCCTGGACCTCCTCCTGGGTCTCCCTGAGCTTCTCCTGGGTCTCTCTGAAGAGTTGGTCCCTATCCTGGACCTCCTCCTGGGTCTCCTTGAGCTTCTTCTGGGTCTCTCTGAATAGTCGATCCATCTCCTTGAGCTTCTCCTGGGTCTCTCTGAAGAGCCTGTCCTTCTCCTGGAGGTTGTTCTGGGTCTCCCTGAGCTTCTCCTGGGTCTCTCTGAAGAGTCGGTCCCTCTCCTGGAGGTTCTTCTGGGTCTCTCTGAAGGGTCGGTCCTTCTCCTTGCTCTCTCTGAAGAGTCGGCCCTTCTCCTGGGTCTCTCTGAACAGGTGGTCCCTCTCCTGGAGGTTCTTCTGGGTCTCTGTGAGGAGTTGGTCCTTCTGCTTGACCTCCTCCCGCGTCTCTGTGAGTAGTCGGTCCTTCCCCCGACATGCCTTCTTAATCCTTTTCACAACTTCCCCCTTCTCCTGGAGCGCCTTCATCAGCTCTGCGAGGAGTTTGTCCCTCTTCTGGAGCTCCACCTGTGTCTCTTTGAGGAGTTGGTCCTTTACCTGGAGCTCTTCCACCGTCTCACGCTGGGGACGCTCCGTCCACCCGAGCTCCACTTTCGTCTCTCTCAGACGTTCGTCCTTCTCCTGGAGATCCTCCTGCATTTCATTGAGAAGTTCGTCCTTCTGCTGGAGCTCCTCCTGCATCTCACTGAGAAGTTCGTCCTTCTCCTGGAGCTCCTCCGTCAGCCCTCTTAGGCCGCGGTCCTTGCTCTGCCGGTCCTCCTGCAGCTCTCTCAGGAGTCGGTCCTTCACCTGGAGCTCAGAGGCTTGTTGCTGCTTTTCCCTCTCTAAAGCAGAGGCCTTGCTCCTCCAGTCCTCTTCCTCCTCCTCCTGCAAGCTGTTGAAGCGATGCTGCAACTTACTGGAGTCTCCATGCGCCTCCATACTACATTTGCGGTCGTGTTTCACGTTCTCACGCCGGAGCCGGACTTCCTTCGGTTTGCTTCCCATTCCTGATTGACCTGCTTGTTGCTTCGACCCTGAAGACATCTTTGTTCTTGTGTTTGTTGAAACGAAGGCAGAATATCTGTAAAATAAAACCAAAACATTTGTTACTTGAACGGTTCAGATTCGTTGGACTGCAGGAGCCGATGTCCGTCACAAAATGCAAACAATTGTCAGAAGTAGCACTCACACAAACAAATGAAAATCACTCAGCATTAAAAAATACTCACGCTGAGGCTTCTATGTCAGCAGATGCTATGTCTTTGTTGTCGCAATATGCAATTGTGATAGTATATATATATATAATGTAATCGCCGTTGAGATATTTGCTGGTAAAACTGTGCCAAACAGAAAAACGCTGCTCTCACGATCAGAGTATCCGGTGGATGTGACAAGCTGGCTGAAGTTGAGCAGTTCAGAGGCAAATGGTCCTTTGATCATCAAAGGACCAGAGGCAAATTGTCCTTTGATCATCAAAGGCAAAGTTAGTTGTGAGACAGTATGATGTTGCCTTTGATCTTCTCACATGTGCAAATTGCATCACACACTGAAGCCTGGCCACATGAATGACCCATTGTGACCCATGTAACTTCAGTTTTCAAAATGTCGCTCATACAATAAACAAAGCAGGCTTCAAAATTTAAATCTTTAATCATGAAACAAACGTCTATAAGTGATAAGAAAAATAATTTATACTTATAAATGTTATGTACACCTTAACATATCAAATAAATAAAATAATACCTGTGTAAAATAAAGTGCTCAACAAAAATCCGGGTAAACAAGGTTATAAATGACATTGACATTGAAGTTGGCGTCACTCACACACACACACACACACACTCAAGTCTTGTCATTCAAGGGCACAATAAACAATTCCACTGTTGTGCCCTGGCTCGTTGCAAGTCTTTTTTTTCCATGCCTAAGCATTGTTCGTGGAACCATCTTTGGCAGTTGTCACATTGGATCTGAAAATGACAAAACAATAAAGTGAACATTAAAAGTTAAAATGCTTTGTTTGTTTAATATCCTAATGTAGCAGTCAGTACAGCAGAAGAAACTACAGGCTTGATCGCATTAAGATACAAGGATTCTCTTTGTTTAGCCTCTTTCCCCAACTCAAAAGACATTTATGCAAGGCCTATCCCTTCACTCACAAATACTGGATAGCATCAGGATAGAAGCAGACAGACCCGACAGATCAAAAGAAGAAAATAATTCAGCCAGTTTGTCATTGGTGGCCCCGATCCAGGAGGCTTTCCCTTTTAGAACACATGCCACAGTTGATGGACAAGTCCAACACTGAAACATCAAGTGACATCACATGTTGGCCACTACCTTATATTTTGCAATAACTGCATAATGTATAAAGATCATGGTCATTTGACCTCAGCAGTTGCCTTAGTGTAATAGAACTATTCATCTTTAAACTTCAAACCACACCACATACAAATACAAACCTGATTCCTTCAGAATCTGGAGAGTCGTTGCCTTTCTCTCATTGGCCACGTCCTTCCTTGAAGTCCCAAAGCTGAAGACAGGAACATCTGGACAGTCTTCATCACTTCTCTTGCATCTAAATAGACACAAATATTCAACACATTGCATGAGCCCCAGTGCAGCAGTTGTAAAATGTTTTTCCACTGACCAAAATATCTGTATTTTTTTTTTAAATAATGTCCTTGCAAATTATATTATACATTCAAATGAATTTCTATATTGATTTTTGAAAAATGAATATGGATTCAATTACAGAAGATATCCATGAATGACATGATGAGAGCATTTTTCTATAATTATAAAAAACAATGACCATGGTTACTATGACACCACAGCTGCTGCCATCTTTCTGAAATGGATGCGTCAGAACTCCTCCCTTCCACTTGATGTCAATCACTGTTTTTCCATGGCATGTTCTCCTTGTTTTCAGGTAATCACTATATGTTATATAAAACATTTAAATGTGAAAATAAGCAAAATCAAGAAGATACATATCAGCACAACTGTAAATGGATATTGAATGATCACATCTGTGCATTATTTTATCCATAAATAGTTGTTGAATGTATGAGAGTACAAAATCAAACATCATAGACAGTAAATGTAGGTTGTGTGTATTTATGTACACTAACATAACATGAGACTAGTCTAAATGACCATTAGAACAGACACATTTTCAAATAAATGATCTTAACAATTAGGAAATGCATTAATCAGAGAACGACTTGCTGCTTCCAGCGTGTCTGACATGTCCTTTCTCATAAGAACACAAACGATACATCGTAATTTTGTTTCAGCAAAATGATTTTCTTAACTTTGACCTATTTCATGGTGATTTTGTCAAATACTTAATTTGACATCATTTAAAAAAAATAAACGAAGTGAAATCATAATAACCGCTAGTATAGATGGAAGGGCCATAGATACCTGAGTTTTTTGGCTGCAAAGTTGGAGTCGGCCTCCTCCTTTGAGTTTTGTGAAGGGTCCACAAGATATACAGTTTGGGTCACTCTATTGATGTACTGAAAATGAAAAACAAGTACTCATCAAGTTTCTTACAAAATCAAAGACATTCTAAGTAAGTTTACAGAAATAAATCACATACTTACCAGTAGCTTCCAATGGACATTTTTTATGTTCACAGAGGAAACAATGGCCAGGTATTTTTCAAAGTTGACCTATTACAAAAACAACAAGAAGGCCGTTGCTGGGCTAATCCCCCGCTGGGGGGCTTTATATTTTCTCACAAAGCCAGCTCTAAGGCAGCACACTTGGTACACTAGAGGGTGTTCCATGGGTCCTAGTAGATAATTATGTAGAATCTGAAAGGTTTTCTTCATAAGCTATGTCAAAATACGTCTCCAGAGCCCAAAAGGTGTTTTTATGCACTTAGTGACCCCGTGACCTGATATGCAAATGAGGTCCTGGTCACCATGGTGCCCCTTCTCCCCAGGTGGAGTGTCCATGTGTGAAGTTTGGTGACTGTGGGCCCAGGAACTGCTGAGAAATGAGGAGAAATGTTTATATGAAAATACATGTATTGTGCAACCATGACGAGCAAACTTCAGACCCTACCAATCTTCAAGGTCAAGACCAGGTCACTTGGTGTACTGGAGGTTATCCCTGGAGTGTGTATCATGTGTGTATAAAATGTCAGAGCCCTAGCTCAAAAACCTAGGCCTCCAGAGCCCAAAATGTGTTTTTAAGCACTTCATGACCCTGTGACCTACTTAATATGCAAATTAGGTCAAGGTCACCATAGTGTCCCTTCCCCCTCTGAGATGTATCCACATGTGAAGTTTGGTCACTGTGGGCCCAGGGGTTGCCGAGATATAGGTAGAAACGTTCGAACGGACGGACGTACGGAGACTGTTTCAAGATCCCCCTTCGGGGCCTATCGGCCACGGCGGGGGATAATTATTAAAATGGTGATCAACTGCACACAATCACTGTTTAATGTAATTCTTATTTCTTTTTAATATGCATTAGATATGATTCACACCCCCAACACAAACAAATGCACAAAATCCAACCACTGTTATGACCTTTGCCAATGTCTGCCGGCCACCTGCTGTCGCTCACCAAACAGTATTACACCTGCTGTGTAATGGTTCACTATGGAGATTTTGCGTCCCATTTTAAGCTTGTTTGCATAAATATGGAACAGACTTTCCATGACCTTGGTATAGGAATTGAAAAAAGCAAAAACAATAATTAAATTAATTTGTGCAATTTTACTTATATAACATGGAATAGAGATAAGACATTTTCAGTGATTATAATTATTCACTTGTAGTGTGTTAACAAACAAGTTTCACTTGCTATTAATGACTAGTAAACAAACATCAGAATATTTCTAAAACCTAGATGTTAGACACACCACAATTTTTATCAGACATTAAAATGTGTGGTAGAGTATCTCCTATTGCTCCTGATGCACAAACAATTTCCTCTTATGTATTTCCCATTTGGAATAATATCTTCAGATGATGTCACAATACCAAAAACTATCACATATTAAAAGAGTTTAAAACATATGCTACCTCGCCAACCAGCCACAGGTGAGGTTTCAGTGCGAGGAGCTCACTGTGACGGATTACAAAGGAATTTCCTTTTGTCTGCGAGGGAATGGAGGCAACCACAACCTCACTGGCCTTTTTCCACAAAGAGGTGAGCTGCAGGTCACAGCAAACAAAGAAACAAACAAAACTCATTGTCAGACCAAAAAAAGATTTCCACCCTGTCCCTTCGGTTTTTTTTTTTTTTATTTAGGTTACACTGGATCCACTTATGATACCTGTAGTATTAGTTATAATTGTGCAGTAAATTGTGAGTATACCTGTTGTTCAGACTCAAAAGAAAGCCTCTTTTCATGACGTTGGTCCGGCTCTAAATGAGGAATGGTCTCAGGCACGTCCTCTGCAGCCTTGTGACTGTCCACAGGACTTGGCTTGTCAGAGCTCATGTCCATGGTTACTGATTCAACCAAGCCTGTGGAATCACGCTGTGGAACCTGTGGCGAGAAAAGTAGGAACAATTATCATTATTTATATACAATATTGGGCAAGGGTTCATTTAAGTCTTGATGACTTCACATGTATTATCTATCCAACCATCATCCATCCATTCCTCATTTTCTTAATCCCTTCATCCATTTGGGATCTTGGTGGCAGTATAGAGAGCAGAGAAGCCCAGACATCCCTGTCCCCTCCATCATCCTCCAGTTCTTCTGAGGAGACCCTGAGCCACTCCCAGGCCAAGCAAGAGACACAATCTCTCCAGCGAGTCCTGGGCCGACCTCGGGGCCTCTGCACAGTCAGTTGGACTTGCCTGGTAAACCTCTAAAGGGAGGCCACTTGGGGGCGTCCTGATCCGATGTTAACAATGCAAAGTCCAGCGCCTTGCTTTTTGGCAGTTATTTCTTCCAGCACCAAGGTGCAGTGAAATGCAGGCGTGAACAGCTCAGCTTGTCACCAATTGTTATGGAAGTGAAGCAGAACATGAGCCAGACACCGGCAGGCAACAGTCTCTTCTTCTCTATCATGCAAATCAGTCCCTCCCCCCCCCCCAGCCAGATCTTATCTCTCTGATCTCTGGACACTTGCACCTCAACTGGCTCCTCAACGTGGAGGAGCAGCAGCCCGACTTTGAGTCTTTCCCTGATGGCTGAGCTCCTCACCCTGTCATGAAGAGTGACGCCGCCACCCTGCGGAGAAAGCTAACTTCGGCCAACCTTGGTGACGCATTACTGCAACTGTCTGTCCGAACCACTGGGAAATCTCAAAATCCCTCCTCCCATCACTCTTGATTAAGACCATATAGCTCACTGATACATATTTACTTCACCTCTTCTGTTGCAGTTCTGAAAGGAAGTGCCTTTGTGATGGCTGTTGTATATCTCCCCCTCTTTCTCTCTGGCCGCTGCTTCCATTTTTCAACTTCAATGTGGAATGTCTGTAAAAAGATAAAAGAAGTACCAATAGAAGCAGTCATTTATAATAAATTACATTTCACAGCAGGCATTGATCAGGTATCGAGAGAGAGACATGCTACACATCATGGATCAACTCTATATCCTGTGCCTCGTCAAATCACACTTAACTGAAAGTATTTTTTAATGTGTAGGTTGGAATTTTTTTTATGATGAACCTACGTTTATCTGGCAGATGTTATACACTTCAGTGCAGCACTGACAATAAAATTTACCACATTTGTTTTTCATATAACATGTTTTGTGGTGCTTTAGTATTAATTTCAGTGTTTAGTGCTTTGTGCAGAGTTTCATAGTTAATGTAATCAATTTATGTAAACAAGCCCAAAATAAGGATTATGTTTAGTTCCCAAAACTGACTGACCTGAATTTACAATCAATTTGCAGACAATTGACCAGCACATTTGAAACATATTTCACTGCATAGTGTATTATGTGTTTGAAAAACAAAACAAAAACATAAGGACAAAGTTTACCAGACATCAAGAATTGTACTGGTTATTTTAAAAAGCAATAGATATAATGCACAAAATGAGCCTACAACTCAGAATACATTTGACACATACCCATTACTGCTCATCTTAAGTATGATCATTAGAAAATGAGCTCACCCTTTGTCGAAGTACTCGTTTAGAGTCCTCATATTCCTTCAGGAGTCCTGTATGACTTGTTTGATATTGGACTACAAAATCGTCCAGTCTCGTGAGCCGGCTGGACCTGAAGCAGATGTGCTTCAGGTCCCACTGACTTTTTTCATTATCCCATGTGTTTTGTTGTCCTCTGTAATGTTTTGTAACACAATCACAACATAACAGCCATTACCATGTTTTCCACACTATAAGGCACACCACATTATAAGGCGCATGCAATAGACCAGTGGTCAGCAACCTTTATAGCTCAAAGCCATTAGGTTACATTTTCCACTGATTCTAACACCAGAGAGATGCACACACTTTATTTTGATAGTCCTACCTGCAGCCTATGCCAGGAGGAAACTACACACAAAACCTTCTTCACTGCTGGTTGACAACTTACAACTACCGGTAATAAACTAAACTACATGAACTAAGCAACAAAAACACAACACAACACAATTATTACCGACACCACAAACCAAATAGAACCCCCAATAATTGCATTTAAAACACCACAAACAGAAACTCCCATAATTCATTGCAGCTGTCGGCTGCACTGACGAGCTCAGGATGCAAGGCATGATGGGAATTCATGTTTTGTGTTGTTGGAGGTTATTGTGGGTTGTTGTTGGTGTTACATACCACCGTGACCGGTGTTTATGTGGGTGTGTCACAACAGTGACGTGTACCTGTCTTTGCTGTTTGTAAAAAAGCCCGCGCTCCTGATGGATGCTGGGAAAAGTAGTTTAGTTAAATAAAGCCGTTGTTCGAAGGTACACAGTTGTGGTCCTCCTACTTAAAACATAATATTGGCGACGAGGATGGAGTTTTTTCCACTTTCACCACTTTCTGCGTTCCTCGCTTTGCCGGGCGAGCCGCCGATCCCGTGGCCCCGCTGGTTTGAGTCTTTTCAAACTTTTATCGCCGCCGCCGGGTTAGCTGATGCTAGCGACGCTAGGCTAACGGCTCTGCTCATTCACAACCTGGGAAACGAGGGACAGCGTATTTTCCGCACGCTTGGACCCGCGGTCAAGTATCAGGACTGTGTCGCCTTACTGGCCGGACATTTCGCTGCTCCACAGAGCGTCATCGTCCGCCGGATCTTCTTCAGACAGCGCCGACAGCGACCCGGTGAGCCCGTACACCAATACGTCACGGACCTCCGCTGTTTGGCCAGTGTCTGCAAATTTGGAGCCTTGGAAGACGAGTTTATTCGGGACCAGTTAGCCGAACACACAGCGGATCACAAACTACGTGAGAGACTGCTTATGGCACCGGATGATACGACTCTGTCTCAGGCAGTGGACATGGCTTTTCAGCTCGAGTCGGCTGCTCAGCTGACATCGCGGCTAGCGGCTACAAACGCCCCTTCCTATTCTGCTCCGCTGGCACAGACCGTGGCCCCGGCAGCTCAGGATCCCGGCCCCACTTATCCTCACAACGAGTTCGAGGTTAACGTCGCGGGACACCAGGATACCTCACCACGCCGGCCATGTGGAAACTGTGGCTCGTTTTCCCACGCCACACGAGCACAGGTCTGCCCAGCCACGGGACAGAGATGTCAGCGCTGCGGTAAGCTCAATCACTTTGCTAAAGTGTGCCGCTCTGCACCTTCTACTACAAGAACCCAGCGCCGCTCATCCCGCCCATCAAGCCCAACCACCATTCACTCAGTGGGCGCCAACAACAAGCCCTTCACCTGGTGCACGGTGGAGCTGGATGATGTGTGTTTACCACTACTACTGGACACTGCTGCCTCCA
The DNA here is from genome assembly GCF_963422515.1 of Blennius ocellaris. Taxonomy (NCBI): domain Eukaryota; kingdom Metazoa; phylum Chordata; class Actinopteri; order Blenniiformes; family Blenniidae; genus Blennius; species Blennius ocellaris. Next base: position 4,403,445 of record NC_137657.1, on the reverse strand, counting down.
GGTCCCTTCTCAGTGAGTCCACAGTCCGGCAGCTCTTTCCCAGACAGACTATTAAAACAGGAGCAGAAGAGCTGTATGGCTATGGACACACTAAAATTAGAATGATCGGCACGGCTACCTTCTCTGTCCGTTATGGCTCCAGAGTCCTCCCAGCGTTCACGTTCCAGGTGTCACAGCATGGCGCCAACCTCCTGGGATTCGATTTGTTCTGCGCCCTGGGTTTCTCCATCTCTGATAACCTCGGTGCTACCATCCTGACAGTGACCACGCCATGGCAGCAGCGTTGGCCATCGCTTTTCACTGGGCTGGGCTGCCTCACTGCCTTCAACCACCAGCCGCTCATCGACCCAACTGTGAAAACAGTCATCCAACCTCTGCGTAGGCTACCCCTCACCCTGCGCGATGATGTCACTGCTGAGTTGCAGAAATTGATGGAGGCTGGCATCATCGAAAGAGTAGACGCCTCGCCCTGGATCTCCAATCTGGTTGTAGCAAAGAAGAAGACAGGCGGCCTCCGCCCCTGTATCGACCTCAGACAGGTTAATAAAGCGGTGGTCCCAGACAGATACCCACTACCCACAGTAGAGGAGCTCTCTGCGCAGTTTTATGGCTCGACAGTTTTCTCAAAACTCGACCTTCGCCAGGGCTACCTGCAGGTTCCCCTACACCCTGACAGCCGCAACCTCACTGCCTTTGTGACCCATATGGGGGTCTTTAGGTACACCCGGATGCCCTTTGGACTCAGCTCCGCTCCCAGCTGTTTTCAGAAGATCATGGCCACCATCTTTGCAGGCATTCCCGGGGTGGTTGTGTACCTGGACGACATTGTGGTACACGGAGCAACATCAGCCCTGCATGACGACCGCCTCTCCAGGGTGTTGGATGTGCTCGCCGGTCACAACCTCACACTGATTGGGGAAAAGTGCATCTTTGCAGCTCCTGTTATTGAGTTTGTGGGGTTTCGTCTGACCGCTGAAGGCCTGAGCCCGCTGTATTCAAATGTCGACGCCATCCTGCGCCTGCCCGAACCATCCTGCCCGGCGCAGCTATCATCGTTTCTTGGGATGACTGCATATTACTTGCGCTTCCTTCCCCAGTACTCTGACACCACTGCACCGCTACGCGCCCTTCTGAAGCAGGATGCACCCTGGGCCTGGTCTACTGCATGCTCTGCCGCAGTTAGCCGGCTCAAATCCCAACTCACCTCCCCACCTGTACTTGCTCACTTTGACCTCGAGAGCCCCACATTTGTGACCTGCGATGCCTCCAACACTGCAGTCGGCGCAGTCCTGTCTCAAATCCACAAAGGGACTGAGCGTCCGGTGGCGTTCGCTTCAAGGGCGCTAACTTCAACTGAGCAGAAGTACTCTGTAGGGGAAAGAGAGGCACTGGCCTGCGTCTGGGCATGTGAGCGGTGGCACATGTATCTGTACGGGCGACATTTCACCTTACGGACTGATCACCAGGCCCTCACAGCCCTCCTGGTCACAAACGGATCTGGCCACAAACCGCTGCGCCTCTATCGATGGTCTGAGAGGCTACAAGCATACAACTTCTCCACACAGTTAACCCCAGGCAGGGAGAATGTTGTAGCAGACCTCCTCTCCAGAGCCACGTCCACTTCTGCACCTGACACCAACCAGGACTCCTCAGAACCAGAACTGATCCTCTTGCTGCACGCACCCCTCGAGGCAGCTGTTTCCCTGAAAGAACTTCAGGCAGCTTCTGCACAAGACCCTGTTCTCACCCAGCTCTGCACTTTCATCCGTAACGGCTGGCCTGCCAGGGTTCCTGAAGATCTAGCACCCTTTCACCGGGTCAGAAGTGACCTCTCCTGCTGGAATGACGTCTGTGTGGCGAGAGGGCTGTGTACGGTGGTCCCAAGCGCTCTGAGAGAACGAGTCCTGACCATGGTCCATGACGGCCATCTCGGCATTGTAAGGGTGAAACAACGCTGCAGGGGACTGGTCTGGTGGCCAGGTATCGACAGAGACATTGAAGATCTGGTCAAAGACTGTGCAGCCTGTCTCACCAGTGGTAAAACCGTCCCTCCCCCGCCTCCACCCTTACAGCCCGTGCCATGGCCTCAGGCACCATGGACCCACATACAGGTGGACATATGTGGTGAACTTCATGGCACTCCTCAGCATCAGCGCTTCCTCTTGGTGGCCTACGACCTTCACTCCAAATGGCCAGAGGTACTTCCTGCCGGGTCTGTCACCACTGCAGTGATCATTAACTTTCTCTCCTCCTTGTTCGCCCGCTGGGGTGTCCCTGACGCCATTACCACAGATAATGGGCCCCAGTTCATCTCAGCCGACTTTGCAGCTTTTGCAGAAGAGAGGGGGATAAAGCACATCAAAACTGCCCTTTACCACCCTCAGGCCAACGGAGGTGTGGAAAGGTTCAATCAGACCCTGAAGAATGGGCTCAGAGCACACATGGCAGACGGCCTGTCATTCTCCACATCACTGCAGAGCACCTTACTGCACTACAGAGCCACACCCCACACTACCACCGGCAGCTCTCCAGCCCTACTGATGCTAGGGCGGGAACTACAACTTCCTTTGGACCGCCTACGCCCTCCGGTGAGAGACACCCCAGTAGCAGCGCCCTCACCAGGCGACCGAGTGGCACAACAACAACGTACCATGAAGCAGCGGTTTGACAGGAAACACCGTGTGAAACCACCTGCCCTCGCTGTATCGGACTGGGTCCGAGTCCGGCGTCCCACTCCTTCTCACAAGCTGCTCTCTTTCTGGTCTGCACCAACGCAGATCACAGCACAACTGGGGCCGGCCACCTTCCGTGTGACCGATGGTTCACGCTGGCACGTCAGTCGCCTCCGACGGGTGAGGCAACCTTCTGTGTCGGCCCAGCAAGCTGCGGCTGATCATCATCACACCAATGGGGTCTGGGACCCTCCAGACATACGGGTGGAGACTCCGGCGAGACAACCCCCTCAACCACATGTGCAGGCTGAACCCCTGCAGAACAGGCCCCGCCCACTTCGGGCCCGCCAGAGGCCCTTGTACCTCAATGACTACGTTACTGACTTTTGAGACATTATCACAGTGTATAGCCTGTCATGTGGCAGAATAACCCACAGGGCTATACTAGTAAATCGGCAGTCTACCCGGTTTACTTAGTTAAGCTGGCCGTTCGGGCCTGAATGTTATTTTTGTATATTTGGGGTCTTGGTTTGCGACCATTGTTCTGATGTTTAAATGGGGGGGAGTAAATGTTACATACCACCGTGACCGGTGTTTATGTGGGTGTGTCACAACAGTGACGTGTACCTGTCTTTGCTGTTTGTAAAAAAGCCTGCGCTCCTGATGGATGCTGGGAAAAGTAGTTTAGTTAAATAAAGCCGTTGTTCGAAGGTACACAGTCGTGGTCCTCCTACTTAAAACATAATAGTTGGGCTTGGTGTTGTGTTGATTGTGTTTATGTGTTTTTGTTCCCCAGTTTAGGGAGTAATTATTTCATCTAGTTTATTTTGGTTTGTTAGAATGTTGGTGTGCAACCATGAGTGATGAAGGTGTTGTGTGGAGTGTCGTCCGCTCTGAAGATCCCGTTGCGAAGTTAGAGTTGTCAAAATAAAAGCTTCTGATTGTTCAGTTGTCAAATAGCAGTCTTGAGTAGAGCAATTCTTCCATATATAAGGCGCACCGGGTTATAAGGCGCACTGGCAGCTTTTGAGAAAATTTGAGGCATTTAGGTGCGCCTTATAGTGTGGAAAATACGGTACTTGTAACTCAAGTCATGAATTGTAAACCAAAATTGAGAAGAAATGTATTTGATAATCTTTAAAATGTACTTGTCTTGGGAGGTGTCTCAGGAGTTTGTATTTTTTGCTGTAATCTTCATACACCTTTCCTTTCCCATGACGTCCCAAGTCACCTTTGTGAAGGAATACAAGTATGTTTTTGTTTATTTATAGGCACAACGATTTGGAGAACTTTTTTATCAATCAAGTAAGAAATGATTTGCTTTATTATCTATTACTGACCAAGCATTATCCCACTCCATAACCCGGAGTATGGAAGGAGGTACTTTGTGATGTGAGCCATGAAGTCCCTGCAGTAATACAGGTTGGGCGTTCCACTGATGTCCAGGGTAACCCTGGAAACGATAGCTGAATATCGCTTCCCAAAGTTGTTGCTGCCTTTGATCTCCTAGAATTCAGTTCATACCGATGAGTGTGTAAATGTTAAATTGACATACACATGGTCGACAACACACTGGCCAAAGTGGGATCTATTCTCTTTATCATAATACAATTGTAAAAACAATCTAAGATCTTTCTATGTAGAACTTTTCACATTGACCATTGATCAGCTCCTGAAAACAATTCACATGACAGACCTGCAGCTTAGTCTCATATTTCTAGTAATTCGGTTACTACAGTGATATCATTGCTGTTATTTTTCTACTGTGCAAGTAAACATGTAAATGTAGGGGTTCCGTACAGTGTGTTGTTGTTTACCGTTAAGTCCTCAGAGGTGTAGTTGGACTTTGGCGTTTCATCAATGTGGACCCCTTTCTGCAGCATCAAGGACTGCAGGTTTTCATGATGTTTTTCAACTTGTTTGCTACTGGACGGACTGGAAAACACCACAGTGGCACTTTGAACCATGTCATCCAGCTCTGCCAAACTGCTTGCTGTTGTGAGGAGCCCAATGACGTTCATGGCCAGATGCTAATGTTTCTGTGCACTGCAAGAGAAAAAAAATGTTGGATTAATGTCCAGTATAAAAGCCTAAATGCGCAGTAGTTAATTAGGAGAAAAAGGTCCCTTCAAGGTCAATTTCGTTTCTTTCTATAGGCAAATAAAATAGTTGTACAAATGATACTTACTACTTTCTGCAGATGTCCTTCGCATTTTTCATAATGTGGCTCAAGCAGCGATGAAGGACAGGAAGCTCAAAGTCCTCTTTGGTTGCGGTCCCACTTGTGAGTTCGTAGTAATGGTCGATGGCGTCATCAAGATTCTTCTTAGCAAATGAAAGACAAATGGCTTTCATGAGCACCATTGACCCATCACACATGAGCATAATGGGTTGCCGCAACCCTTTGGTGCCAAAGCATCTGGCCACATCTGTTTGAAAAGCCTCTAAAAAAAATCGAGCACAGATGCAGTTGTATGGTCACAGGTGAGGTATGTGGCAACGGGCAGGGAGACCAGCCTTTTGTAGGATTCCGGACAAGTTCATACACATAGAAAGGAGGGGACCCTTCTCCGTTTTCTTTAGGCTGCCTGTTGCATCGAGGTATACAATGTCTTCCCGGCATCGCTCTTGATATACCTCGATGCTTCTTAAAGACCAGAGGAGAACTCCTTTCGGCTGTAGGAACACTTTTTGGAGTACGTCATCATCACATTTTGACTTTTTGTCAAGCATTATCTGCAGGCTCAACATTTCATTATTGTGATGACGACTTTTTCTTCTTTCTTCCAGTGCAACGTTCCTGAGAACCTGAGGTGAAGGAACGTTGTCCCTGCAGCCAGACAAAATCGTTTCATTATCCACTTTAGATATTTTTTGAAGGTAGAGTGCTCTTGGGCGCTGATATTTAAGAATTTTGCCAAGCTTCACTCTTTTGTCTGCACGTATAGGGCTCCGTTTTAATTCAGTGCGGTTATGAACACTCTCCTGGCCTTGAAAGTGTACTTCTGCTTTTAAGTCCCGTTCACTGTCGACAGTGACAGTAACAGTGACGGGGCAGTCTTCAAATCTACAGTAACCAAGGCACCAGAATGCAGCAGTGGGCCTGACAGATCCTAATGTTTTCAGTCTATGTCTCTTGAAGGCGAAGGAGCAGTATGGGTGGATAGACCCGAGTCCTTCAGAGATGATATTGGTCCATTCCAGCCCTGTGAATGACCTTTGTTTGCGTTGGTTCAATATTATTGACCAGTCTTTCTGGTCAATAAAGAAGAAGGTTTTTTCGGTAGGGACTTTGATTCTGACAAATCCATCTTCATCAGGTGTCATCTAAAATGAAAACTGACTGTCACTGATTTGTACATTGCTATTCATCACAGAAATATTTGACATACATACATACATACATACTGTGCACAATCAGTATTCTTGTGTAATGTGATTATAAAGCTTATATTTCATACTTGTGTGATGATTGACACGTAATATAGCCGCTTCTTTGAAAGGTAGGAATATAATTTCACAATAAAAATAAAATACATGTATTGTAACATGCTTGTGCACATAATACAACATTATATAAAATATAACTTTTTAAATGTTCATTACTGAGGCTTATTTTGTAGTTCCACTTTAACACTGAATGCAAACAACTGTTAATCAAGCTCTTCCCCCTTTGGGATCAATAAAGCTTGTCTGAATCTGACTTAGCAAAGACAATATTAACTTTGTAGAGCAAAGTATATCTTTAATTTGTCATTATACACATTATTAACATGATGCCCTTGTTTTGATTTTTTATTTTCATTTAGTTTATTTAGAGTAGGAGTAAAAACCAAATACACAAATATCTATAAAAAAATTTGATTGAAAAGTTGTTTGCTGGTTTGAATTCTGCCTGAATCATACCTTTGAACATTCAATCAACTCGATGAGTATAAGGAACAAGATTTTTAATCTTGGTCCTTTTATTGTGGACTCGTACAGAAAAACTGACTGATAAACCTGCTATTTAATTTTTGCCTCTTGATATTAATTCATATCATAAAATGTTGTATGGTAGATTTTTTTGGCATCATTTTAGATTTAGTGTTTGTCAATGTTATTTTTCATAATTTTATAACTGATGTGTGTATTGTGTCACAAGAATTAATTTACTGTCATCCACCAAAGAAAATAAGAACATTTTAATTTTACCCTGAGAGTTTTACATTATTACATAAGTATTATATGCCACAAAATGCCAGAAATAAAGCAAGTTTTAACTGTGTCCACGGAAGACGTGTGTCACACACTGCAATAACTTACTTGGTCTGGTGATCCGCCCTGTGTCTCTTCTTCATCACTGGAAGGCTCCTCAGATGACGGTGCTGGAGGTGATTGCTGCTGGACAAGCAAAGGCTGCACAGAGGAAGGTGAAAATACTCAATGGAGCTTTGACACAAAAGAATGTAATCTTTATAAAGCATGACATAAAAGCGATTAATGAAATATATCCTCCAAATTATACACTGTGATAAGCAAGTAAAATGAATGTGTCATATCCTCAAAAGTAGCTGCTGCGGTGAATGTTGTCTGCCTTCTGTCACGGATATGGACAGGACCCAAGTGCAGGACTCTGGAAACAGGCTGGGTTCAAACAAGTCTTTTATTTGAGGACTGCACAGACCGATGAATCGCAGGATGCTCCTTGACCTGAGGAGCGAAGCAGACTTGACTCCAATGCCCGGGACAGACCGGACGAGACATGGATGACTAAACACTGGACCGGACGGACGGGACATCGGTAACAAACAAACCAACACTGAACAAACACACAGACAGGACATATATAGAGCAGGGTGATTACAGGAAGTGGCCACAGGTGTGGTGCTGGACCGCCCAGACCTATGGCCCGCCCACTCTTAAAGGAGACCTCAAGCCTAGTTCCTGACACCTTCCAGCACAAGATGGGAAGACGTGGCTGCCTGCTGCTAGAAGAAGATGAAAAGAGCTCCAAACTTTACCTATTAAAGTTCTACTTAATAGTTAAATCGCAGGTAATGATATGCCAAATACATACCTGGTGGGATTGATGCGCCCTGAAAAATCGTAAACGATTGTTGATTGTATTGGGAATGCCAAGTCCAGTGCACGCTTGAGCCCCAAATCCTTCTTTTTGGCCAGACGTGTCTTCAAATGGAACACTCCTGTGCACGCCTTGCACTTTTTTCACAATCTGGTCATTAGTGATTTTCTGTGTTTTATTCTATGGAGACAAATATTATGCATTAAAACTATTTTGACATCCCTAATGTGTCATAAATAATTGAATCATAAAATTACTCACCCCAAATATCTTGAAGAAGTGTAATCGGTATAAAGTCAAAAGGAGGTATTCATTGACTGAATAAAGGCTCTTGCTGTTTATCTCCATCAAGCAAATTCCATAGCAGTTAATGAAGTACCTCGTGCATGGATAAACTTCAGTGAATCATTTTTAAAAATTGACAAGCTGACACAATGAAATTGGGCAAGTCTAATCCTTGTAATGCCCTTAATATAAGACATGAGTTATTAGAACATTTTTTTATGTTCAAAGCAATGGTGCAGCTGCAGGCATCACACACTTATTAATCAGTCATTGAATTGCTATCTTGACCCACTCCCAGGCCAAGCATTGTTTATTTTTGCCTATGTGATGTTTTTTTTGAAAAATGCTTTAAAACGGCAATCTTGGGCGAGGCAATATACGTGACGTATTTGCCGATTGAACTACAATATGCAGAAAATAATGCAAGGACTGAGTACAAACTGCCATACAGCTGTAACCATCTGCGGGACACTTAATTGTGTGTTTACAAGTTGTCTGTGTTTTCTACTCCCACATTAGTTATTTCCTATATTTTTTTCATTCGATTTTCAATTGATTAAATGTGCTAATTCCTCAATGCTTTATTTGTTGCTGACATTTAAGCCACTTGTTGCTGCAGTTGACCTGAACAAAGACAAAGTGTTTGTGTTTAGCCTGGTAAATAAAATGTATATATTCTTGCACGTCAGTTATTGATTTCAGTTGGTTTAGGGTCTTGTGCATTTAGTTTACCGGTAGTTTCTCTCAGCTGACGACTTTCTTGCATCGCAAACCAGGACAACTGGGATTGTAGGACAACTCGTTCACGGATGAGATTTCAGAATTGATTTGGATTAATCCTGTACAATGTAGATTTACATATTATTTCTAATTGATATAGGTTTCATATATCTAGTATATGTCCATATATGTTTAGTATAGTATCATGTGGCTTTGTTTCTTTGTTTGCCATTCTCTTAACGATAAACAAATTTAATAAACTAGAGGAGCGTCATCGCAGCACCGAGGGAAGCAGCAATCATTCAGATCTCAAAACCAATCACCTGACACCACAACGTCTGAATATTCCAATAATCTGGCCCAGCCCAAGCATTTTTGCAGTTTTAATGTTCTCAGCTTTAACTTTTCCTCGTTAACACCTCTGTTGTCCGTGCTCGATGCGCTCATTTAGGTGTGTAACAGTTAAATACCTCTCAGTACACAGTGACTGTACTTTGAAAACTAATCCTTTAAATAAATAATGTTGAAAAATTTGTAGTACAGGAAATGTCCGGAATTACATGGACGACACGTGCACACGTGCACCGTTTATACACATTTAAATACACACTTTAATGTATTTTATAATCACAGAAATTAAAAATTAAAAAGTTAAAAAAAAAGTAAAAGTCAAATATTACCTTACTGTACTCACCCTTGCTCTCTCCAAGACATCTTGAAGGGTTCTTGTGCCAGGCCAAAATGTCTGTGTGACCCGTCTGTAATTGCGGCTGGCCCTGCTCCAGGTACATACCCCTATCTTACTTGTTGTATTCCGCAGCACAACACAGCGCCTCCATTGGTGGGAGGGGACCGTGTCAACGCGCGATGAGCCACGTTTTAAACGTTGTTAATATATAATGAACTTGTTTATATAAGCAGTATTGTGGCATGTTAATGTTTGAATATGAGAGACTGTGAATAACAGATAAAGGAAGAGATCTAAAGAGAAATAGCCTCCATTTTTTAAAAATGAAAATCATTTCACTTCTTGTGATAAAATACAGAAATAAATATAAAGATTAGATTAAATTGCTACGAAATCCAGGTGAAGTCAGCATAAGCATGCAGAAAATCCACAGAAACAACATAATTGATCAAATTAAAGTGTGTGTGTGTCTGTCTGTCTGTCTGCCTGTATCTGAAAGTGAGATGAACACTAAATAATAAGCATGAGCGAAACCAGTAGGATTTGTTTTGAGATGTGGTATCGTAATTGTTCGGTGATATTAATTTTATATTCTTATAAACCATAGTATTTCTCAGGCCCCGAGCTGAAGAGGGCCCCGAGGGACGGCTGACTTCAGTCAATGACAAAATAATGTAACTGCTTCAGACGCTGCAACCACAGCGCATTGAAAAAACCCAGCACGGGGCCCTTTCAGAGTGGTCACTGGCCAGTTTCCAGTAGGGGGCCCCCGACAAACGGCAAATATCAGCGACACAACTTGAAACCCCTGGACAAATGACAATGACATGTCAGGAACCTCCCTAGTGGGTACAATAGGTGCTCTGATGAGCAATTTCAAATGGCTCTTGTTTTGAAATTCCTCATCAGATCTGTCTGATACTTGGTGAGTGGCATCCTGGGGTGTCCTACTATCAGTCTGAATTGGAATGGTGAAATGATAACGTGGAAATTCCATTTAATATCACTTCAAAGTTGGTACAATAGGTGCTCCGATAGGATATTTCAAAGGGCTCTTATTTTGGAATTCCACATCAGATCTGGCTGATACTTGGTGTGTGGCATCCTGGGGTGGTCTACTATCAGTTTGATATGGTTTGATGACAACAGGGAACTTCCATTTAAAATCAGTCTGAAATCAGAGTGATTCAAGCCCAGATAAGCTGTCAGAGGGCTCTTATTTTATACACCTTATCCTGATCAGGTCTACTATCAATCTGATGTTAAATGAGTCTGAGTTTCTCCAAGACCTACTGTTCTATTGGGCCTTTAATTTTAATAACGTGATCAGAGTGGGTTTATATCTATAGTATTATAATAACATTAAGACTAATAAAAAAAGTTTTTTTGGCTTCTGTGGGCAATAGTTTTATTGATATGTCATTTTATTAGTTTGTATCAACGATAAATTAATTAATTTTCTTTGTTGTTATTAGTTATAGTATTAATTTGTGTTTCATCAACTATCTGAATGAATCTCGTTCATTTAAACGTCACTTTTATTTTGGAATAGGTCTGAGTTTCAATTTCGGCCCCAGTTTCTTCAAATCTTACGAAGACTTTGTAGTTTTCTTTGTCCACCATTTCTTCACAAAGAGAGAGAGAGGCTGCCTCAACACACCAGTAAATATATATATATATACACCATTTTTTCCTCACTATAAGGCGCACCTAGACATCTCAAAGTTTTTCAAAAGCTGACAGTGCGCCTTATAACCCAGTGCGCCTTATATATGGAAGAATTGCTCTACTCAAGACTGCTATTCAACAGCTGAATAACCAGAAGCTTTTATCTTGACAACTCTAACTTTGCAACTGGATCTTCAGAGCGGACGACACTCCACACAACACCTTCATCACTCATGGTTGCACACCAACATTCTAAAAAACCAAAATAAACTAGATGAAATAATGACTCCCTAAACTGGGGAACAAAAACACATAAACACAATCAACACAACACCAAGCCCAACAACAACCCACAATAACCTCCAACAACACAAAACATGAATTCCCATCATGCCTTGCAGCGACCACCTCTGTGCAAATGCATAAAGGAGCCGATAGCTGCAATGCATTATGGGAGTTTCTGTTTGTGGTGTTTTAAATGCAATTATTGGGGGTTCTATCTGGTTTGTGGTGTCGGTAATAATTGTGTTGTGTTGTGTTTTTGTTGCTTAGTTCATGTAGTTTAGTTTATTACCGGTAGTTGTAAGTTGTCAACCAGCAGTGAAGAAGGTTTTGTGTGTAGTGTCCTCCTGGCATAGGCTGCAGGTAGGACTATCAAAATAAAGTGTGTGCACCTCTCTGGGTGTTAGAATCAGTGGAAAAAGTAACTTAATGACTTTGAGCTATAAAGATTGCTGACCACTGGTATATTACATGCATCTTATAATGCTGTGCACCTTATATATGAACAAAGTTATAAAATATGTCAAACAATGGAGGTGTGCCTTATAGCGTGGAAAATGGGATATATATATTTTATTTTTTTAAATGTATTTATTTTTGAACTTTTATGACATAATTAAATAACCTCCATTTTTGTACCACCTGACGAGTCTGCATTTTGGTTCATAAACAAAACAAACAACAAAAAAAACCTGGAGTACCTTTTGTTGCCCATTAATACCGACAACAAAGTATTTTCATTTCATACAAATATTTGGTATTTATTTGGGGAAAATTTGTCAAAATAATTAACAGATTTATAGAAAAAAATAATCTGTCGATAAATCAATAGAAAAATGAGTCCGAGGATAATGTGACCATTTTTAGATGTAGTCAAGCAAATAAAACAAAACATTTTGTGACACATTAGAAAAACTCGCCAGTTTCGGTTGCTACAACAGGAAAACGTCACAAAAGTGTCTTTGAGATGAACAAATTAATTTCATGTAAATCACAAATATAGCAGTTTCAAATAAACAATTAAAATTTTTTTTCTTTTAATTCTTTCACATTAAAAGCACTGTGATCTTTGGCCGTCGCAGATCGTGAGAAAATCGTGGCAGTATCTTTGATCCCGGCTCTGAATCGGAGTTCCTACGTTGCCGTTGTCATGGTTACGACTATATAGACGCTTTGCGGTGACAGAGACTCTCCTAACGCTTAAATGCCACAACGGCTCCGTTCATCCTTCGCTGGTTTCTTTGTCGTGAGTGGCAGACGCACGCTTTACCACGTTTTTATTCTCACGCAATCACATCGACTTGCGCACATCGTAGGCGGCGACTTTTAGCTCCAAGTCGCAGCGTGGCGAGCGAACGATTACCTTCCTTCGCTGTCCGACTTGGGCGCCGCTTGAGTAACATGTCGTCCGCGGCCCATTTGAATGAATCGTCGCCGCGGCCTCCGATGCAAATAGTGTGACGTTTACGGCCGGCGCAACTGTTTATTTAAGGCTCAAGATGGTCGCCGTCGCTCAGATCGCAAATGATGGGAATCCTGCCGCCAAGTGCAGGAGCGACGCGGAGAACCACGTCTCAGTTGCAGCTTTAACATTTGCAAGGAAAACCCAGCAGAGGAGATTTGACTCCGAAATAACCTCAATCCACTGATCAGCCAGAACATTATGACCAGCAGAAAATAACACACAATGTGTTTTTCTTCATGTATTTTGTTGGATCGTGGAGCAAAATGAACTGAACCTGCTTCCATACTAAACATGAACAAGCTGCTTTTAGGTTTTTGGAATAATTAGTCCCTGCAGTTTTTCCTGCTCTTATTTATTTATTTATTTATTTATTTATTACATTAATACTTTTTTGTAGAATTTCTTGTGTCAGCTTTTTATTCTAAAGCTCTTTTTTTCTTGTATAAGTGTGCTCCACAAATAAAGTTGCCTTAATGGGTCCTACAAAGTACTCTGATATAGAATGGATTATTGACATGTATCTTTTTGATATATAATATATATATATAATCAAAAAGAGGTAGGCCTTAGTGCATAGATCAAATGTCTGTTTTAAAATATGAATACTTGAGTAAAATGAAAGAAGTAATGGTTGTAGAGTAGAATAAATATAACATAAAAACAACAATTTATTTACTCCAGAAACACATATTTCGACATTCTACTAAAAGAAAAAACACAAATCACAATTATTTCCTCAAATAATTTTGTTTGTTTGTTTGTTTGTGTCTCAATGTTGTGATTGTTGATTTTGAAGTAGTTTTACTTTTTTTACTATTAACGTCTAGTTTTTGGCCCATTAGCAGAGATTTGAATGCAAAGACATTTTACTCTTGTTGAAAAGGTCACAAACAAAGTCGGGCTTAAAAGAAAACAACGTAAACAAAACCCTGAACGCTCAGTCTGTCAATCTCATTTCAATATTGAATTTTCACCCAGACGGAAAAAAGTAATTTCCTGTCTGGGATTAATAAAGCACTTTCTACTTCAACACAACAATAGAAACCAAATCTTGACGTTCCCGAAACAAACAGGAGCAAAAGTCAAAACTTATTCAAGTCAGAAGTTCCCATTTTGACAGAAAAATTTTGTTGAAAATTCTGAAATAAGTACATGAAGAAGTTTTTAAAAATAGAAACTTCTTTCTTACATAAAAAAAAAAAAAAAAAGGAATGTTGGAACAGTTGGATTATAGGGTATAGTATGTTGGTCTCTTATGGATCTAAATTTCTTTATGTTTAACTAAAAAAATTATTATTAATATTCTTTAAGGCCTCCTTAAATAATCTTTTCTATTGATTTAAGTATTCTAATACTACTATTTTCTCTCTTTGTAATAATTTCTTGTCAACAAAAAAAGTAAATATCTGTGCACTTAAGGTTGAAATACCACGATCACATCATGTCTATGTGAGCAAGTTATTATATTAAGCTAATAGGGACATATTTTGATGAAATCTCTAGAAAAACTGTGTTATTTTGTCATAATCTGGTGGTTTGGGTCTATTTAATGTCCGAGGCTGAGCCTCATCTAATCCCTGTTATTTCAAAGCTCATCCTTCAACGTCATGTTGACTGATTTGCATCATCCTATAAAACAAACGGGACGAGAGGAGAAACAGACGAACACCTGAGAGGAGAGTTGAGTTAAACCTTCTTCTCTTCTCTCTCTCTTCTTCTCTTGTTTGCAGGTGATGATCAGAATGGGCGACGCTCAGTTTGTCGTCGTGCTGCTGACCGGTGAGTCGGGAAGAATGAATTTCTCTGGATGTGTTTTTCATCCTCGTTTAGACTTTAACTGTAAAAGACTGGATTTGATTGCTGGTTGTTGAGAACTTGTGCGAGTTGCAACAACTTTTACTCTACTGACACTTGATCTTTGTTTTTGCTGCAATTAAAATTTTTAAAAAGAACAAAAAAAAACAAAGAAATATATATATATATAAATAATAAATATATAAAATTATATATTTTCTTAAAATGTATAGATGCTTTATTTATTTCTTAAAAAAAGATAAAATGTATTAAATTAAATTCATAATTATATTTATATATATTTGTTTGTTTATTTATTTATTTTCAAATGAAAGTTAAGGTTTTATAAGTATTTTAGTTTTATAAAGGATATTTGGTAATAGAATTATTCAATTTTATGCCCTTGAAATGTTTGAACCAGTTTCATAGATTCATGGTTGTAGATTCCCGAAAGTATTTCTTTCAGATCCTGTGTCTAATTGCTGAGTGTGGTAATAAAGAATTCTATTATCTGCAATATAATTTGATTAAAAGCCTATTTATTATATTTGTTTCATCATTAAAGCAAAAAATAAAAATAAGTAGGAAAAAAAACATTCACGCACGTTTTCCTTCACTCTTCAGGTTCCCTTGTTTCGTCACTCGAGCTCTTATTTTTCAAAGAGACGATGACGTGGGACGACGCGTTTGACTTCTGCTTCCTGGAGCACCACGGCATGGCCCAGATCCTGAACCAGGAGAACGCCACGGCGCTGAGCAGGACCCCCACTGGGGGCTACGCCGGGAGCGCCTGGCTGGGGCTCTATGAGAACTACTCCGACTGGAACTGGGTGGACGGAAGCGAAGCCCTCTACTCCAACTGGGCGTCGGATCATGTGGCCAAGGGCACCGAGCTGTGTGCGTTCATGACAGGAGACGGAACCTGGATCGGCGCCGTGTGCACGGAAAAGAGACCTTCCATCTGCTATGACGGTGAGTTTAAAGCGACACGGCGGCAGATTTCAGGCCCTTGTTCACGCGACAACACTTTCGGGTGAAATCACAAGATGTTAGCTTGTTATTCCGGTTATTCTCGATCATTAATCCACCAAATCCCTGGAGAAAATGGACTGTTGCCGTTGTGGGACCATTGATGCGGGAACGGAATGCCATGACGCAACAAAACGACTGTTTTCTCTTGAAAACGTTGTTTAATCGTCGTCTAATCGGAGTCTGTCCGAGTCCGAAATGTGACGACGACCCCAATTGTTGTAAAATATCATGTAATAAAACCTGAAATGTAACAAGTATAATGTAAAAAAGATTGAACAAGGATTTAAATGTGATCTTAAAATCTTTAATGTTATACATTATTTTGTAGTGATGATTGGCGAAGTAGATGAGAGATTATAGAGAACAGAAAACTATAAATGACTTGGGCAACAGCAATCTTACATAAAGACAATAAACTTCTTATAGATTTATGTCGAACCAACTTTTAGAACTCAAGATTTCAGTGTTATTCAAATAGAAGCAGTTCAAGTTCAGGTCAAAACCATAAATCTTTGACTCACTTTATGATCTAATAAAATTCTTACAGTATTTGGGGAAAATGTTTAGCCTGTTCTTTAATGTAATATTAAAAGTTTTTAAGTTTTGGACTCGGGGTCTTTTTACATGATCGACCAGTTATTACATTTCAGGTTTTATTAAAAAACATTTTTTTTTTATTACATTTCAAGTTTTATTAAATTCATTAAAATTACATTTGGGGTTTCATTAAATTTTCATTTAGAAAATTTGGGGTTTTGTTAAAAAAAATGATTTGGGGTTTATTACATTTTTATTTGTAATAAACTGCAACCTTATCGTGGTGGGGGAGTTTGAGCACCCGAATAACCCTCGGAGCTATATGTCGGGAGGCTTGCCCCCCCAGTAGGGTCTCCCAAGGCAAACAGGTCCGAGGCGACGGGTCCGACTAAAAGCAGTTCAAAAGACCCCTATGAACACACACAAGAGGAGCACGGAGACGTCGCCCGGTTTGGCGCAGCCGGGGCCACACCCTGGAGCCAGGCCCGGGGTGGAGGCTCGCACGCGAGCGCCTGGTGGCCGGGTTCTTGCCCGCGGGACTCGGCCGGGCTCAGCCCGAAGGGACGACGCGGGCCCCTCCTCCTCATCCTCCTGTGGACCCACCACCCACAGAGGCTGCCGTAGGGGTTGGGTGCAGTGTGGATTGGGTGGCAGTCGACGGCAGGGGCCTCGACGACCCGATCCCCGGACACAGAATCTGGCTTTTGGGACATGGAATGTGACCTCGCTGGGGGGGAGGGAGCCCGAGCTTGTGAGGGAGGCTGAGAGATACCGTCTAGATATAGTCGGGCTCACCTCCACTCACAGCTTGGACTCTGGAACCCAGCTCCTCGACAGGGGCTGGTTACTCCACTTCTCTGGAGTTACCCGCGGTGTAAGGCGGCGGGCTGGAGTGGGCTTGCTTATTGCCCCACAGCTCAGCCGCCATGTGTTGGAGTTCACCCTGGTGAACGAGAGGGTTGCGTCCCTACGCCTACAAGTAGGGGACAGGTCTCTGACTGTTGTCTCGGCCTATGCACCGAACAGCAGCTCAGAGTACCCAACCTTCTTGGAGTCCCTGGGAGGGGTGCTGGATAGTGCCCCAACTGGGGACTCCATTGTTCTCCTGGGGGACTTCAACGCCCACGTGGGCAATGACAGCGAGACTTGGAAGGGGGTGATTGGGAGGAACGGCCTCCCCGATCGGAACCCGAGTGGTGTTCTGTTATTGGACTTCTGTGCTAGTCACAGCTTGTCCATAACGAACACCATGTTCGAGCACAGGGGTGTCCATAAGTGCACGTGGCACCAGGAAACCCTAGGCCAGAGGTCAATGATAGACTTTGTGGTCGTGTCATCTGATCTCCGGCCGCGTGTCTTGGACACTCGGGTAAAGAGAGGGGCAGAGCTGTCAACTGATCACCACCTGGTGGTGAGTTGGATGCGCTGGACCGGGAGGAGGCCGGATAGACTCGGCAGGCCCAAACATGTTATGAGGGTCTGCTGGGAACATCTGGCCGAGCCCTCCGTCCGCGCAGTTTTCAACTCCCACCTCCGGGAGAGCTTCTCACAGATCCCGAGGGAGGCTGGAGACATTGAGTCCGAGTGGACCATGTTCTCCACTTCCATTGTTGAAGCTGCTGCTCGGAGCTGTGGCCGCAGGGTCTCTGGCGCCTGTCGTGGCGGCAACCTCCGAACCCGGTGGTGGAAACCGGAAGTAAGGGATGCCGTCAAGCTGAAGAAGGAGTCCTATCGAGCACTGCTAGCTCATAGGACTCCCGAAGCAGTCGACAGGTACCGGCAGGCCAAGCGAGCCGCAGCCCGGGCTGTGGTGGAGGCAAAAACTCGGGTCTGGGAGGAGTTCGGAGAGGCCATGGAGGAAGACTTTTGGTCGGCCCCGAGGAAGTTCTGGCAAACCGTCCGGCGCCCTAGGCGGGGGAAGCAGTTCTCCACCAACACTGTTTACAGTGGACGTGGGGAGCTGTTGACCTCAACTGGGGATATCGTTGGGCGGTGGAAGGAATACTTCGAGGACCTCCTCAATCCCACCACCACGTCTTCCATTGAGGAAGCAGAGGCTGGGTTCTCAGAGGTGGACTCGTCCATTTCCCAAGCTGAAGTCACCGAGGTTGTTGTGAAGCTCCTCGGTGGCAAGGCACCGGGAGTGGATGAGATTCGCCCAGAGTTCCTTAAGTCTCTGGATGTGCAGGGACTGTCGTGGCTGACTCGTCTCTGCAACATCGCGTGGCGGGCGGAGACGGTACCTCTGGACTGGCAGACCGGGGTGGTGGTCCCTCTTTTTAAGAAGGGGGATCGGAGGGTGTGTTCCAACTACAGAGGGATCACACTCCTCAGCCTCCCCGGGAAAGTCTACTCCAAGGTACTGGAGAGGAGGGTCCGGCCGTTAGCCGAACCGGTTTTCGTCCTGGTCGTGGAACACTGGACCAGCTCTATACCCTCCACCAGGTTCTCCTGATGGTGGAACACTGGACCAGCTCTATACCCTCCACCAGGTGCTTGAGGGTTCGTGGGAGTTCGCCCAACCAGTCCACATGTGTTTTGTGGATTTGGAGAAGGCGTTCGACTGTGTCCCCCGAGATGTCCTGTGGGGGGTGCTCCGGGAGTATGGAGTCTGGGGTCCCTTGTTGAGGGCTGTTCGGTACTTGTATTCCCGGAGTAGGAGTTTGGTTCACATTGCCGGCAGCAAGTCGGACCTGTTCCAAGTGCACGTTGGCCTCCGGCAGGGGTGTCCTTTATCACCGATTCTGTTCATCATCTGGACAGAATTTCTAGGCACAGCTGGGGGCCGGAGGGGGTCTGGTTTGGGGACCACAGGATCTCATCTCTGCTATTTGCAGATGATATGGTCCTGTTGGCTCCATCAAGCCAGGATCTTCAGCGTGCACTGACGTGGTTCGCAGCCGAGTGTGAAGCAGCTGGGATGAAGATCAGCACCTCTAAATCAGAGGCCATGGTTCTTGACCAGAAAAAGGTGGCTTGCCCCCTCCAGGTTGGTGGGGTGCCCTTGTCCCAAGTGGAGGAGTTCAAGTATCTTGGGGTCTTGTTCACGAGTGGGAGAAAGATGGAGCGTGAGATCGACAGGCGGATCGGTGCGGCGTCTGCAGTTCTGCGGACGTTGTATCGGTCCGTCGTGGTGAAGAAGGAGCTGAGCCAAAAAGCGAAGCTCTCGATTTACCGGTCGATCTTCGTTCCTACCCTCACCTATGGTCATGAACTATGGGTCATGACCGAAAGAACGAGATCCCGGATACAAGCGGCTGAAATGAGCTTCCTCCGTAGGGTGGCTGGGCGTACCCTTAGAGATAGGGTGAGGAGCTCAGTCACCAGGGAGGAGCTCGGAGTAGAGCCGCTGCTTTTTTAATTGTCTTCTCACATCAATACAGCAATTAGTGACTCCTTGTCAAGCTTTCTGCAGAGCCTCATCATGATAACAGGTGTGTTTGAGCAGGGAAACATCTAAACCGTGCAGGACTGCGGCCCTGGAGGACCAGGGTTGTCCACACTTGTAATAAACCGATGTCACAGTGCGAAGTCGGACCAGCGCTTTAGCACCACGACCAGAGACCTTTTGTCTCTGACAGTCTGTGTGGACTTTCATCACAACACATATCAACATTCTGAAACGACAGATGGCAACTGACCTGCATTTTCTCACAGAAAGTAGAATTACTGGGACGTTTTCATGCCATTTCCTTCCTCATCTGAACAGGCGAGGAAATCAGCATGATTGAGACTAAATTAAACTGGATGGATGCCGTGCAGCGGTGCGAGGAAAACGCTTCAGTTCTGGCCGTGATCAGGACGAGAGACATGAACTCTGAAGTGAAGAAGCTCCTGTCCAGCGCAGAAACATGGATCGGCCTCAGCAGGCCGGCCCTCTGGTACTGGTTCGACACCGGTGAGGCCCTTGGAGATTATCACTTGTGGAACCCGACGGAACCCGTGGCCCCGACCAAGAGCCTTCCCCCGGAGGACCAGGGCTGTGCAGTCGTATCGCTGACATCAGGAATGTGGAGCCGCCAGAGATGCTTCCAGGAATACCCATTCTTCTGTTCCAAAGGTAGGAATCACTAAAACCTTTTCCACCTTTAAAACCCTCAAGCTCGTCTCTTTTCATGCACATTATATTCAAGATTTGCTAAAGGCTTCATCATTGCTTATATTTGAGTTGTTTATCATTGTTAGTATTTATTTTTGTGGTATTTTCCATCTACTGGAGACTCTTATTGCTGTTGAGGCTTTTTCACCTCCAGAACATGACAGTGTTTTTTTAAATATATATATTAAAATTAATATACCTTTCACCTGAACAGACAATATAGCTTTACCAAATAAACTATATAAAAAAATTATTGTGATTTAATTTTCTGTGTAATGTCTAATTAATTGAATTAGCAGAAAGGGAATTTCACAGTTTTAAATCATTTCTGGAATTAGTGTATAAAATGAATATGTTGTATTCCTTAATAGAGTGCTTAAGAATATTTAGATTTTTATATAAATCTGGCCACTCTTCAGATGTTGTTCTTAGTTTTTGTGTTTCCGATTTGGAAACGTTTCGCGTTTCGGCACCAATGTGCACCAACGTTTGTTCACAAGGAAACTGCAGAATTGCTAAAAAATGATGTGGTTGGCTTTCCCGGCCACTAGTGGGTGCTGTTGCCAGTTTTTGTAATGAAACCACACACACGTGTGTGCAGAGAACAAAATGCTATAAACATTGACAGTGTGAGACATTCGTGTGGACAGACGATTAAGTTTTATTGTTATGACAGTGACTGTCAGAATAAAAGCACCAAGTCCCAGGAGAATCTGGAGACACGACACTCTGGAGGCAAACTCTAAACTTAGTATAGCCTTTCAGACCAATCACCTTTCCTTGGAGGTGGAGCATTTTTTGGTTTTCAACAAGTTCTCCCTCGTTGTTGGTGTAAACAAATGTTGTCGGTGTAAACAAACGTTGTCGCGTCTCGATGATGTTAAATTCCAGAGACGACTCTGGAGACGAGGAAGATCCTGGTGAGGATGACGATGCGGTCCAACGCAAACATGGAGGATCCAGTCGTCCATGACAACCTCAAGCAACAGGTGTGTGTGTGTGTGTGTGTGTGTGTGTGTGTGTGTGTGTGTGTGTGTGTGTGTGTGTGTGTGTGTGTGTGTGTGTGTGTGTGTGTGTGTGTGTGTTCATAATTCATTAAAAGAAGAGAAATTAAAGCTCCTCTTGGTGTTCGGTAGCTGAGCTCAGCAGCTGCTCAGAGCAGTTTGTCTGGAATCAGGATGTTTTGGTCCAAAGCGCCAGAGGAGACGCAGCGAAAGGAAAAGCTCAAAGGTATTTTTCTGAAACTGCCTGCAAATGTTTTCACCGCAAACTTTCCCCGCAACTCGGTGTACGTTTCAAATGTGTGGCGCCGCGTTACAGAAAATGTTTTGTAAACAATGTGTTTTCATCTTTTGTTCAACTTTGCTGCATTTTGTAAAAAAAATTGCGACAGAATTCAAAATGTTCTACTTTTTTTTTTAATAATTTGGTGCATTATGTGCCAAACATGTTTCTTTGTTTATTAATGAGTAAAATAACACAACAATGGTAGGATGAAGAAGGAGCTAAATCAGATTTAATTTAATAAATCACCCGCTATTGTAGCTGGTTTTTAAAGTTACAAGACAATCAGTATTTCCACCAGACATTTCTATTTTCTTGAAGAAATGAAACAAGATTGTAATAAAATACATTGAAAGATGGATTGATATGTTGTTTAAAAATAAACCTGATGTTCCTTTAGTTTTCCTTAAACTCAGACAAACTGTCATTTCCAGTAAATCAGCCCTAAAACATATTGATTTAAAAAAAGAGACTAATGAAGCATCTGTTTGTATTTGTATGTTAATAAAAGGGTCTTAATAAGTCTCTGTTCACTGGCTGTTTAAAAGAAGTATAATGTTTGACCACTAGGGGGCACTCAACCTAAAAAAGGCAGAATTGTTGTAACGAGGTTTATAAACACACTATTTAAATGAAGTTAACAGGCTGAAATCAAATACTAATGAAAAGTCCACTTAATCAATTTGCCAGCACTCCCAGCGGTACGATCACCTTCTTCTCTCCTCTCACACTCCGAGGAAAACACTTGTACTGCTTGTAACAGTTTGTGTTTCCGTCCAGACGAGTGTTGAAGCCACGAGGACGTCTTCCAGAAGGAGGCGCCGCATCGTCCTTCAGCCTAAGACTCTTTCCTGCCCATGAAATGACTCTGAACTAGTCAGTTGATTCTGCTTTCCACTGTTTGACGGTTTCCTGTGGAAATAGTACATGTTGGTGTTTTCTGCTGATCTGAGTGGAAGAGGAACTTCACTGAAATGAATATTTCACTTTTACCACATATTAATAAATAATGTTTCCAGTCACTGTTTTCTGTCATTATCTTTCTTTTTTTCCGAGCAATTTTCTTTTTTGCATAATAAAGTAAACTTTAGTTCCATCATAGACTTTTTCTCTTTTGATGTTGACGTTTGCAGGTTGAAAACAATAAAAAAAAAAGCACAAAAGAAAGACTCCTATGATGATTATTGAGATGGAAATGTGAAATTGAGTTAAAAAAAAGAAAAGTAAAAAAAAAAAACAATAAAAAATGGAAGCTGGGCACCAGTTATCTGTTCTTTATTATTAGATTTTTTACATTTTGCCGTGATGAATTTCTGACTCGTGTTATTTACATTATAAGTACGAATGAAAGATTAAATAATCCATATAAATCCAACAAAAACCATAAACTGGCTCTATTCAATATCGTATTAAGATTAAATTATATTTATAACTAAGATATATGCAAATGCACATTCATTTCATTTCATTTCATTTCATTTTATTGAGAGCCCCATTAGCTTCTGACTTATTGCAGGAGCTATTCTGCCTGGGGTCTCCTTCAATTTCATTACAAATTAATACATAAAAAGCAACATAAACACACATACACACACACACACACACAACAAACCAAACAGTGGAAGTTCAATGTGAAACAAAAAACATATCACATAATGATAGCAACATTATCATTTTGCTATCACCTACTGACAAGTTTAAATTAACAATCAGAATTAATTCTTGTGTAAACAGAAACACTTTCAACTTCTTTTGAAAACATATTTTGTTGTTCTCTGACAACAAAAATCCAGGTAAAGCATTCCAGGCAACCATGGCTCTGTAACAAACAGCTCGCTGCATTTGGTTAGTTTTACAACCGGGTAAAGCACACCTTGTGTCAATGGCCTGACGTGTTTCATAATTATGGTTATCTGAGAAAAATGACAATTTATTATATATGATTTGGGGTGTTTTTGTAACAATTACATTCCTCGTAAATGTTGTTAGGAAGTAATTTAATCTACATTTAACTGTTAACCACGCCAAACTTTCATGCATTGTCCTCACATTAGTTCTATATGGACAACCTAAAATAATTCTTGCCGCTTTATTTTGAGCTATTTGCAACTTCTGTAGGTTCTTTTCATTTGTGTTTGACCAAACAACTGATGCATAGTCTAAGTACGAAAGTACAAGTGATTGAACTATTCGCTTGGTCAACCAATTCAAAACATGAAAAAAAGAAATGTATAATTTCACAATGGGTAAGTGACTCCGAGGACTGTTGTTGTGTAAACAAACACAGAAAAACTCAACAAAACCTTTTTTCCTCTTTTCACCTGCAAACCTTCTTCTACTTCTGACGTTCTCATGGTTGATCAACGTTCCACTGCAGCTTGAAGTCCGTTATTCCCTGATCCCTCAACAACGTGTCCAGCTGGAAACAAACAAACGATTTATTTGATCATGAATTCTGCTTTTCCAGGAGAACATGACTTGATTATTGTCACAGGCTGCTTTCTTCCATTTCGCAGGTTTCCTGTGTTTTTGAAAAGGTGATTAAAATGTTTTTGCATTTTTCTCACAGAGACGATGAAACCTTGTTGTCCAATCATCTTTAAGTCCAGTCAACCAGGACGTTCTTCTTCTTGACCACTTTGAGGTTGTTGGACTCATCTCACCCTCCGCCATTTTGGCCCCAGGGATTCCTTACAGTCCCTCCTATCTCCTAACAGTCCCTCCTATCTCCTAACAGTCCCTCCTATCTCCTTACAGTCCCTCCTATCTCCTAGCAGTCCCTCCTATCTCCATACAGTCCCTCCTACCGCCTAACAGTCCCTCCTATCTCCTAATATCCCCTCCTATCTCCTAATAGTCCCTCCTATCTCCTAACAGTCCCTCCTATCTCCTAATAGTCCCTCCTATATCCTAATAGCCCCTCCTATCTCCTAATAGTCCCTCCTATCTCCTAACAGTCTCTCCTATATCCTAATAGTCCCTCCTATCTCCTAATATTCCCTCCTATCTTCTTACAGTCCCTCCTATCTCCTAGCAGTCCCTCCTATCTCCTAATAGTCCCTCCTATCTCCTAACAGTCTCTCCTATATCCTAATAGTCCCTCCTATCTCCTAATGGTCCCTCCTATCTCCTAATATTCCCTCCTATCTCCTAATAGTCCCTCCTATCTCATAACAGTCCCTCCTATCTCCTAATAGTCCCTCCTATCTCCTAATATTCCCTCTTATCTCCTAACAGTCTCTCCTATCTCCTAATAGTCCCTCCTATCTCCTATGTCTCTCCTATCTCCTAATATTCCGTCCTATCTCCTAATATTCCCTCTTATCTCCTAACAGTCTCTCCTATCTCCTAATAGTCCCTCCTATCTCCTATGTCTCTCCTATCTCCTAATATTCCCTCCTATCTCCTAATATTCCCTCTTATCTCCTAACAGTCTCTCCTATCTCCTAATAGTCCCTCCTATCGCCTATGTCTCTCCTATCTCCTAATAGTCCCTCCTATCTCCTAACAGTCTATCCTATCTTCTAATAGTCCCTCCTATCTCCTAATAATCCCTCCTATCTCCTAACAGTCTCTCCTATCTCCTAACAGTCTCTCCTATCTCCTAATATTCCCTCCTATCTCCTAAGTCTCTCCTATCTCCTAACAGTCCCTCCTATCTCCTAATAGTCCCTCCTATCTCCTAACAGTCTCTCCTATCTCCTAACAGTCTCTCCTATCTCCTAACAGTCTCTCCTATCTCCTAACAATCCCTCCTATCTCCTAATATTCCCTCCTATCTCCTAACAGTCTCTCCTATCTCCTAATATTCCCTCCTATCTCCTAGCAGTTCCTCCTATCTCCAAATATTCCCTCCTATCTCCTAACAGTCCCTCCTAACTCCTAATAGTCCCTCCTATCTCCTGATAGTCCCTCCTATCTCCTAACAGTCTCTCCTATCTCCTAACAGTCTCTCCTATCTCCTAATATTCCCTCCTATCTCCTAACAGTTCCTCCTATCTCCTAATATTCCCTCTTATCTCCTAACAGTCTCTCCTATCTCCTAACAGTCTATCCTATCTCCTAATATTCCCTCCTCTCTCCTAATAGTCCCTCCTATCTCCTAAGTCTCTCCTATCTCCAAACAGTCCCTCCTATCTCCTATTAGTCCCTCCTATCTCCTAACAGTCTCTCCTATCTCCTAACAGTCTCTCCTATCTCCTAATATTCCCTCCTATCTCCTAAGTCTCTCCTATCTCCTAACAGTCCCTCCTATCTCCTAATAGTCCCTCCTATCTCCTAACAGTCTCTCCTATCTCCTAACAGTCTCTCCTATCTCCAAATATTCCCTCCTATCTCCTAACAGTCCCTCCTATCTCCTAAAAGTCCCTCCTATCTCCTAGTAATCCCTCCTATCTCCTAATAGTCCCTCCTATCTCCTAATAGTCCCTCCTATCTCCTGATAGTCCCTCCTATCTCCTAACAGTCTCTCCTATCTCCTAACAGTCCCTCCTATCTCCTAGTAGTCCCTCCTATCTCCCAACAGTCTCTCCTATCTCCTAACAGTCCCTCCTATCTCCTAGTAGTCCCTCCTATCTCCTAATATTCCCTTCTATCTCCTAACAGTCCCTCCTATCTCCTAATAATCCCTCCTATCTCCTAGCAGACTCTCCTATCTCCTAAAAGTCCCTCCTATCTCCTAGTAATCCCTCCTATCTCCTAATAGTCCCTCCTATCTCCTTTCCTATCCACTTTTCCTTAAGTGTTTAAGTGGTGGCCATGATAAGGAGAGTTGGAATTGTGACCAAGCTGAGGAAAGGAGGCTCAATGCTGCTTGTATGCTGATTACGCCACCTAGTGGAACTGCAGTCCTACTGTCAGAACCTGATCGCCTTTCCTTAACTCCAATAGGAAGCTTCCTAACTCTTTTCCTTAACTCCTTTAGGGAGCTTCCTGGGGGGTTAAGGAGAAGTGGATAGGAAAGGAAAGGAGGGACTCTTCAGATACGTCCCTGGACCCAGTGAGTACCTTCCAGGCTGAGAAACTAGAGAAAAGGCCCCGGAGTCCCCTTGAGGAGAGGAAGAATCCTCCACTGTGATTGGCCTAGAGAAGGTCAAAGGTCACAGGAAGTGCCCATGAAGAAGGCCGGCCTTTCAGGGATAAAAGTCCCTGTTCTCTATCGTCCTAAATGTGGAGAGGACTACGGCCCGACCCACTACGAATCACCTGCTAAATACATTTTATTAATAAATACTGTAAACTGTAAACATGTGACGTAAACATGCGTAATACTATGTTGAAAAAAAAAAATCATCATTTTCTGTATAAAAGCACCAAGGAATGACTGTGTTGTATTTATAAATGTCTTCTTTTTGATTTAAAAAAAAAAAGTAATGTTTTTTTTATTTATCTTCTAAGAACAGCCACATCAAAGCATCATTGTAATTATTATTATTATTAATTTTTTTAAAGGAGTAATGGAAGCAGAAAATCTGCTGAGAGAAGTGAGATTTCCACCTGTTGGGTAATCTGGACGTTGACGTCTGGATCTGAAGGATCCAAATTGGTGCGAAACGTCATGTGTATGAATCTCTTTGTCGCTTTCAGACCTGGACAAACAAACACAACAAAACAAATATAACCACGGCGGAATCTTAACTGTGCAATGTGCATATTGGACACCAGTGCACCTCCATGACAGAGGAACGTGTACTCCCGGTCGCAAACTGCGTCGCTCCACTTCCCGGTGACGTCCTGATTCACGCAGGACTGTTTCCCCCGGGCGTTGTCCGGTTGGCTGCTTCTCCAGTTCGTCACGCCGACTTGGCTTCCGTCAGACCACGTCCACGGGTTCCGGAACAATCCGAACCACGCTGGGCTCTGAGGCTCCAGCAACAATATGTCCTCTTGGTCCTCAATACTTTCAATCGTGGCCAAATCCGTGAAGTTGCTCCTGCACTGAGACCTCGCCTCGTACCATGTGGCCGTCTGGTTGACCCAGATGAAGGATCTGTTTGGGCTGGTGAGATCGGAAGCTGCTTTTAAAAGAAAAGAAAACAAACAAAACAAACAAAACTGAGATGAGGGTGTTCAGAAAATTCCAGACATTGTGAGTTACATGTTTCTTTTTTTAAATGTATTTGTATTTTTCACAGTGAAATAAACAAGTAAATAAATAATAGAAAGACATAAGCGAAACCTGACCATAGTAACTGTGTTTAACAAACAGGTGATAAATAAATAAATAAGGGGGGAAAAGAAAAAAAAAAGAAATAAACTCTCTCTCTAAGGAGAGGGATTCAAACCCTTACCTTCATATTCAAAGCTTGGGTCTTCAACGCCACAGGAAAAGAAAAAGTACTTCTATGAGTTTTTCAGCCATTGAAGCGTGAGTGTTAAACTAGTTTCTTACCAATGTAACATGTAAATGTCAAATGAAGAGCACAGTCTCCGTCTGCCCACGTCCCGTTAGGAAACGTCAGTCCACAGGTCTCCACTGCGTCCTGGAAATCTGGTTCCCCCGACCTCCAGTTTTGGTAACCCCCTCCGATTACTCTTTCATTTACTGACCACGCCCAGGAGTTGTACTTGCTACGCACCGTTCCTTTCCAAGAACTGGGATCGTCGTTCAGTCCGATCCACACATATGAGCCAAATATCAGGTCTGTCTTCGCTGCGGCGACGTCCTCTGAACTCTCTAACATGGCCAGGTCGGTGTGCTTCAGTCTGCAGTAGTGCTGCGCGTCGAGCCAGCTCCTGGTCAAGTTCACATAGTGGTACTGGCGGTGAGAGCAGGAAGTGAGGCCCAACCCCGTCGCTTCAACATTAAAAAAAAAAAAAGTCACAGAATAAGCAGCCTTGTAAAAGAAAATGAAAATGCAGTTTGGATGACTGAGAATTAATTTGTATTTATGAGTCAAAAAATGCCGTTTTAATCTGAAAATTAAAAAAAGTATTTCTGCTAATACATTTCAGATTGATTTTTGAGCTTCTGTTTTATAAATCCCATTATTTATTATCTATGTATTCATTTTCAGCTTCTTGGGCACACATCTTTACTATGGATCCGACGTGACCTTTTATAGACGAGGCGCCTGGACTTTATCAAATTCTGTCACGACAAATTCATTCAGCCTTTTTATATATAACATATTGCATAGTAACTTTGAAAAGACAATTAAAAGCTACCGGAAGGAATTCAACTAAATAGAGAATCGCTGTTCTTTACCCAAACCAGGACTTGTTTCCTCCTGATTCTGCAGGTTTCTTCCTATTTAAAGGGAGCCCAACCCCCCCCCCTCCACATTCAATAACTTCTGGAATTAGCGCCACTGAACTAAAGTTGAATTGAAATGGACTTAATGTGCTAATGTATCGGTATGTCATGCCGAAGCAAACCCTTCTGGTACGATTATGATGAACAAACGTCTTTCTTACCACAGAGAATGAATCCCACAAGAACTCTGTGATCCATCGATCAATTTACTGTAACGCAGAATGAAAAGAAAATCAACGGACGCGAGTTCCCAAACGATGAAGCAGAATCCAGCCGTAGTTGATCATCTCTTCCAAAGAGTTTAGCTCTTTGTTTGATATGTGACTAACTGAACATTTAACTAAAAAAACAACTGCACATACTCACCTGTCGAGATCCAACCAGAGTCTCTTGTAGCTTGACAGGAATTCTTAAAATGCTTAGAAACTCTTCCCAATTGGCCGTGAAGCCGTCTGCCGCTCGTGCTGTGGAGCA
Source organism: Blennius ocellaris (assembly GCF_963422515.1). Taxonomy (NCBI): domain Eukaryota; kingdom Metazoa; phylum Chordata; class Actinopteri; order Blenniiformes; family Blenniidae; genus Blennius; species Blennius ocellaris. The sequence goes on along the minus strand of NC_137657.1, from coordinate 4,374,125 downwards.
GAGGCAGTGCCGCGCTGCTATATTGGCAAAGGATTATATTTAAATAGTCAAATGAGGATATTACACACCGGCACACTAAGATCTTGAATCGAACCGTGATGTTAAATACATTTGCATACGATTACATTTCGATCACAGAAAATCACTGATAAGACTTTGCTGGAGGCATTTAGTAAAAAAAACACATGAACACAGCAAGCTGATTTGACGACGGTCGAATTCAAGCTTTGGGTGGTTTATTTTTTTGTTCCCAAACCTGATCACATTCACACAGTCACACACATTCATGCACCAATTGCAGCCGCTGTCGCGCAAGAAGCTCAGCCTCCATTGGAATTGGTTTAGTGAATCCTCAACTGCTTGTTTCTCTCAGATGGACGTTAATCAGAATCAGAATCAGAAGCTTTATTGTCATTGTACAGGTACAGGTACAGGTACAGGTACAGGTACAGGTACAGGTACAGGTACAGGTACAGGTACAACGAAATTGCATAGAAAGTTTTGGGGAAAGAAGGACAACATGAGGTGAGGAGAGGAGGGAAAAAAAGGCAGATTACAGACTTTGCTCTGAGGAGCACAGTCTGTAATTGGGGAAAAACCCCACCTCAGGCACATTTAGCATCAACACAGACAGGTTACAACATATTTCTCGAGACAGCACTTGGGATATGTGAAGGGTAGTTTTGCAGCCCGCCGCTAGGAGAAGGTTGTTTCAGACGCACAGCCCATAGGACGCGCAGCCGCCCTCTTCCAGCGGCCTCTGCTGGTGGTTGGGGGTAAGGTGCGCAGCAAAGACGGTGAAAGGTGCTGGTAAAATTCCAGTGGGCAAAAATGTCTGGGGAGGGAGGGTGGGAGGAGGGGAGGAAGAGCAGAGCCTTCATTCCACACTCACATCCAGGAGAGTTGAAGACAAAACACAGCCTTGGCGACTGGTTGTCTTGCATTCTGAATTGGAGATTACGTTTGTTTTCGTTCAGGCGCTTCAGCTTTATCTGTCGACCTTGAGTGTCTCTGGTCTCCAATGCTGCTCCAATTGTGGCAAGATTTTAGCTTCCCAACGGAGTGCGAATATCCTCCAAGATCGATCCAATTTCGCATAAACGTTCAAGAGTCGTACTCTTAAGTTCGTTTATCACATGAGTCTGAGCGTTCAAAGCTCGGCACAGTCCTTCAGTGACGACAGGCAGCCTTCCCAATGCAGCTGCCCACGTCTTCTCAACTTTGCGATAGATCAGAAAGCCGCCAGCTCCAATCAGCAGCATACCTGCTATCATGAATCCCAATATGTAGAGGTCCTCCACATCCTCCATGGAAAGAATGGCCAAACACAGGGACCTCTAGGAACCCCAGGAATCCAGCATGTATCTGGCTTCAAACGTCCCATCGGGACATGCGGGCTCTCCTTTGCCCGATCGTCGTGTCGTAAAAATTTGGTCGATCGCATTGAGAGACCAGCTGATCAATTCCATGGTTCCGGTTAAATTCGGATGTGGGTCTGAAGAGATTCTCTTGATAGATCAGACACAGGACAGTACAGGATGAGAGCAGCAAGCGGGGAAGACGAGGGGGAGAGGAGAGAAGAGAGAAGCGTCCGCCTTCGCTGAGAGCCGGAAGAAAGATGGCAAACATGCGTTAGGTGAAGATTTCCCCCGGGAAGCGATCCTTCTGGGTCGGGTGGTTCTACTTTTTGATCAACTTTTTTTATCAATTCTATTTTATTAATTTATTTCATTCAAAACTTAAAATAAAATAAACAAACAAAAACTTCCACTTCACATTTTGAACGAAAGGAGCAGAAAAGAAGATTTACTCTTGTGATGTCTGCCCCTTAATACCTTCACAATGTTTAACATTCTAAATATATACATATATAAATATATATATATATATATATATATATATATATATATATATATATATATATATATATATATATATATATATATATATATATATATATATATATATGAACATTTCCAGATTTTTTTAAGCATTCTATGTACAGTATTTACAGGATACCAAACAAACAAAAAATAACACAAAAGAAAGGTAACCATCATTTTCATGTTTGCCCAAATCAAATATCTATTATCCCATATTATCTCATATCATATATGCATATTATTAGAATTACTTGATATGTTTCATGTGTCAACGGCTTAGTTTGGGTTAGAGAGAAACTAACATCCGAACGTTATATCCTATAAATATTGTCATTTCAAGCATGTTTCTATCTTCTGGATCATTTTGTTCTAATAGTTATAGACAGTAAATGATTGTTGGGAACACTGGTCTTGCACCAGGATACTATTGTGTTGGGAATCAACATCACAGACAGTTTAGGGTTATGTTAGAGTTATGACGTTTTCTTTGACCTCCGAACTGTGACGCTTCCTGCATGGACTTATTCAAACTGTTAAAATGGCGGCGGACTGTTTTGTTATTGAGCTGTAGATGATGGACAAATACCGAAATGCATCATGGGTACCGTAGTTTGTTCTGTCTGTGTGAAGGTCCGCCAATAGGAGAGCACGTTGCTTACGCCTCCTTCCAGCGGTGGCCAATGGGAAGAGGGGATTTAGCAGCGCGCGTGTTTGATCGGGCGGAAGCTCTGTGTGGATCTTTCTTCTTCCTTCTGCTCTTCGACTGACCTGAGGCGCGTTTATCCTCAGCTGCTTTAACGGCTAAGTATAAGGCGATTCTCTACATGGCCAGTGTTTCTGTCTTTTGTAATAAATTACTGTGTTAATCCAATCTCAAGGTATGTTGAACTATATTTAAAGTTCGCCGCGGCTTCCCTTAACCAAGAGATCTGTCCTCTCTTTCTGTGCGGGTGAAAGACAAAAGGACAAAATGGCGTCACGAACAGGATTTTTAACGGAAGGGAAGTTTGGACGAATTGGTCCGGTGAGTGAAAAACGATTTTTTTCTGAACGTAATACCGAGCCGCCCGGGTTAAAATTGAAAGGTGAGCAGTTTCCTGTTTCACCGAATGCTGCACATTGGACACGATAAATTGGCTCTGTGGTACGTGAAGTTGAACGCCGTTTGATATTGCTAAATTTTATAGAATTAACGGTACATATGTTAAAGTTCAAAAACTTGAGAGTGGATTATACAGTTTTTTATATCCCAGGTGCCTGGGGCACGCTGAAGGAGAAAGTACTTAAAAGTGTTTTTTCGAAGCCTGGGGCTTGAGGTCAGGGACCTTAGGATCTATAAGTCCGAAACAAATAACCGGTTCGGGGAACCTTAAACAGAGATTTTAAAGTCTCGTGAAATAATAACAGTTCGGGGAACTTTAAACAAGATTCTGGAGAATTCTATAGTCAAAGTTTAAAAAGAAACTATAAGGGTTAAAGGCCCGCAAAGTTTGGAGTTTTACCACTTGCAAACTTTGCCCCGCGTCCGGGACGCGTTAGACTAGAAAAGCGCTATTTAAGGGAAACTGCAGTCATTTTTTTTTAATATTTTATAAGCATGAAGAGATTGTGTGAGTGGTTTGTATGTATTGTGCGTTTGCATCAGGCTCATGTTCTGGTAAAATACACAATTGTGTGGGTGATGCTGTGAGTTGATATAGTTGTGTTGTTGTTTTATCATAAGTGGAAAAAGTAGTTTTCAATCCGAGAATAACACTGTGAATGACTGTGTGAATGAAAAGTGTCCGAATTGAAACACTAGATGACTGATAAACCTTACGGTGCGGTTATTCTAGTGGAGTAAAGACAGCCTTTTATTGGAGATCTTTAGGCAGTTTGAAGTGAGACATTTCTCAGCTTTGAAACTGAAAAAGTGGCATTTTAAAGTATAAGAAAGAAAAAAAAAAAAAAATGGATGCTGTGTGCTTTGTTATCTCCATGTGCTTGAGTAGGAGAAAAAGGGATAAAGACACAGGATAAGGGAAGACGTAAAGCAGAAACCCCCTCTTCATGTAGAAAGTGGTTTAAGTAAAAGGACGAGAAATAGAAAGTGGTTTAAGTAAAAGAACGAGAAATAGAAATGTGATTTATATTGAAGGAGAAGAGGAAGTGTGTTTTGAAGGAAAAGTATGTTATTTTGTTGGCTATTATGGAAAGAAAGGAACAAGGCAGGTAGAAAAAGTTAGCCCAGCAAATAAGAGTAAAGAGTGTTGGTATTGTGGAGAGATGGGATAGTTAGTATGAGAATGAAGGAAAAAAAAGTGAAGAATTTGAAATGAATTTGAGGGACATTTTAGCGGCATGTGATGAATTTGAATGCCTCTAACTGTCTCTCTGTCTCCAAGAACCAGGGCTTGTCCACAGACAACCCCCACAGCAACATTGGTACAGTTGTTATTGTAATGAGCTCTTTGTTCTCTGCAGACCAGGAAGTCGATTCCTAAACAAGTAATAGCAAGACACCCTGCTATTAACCTCAGATGGACTTAAAACATCGATGTCCACTTAACAAGTACACTTGTATTAAATTTTGTCAGACACATAGGTACGTTGAAACACTAGTAAGGATTCAGTATGACTTACACATAGTCATATATATACATTCACATACAGTGCTCATTGAGGTGACCCCCCTTCAACTTATTTTAATTACCAACCCTGTGTCTCACCAACATTAACTGGGACACAAGTAGTTATTTAACATCATGCCAGTGTTATTGTGGTTTTTCTGAATTGTGTTTCATAACCTGAAGGATTGTTTTGTAGTACTATTGCATAGCAGAGATAGATTGTACCGACAAGGCCTAATTGTTTACCAGGTGTCCAGATGATACCACATGAATGAATTAATATATGAACTTTCTTATCTGTAGACTGAACATGTGTGCCCTCAGAATCATTTGTCGACAATGCTTCTGAGGCCACAGGGGGAATGTTGGGATTACACAGGATCACAGAAGGATTGTTAATTTGGATTGTTAATTTTAGTAGAAAAAATCTCCATTTGTCATGAGACGCAGCCATGACATGAAAAAAGACTCAGGAATGTAATTGTCTATCGCACCTAGTAGGGGGTTGGAGGAGCTCTGCAGGATCTCCTTCCCCCTTCCTCTTTTCTCTGTTTACAACGTGTAATTAAGACTGCTTCAGCTAGCAGACTTTTCACACCTCTGGATGCACTCGTGTCACAGGGGGTCCTGGGAGCCTCGCTCAGAGGAGGTGAGTTACAGCAGTTCAACTCACCCAGCGTTAACAACTAATACTTTTAACCAACTAACAACTTTTAAACCAGCGACCTCCACTTCTCAACTTTGCTGACCCTACCATGAGGGTCAGACCTCCCACATCCAGAGACCAGCGATCCAGAGTCTGCTTTCCAGGGAACCGACCGGTTCTTCCAAGACGGGACCAAGAAAAGACATCTCACATAACTTCTTTGTGTTTTCCTCAAACAAGCAGGAAAACCGTCGCAGCTTTGAGCCACCAGGTCTTCAGTCTGGAGGGGACCAACTTGGAGCTGTAAAGGACAGCTCCTGAAACACCAACTTCATCTTCTTCTCCTCAGCCTGCAGAACCAGCAGCCACAGTTAGCAGGAGCTGCTAACTAAAGGAGAAGACACCAGTTTCCCTCCAGCAAGACGACAACTGAACTGCTTTAAGGCAGTGGTAACAATTGGGGTTTAATTGAGATTAGTTAAACTTGATGATTATGTATAGAACTGTTTAACTTTCATGAAAATGTGTTAATTCTGTTACAGTGATCGCATTCTTTTGATAATGATATTAGGAGCAGATAATAATGTGTAAACCAACGTTGACTCTGCCACAGACACAGGGTCTGCATGCTTATCTGTTTTACTAACTGGTTAATTCACAATCTTACACATATATCAAAGACAACATCACACTGCGACTGAACACCAGCTGATGACTTATGACGTTTTACAAGATAAATTGCATTCACATAAACTTATTCTAGAAATGGTCCTTTAGCAAAGACACATAGGAAGCAGATGCTACGGCTAAGCTTCTATTGTTCCATTGTCATCAACACATGGTGGAGACCAAGGACAGTTCTCCTGCTCTCTGAGAACTGCCATTTGAAATGTAGTATTTTGTGATCCACCATCTTGTTTTGTACTTCCATGACACAACTCACACAAATGCTCATTTTAATTCTCTTGTCTCCACACACACACACACACACACACACACACATGGTGTATGCAATCCCTTTGAAATAGAGATAACTCCTCAGCAGACGGCCCGCTAACCACATCAAAAAAGGGGTAATAAAAGCTGGGTGAGATTGTAAACAACACCAGCTATCTACAAGACAAAAGAGAGAGCAAGTGAATGGTGAAGTTTCCTGCTCACAGCAGGTGAGGAAAGACACTTGAGTCTTCCCCCATCTCTGGAGAATTTTTTGTAATGTTTACAGGAATCCAAGGTGATGGAGTCCATTCTGAGTGACGGAGAAGACATCACACGCCGTGAGGGTCGAAGGACATCGAGCGTGGTGCCATCTTCATTACTGCACCAAGGCAGATTCATCCGACAGAGAGATCATCGTTCCTGACAACGACTAGGAATTCAACGACCAGGAGGGGCCAAATGACAACGAGGGAGCATCCTGCACAGAATCGACACCAGGAGGAGATCATCGCGACGACACCGACGACGAAAGATCCCCAGGGGTGCACTGCGGCAACCCCTGACGATTAAAGAGAAAACATTGTTAGGTTCAAGCCGGTCAGAAGATCGCAAAACATTGTACAACACGAAAGATCCGAGGAGCAGCACTGATATAGAAAGACAGAAAGAATTAATCAAGAATTCATCTTCACAGAAGAACAGAGGATGAAGTGGCTGAAAAAAACTGTTTGAAGGTTCTGGTCAAAGCCAGAGGTCCTGTATGTGTGAATCATGGAAATGTTTATGTAGATTGATACTTACATTACTAATTGTCTTATCATCCTGGTTTTTGTACATGTCACTGCCATCCCGCAGGTGAAGGTATTAGTTCTCTAACGAATGTAAATCAAGTAAACACACTTGCATCAGCCACATGCTAAAATCACCAACTTCAAATAGTGAATCAATAGAAATTAAGGTAGATCTAACTAACAACCATACTACTTTTCCCCCTGTTTTCCCTAAAGGTAATTTTGGAGTGTGTTGGGATTTACTTCTATGGGAATTGAGAGATAAGGGAGATGTAGCTTTCCCAATAAAATTGTGTGATTACCTCTGACAAAACAAAATAGGAGCTAAAGCTTGGATCTTTCCAGCAGCAAAACGTGTAGGAATTAGGACCATTAATCAAGTTAAAGAAGTAGATGATTATTTCAAAATAACAACAGGAATTTTAGGTGATGTAAATAATTGGTTGCTAATGGCAGATCAAGCTTCTAAAATCTCCCAGGACACAATTAAAGGTTTATGTTTGTGTATGCATGCTTGACCTCTACTTAAGGTAGTGCCGACTCTAGTAAACTCAAATTGTATAGTCAACTTAATGAATCAAACTATACCTAGTAACACCTGTAAAACTTTTCTCATAACTACAATATCTAAACTTAAAAACCCTATTTCATAGCACAGTCGCTAAACAAAACTTCACCTGTATTAAAGTAAATGCTGATAAAGTTGAACACAAATTAGGAACTCTTGATTCAACTTGGTGTGAAAAAACACTTCAAGTTCCCATTGATTTTACGCTATTAACTAGGTCAGATATATGGTGGTGGTGTGGATCAAATAAAATTTATGATGGACTCCCAAGACAGGCTAGAGGTTTATATGCATTTGTAATTTTAATAATTCCAGTAAAAGTCCTGCTTTTAAACATAGATCAAATTTCTACTCTAATACAACGCACTGAGGTGCACCAAAAAGTCATTTTAAACGTCGCAAAAGAGATTGGAGAAGACAATTAGATCCAACTTATATAGATGCGATAGGAGTGCCTGATGAATACAAATTAGTTGATCAAATAGCAGCAAGTTTTGAAAACCTACCAAATATCTCAGCGTTTTCCCAGCCACACCTAATAAAAATGTAGACAGGATTAATTATATTCATTAAAATGTTCAACGTTTAGGCAATTGGACAGAAATGGGTTTTGCAGCCGTCCACGAACAGCTTCAAGAAACCTCAACCATGGCTTATCCGACCCGCATAGCCGTTGATATGCTCCTGGCTGAAGGAGGAGTATGTGCTATGTTTGGTGATAAGTGCATTTTCATCCCTAATAGCACAACAGCAAATGGCACCTTAACTAGGACTCTAGAAGGTTTGCGTACACTCAATATAAAAAAAAATATTATTCATAATTTAGGAGTTGATACATTCATGTGGGACGGTTTGGCTGACATGTTTGGTAATGTCTGTGTTGATTTCTATTTGTTGTTGCATTCCATGTATTAGAGAGCTTCTTACTCGTTTGATTAACACTGCCATCTCCCCTGACAAACGGGATGTAGTAAACATGGCATTGTTAACTTCCACAGGTGAACCAGGTCATTTTGATCCAGAAGATGAAACTAATCTGTTCTCTTTTAATGTTTATTTGTGATGTGATAGAATCACATCAAGAGAGCTATTGTTAGAGTTATGACGTTTTCTTTGACCTCCGAACTGTGACGCTTCCTGCATGGACTTATTCAAACTGTTAAAATGGCGGCGGACTGTTTTGTTATTGAGCTGTAGATGATGGACAAATACCGAAATGCATCATGGGTACCGTAGTTTGTTCTGTCTGTGTGAAGGTCCGCCAATAGGAGAGCACGTTGCTTACGCCTCCTTCCAGCGGTGGCCAATGGGAAGAGGGGATTTAGCAGCGCGCGTGTTTGATCGGGCGGAAGCTCTGTGTGGATCTTTCTTCTTCCTTCTGCTCTTCGACTGACCTGAGGCGCGTTTATCCTCAGCTGCTTTAACGGCTAAGTATAAGGCGATTCTCTACATGGCCAGTGTTTCTGTCTTTTGTAATAAATTACTGTGTTAATCCAATCTCAAGGTATGTTGAACTATATTTAAAGTTCGCCGCGGCTTCCCTTAACCAAGAGATCTGTCCTCTCTTTCTGTGCGGGTGAAAGACAAAAGGACAGTTAGTTAGCTATTGATAATAATGAATGATTATCAAAGTTTTTTGTTTTTTTTAATGGAATCTTATATACATTAGAAAACTTCGGGGCACCACCAGATTAACAGGAAATAATAGTCAGTTTGTTGATATAAGTCTAAAATACAATTAAATATTATTTGGGAATTTGAATTAATAGTTAAATTAATAACAATTGCCAAAGCTCATAGTAAAGCCTAAAATAAGAAAAAAGAAGGTCAGCAAGCCTGATTTCAAAAATTATATTTATACACAATTCACACATAGCTTTACGTAGCTTGGTGTGTATATATTTATATTTAGTTTATTTTTCGGATTTCGCCACAAGAGCTTCATGAATATAGAATTTGGAAACAATGCCAATATTGTTGACAACATGACTCCCAGGCCAGATGCTCCCAGGACTTGGTACTTTTATTTTGACAGTCACCGTAATAACAATTCAACTGGGTTGTCTGTCCACTGGAACGTCCATCTACTCCCATAGTTAATGTCTATGACGTTTTTGTTTTTGTTTGCATATGTGTGTTACTCCCCAGCCAGCCCCACCGCTTCCATAAGCAACACCTGGACACGCCCACCAGAGGGAAACAGAAAGGGGAGGGGTGGGGGAAAGGGGGCAGCATCGCCCCCATGTGGCCATCTGAGGTCTAGGTCACGACAAACCATTGAAAAGTTTTCATGTAAACAGGGTCTTATTTGATCTTTGTTCAGTTTGTTGATGTCAGCTGGCGTCTACTGTAGGGATTTCTTACCTCATAAAGATCACCATTTATGTTTTGGTTGGCTATCGATAATGATTAATAATTATCAAAGATAGTTATTAATTATGTTATTGAAATTTAATCTGATGTGTATCAGAAACCTCGGAGCACCACCTGTCTTAACAGGAAATGATAGCCAACTCAGTTATATCAGTCTCATAAGATATACTAAACAGTTAATCAGGAATTTGAATTAATAGTCAAATTAATTACAATTACCAGAATTAACAGTAAAGGTTGAAGGATTTTGGAGTTCTTGACACAGAAGAGGTCGACATTTCATTCACCTTTGTGCTCATTTATAAAACAGCAAGTATGATTCCAAACATTACATTTATTTACAATGAAAACAAGTAAAACAGATTCTAACTACCTATATACAGCTTAGTGTGTGTGTGTGTGTGTGTGTGTGGAGAGAGAGAGAGAGAGAGAGAGAGAGAGAGAGAGAGAGAGAGAGGTGGAGGGAGTGTGTGTGAGACGTGTGATGGAACTACAAAGCAAGATGGCGGATCACAAGAAACTACATTCAAATGGAGGTTATCAGAGAGCAGGAAGTCTGTCCTGGGTCTCCACCATGTGCTGGAGAACAATGGAACATGGAAGCTAGTCTTTAGCATCTGCTTCCTGTGTGTCTCTGCTAAAGGACCATTTCTAGAATGAGTTTATGTGAATGAGACTTGTTTTGTAAAACGTCAGGAGTCGTCAGATGGTGTTCAGTTACTGTGTGATGTTGTCTTTGATGTGATATGTGTAGGATTGTGAGTTAACAAGTTAGTAAAGCAAAGATTAGCATGCAGACCCTGTGTCTGTGGCAGAGCTAACGTTGGTTTACAGGTTGATAACTGCTCCTAATATCATTATCTATAGAACTCAATCACTGTAATAGAATCAACACATCTTCATAAAGTTAAACAGTTCTATCATAGCATCAGGTTTAACTAATCTCAGGTAAAGCCCAGTTGTTACCACTTCCTTGAAGGAGTTCAGTTGTTGTCCTGCTGGAGGGAAGCTGGTGTCTTCTCCTGTAGTTAGCACCTCCTGCTAACTGTGGTTGCTGGTTCTGCAGGCTGAGGAGAAGAAGATGAAGTTGATGTTTCAGGAGTCCTTCTTTGCAGCTCCTGGTTGTTCCTTTTGTTCAGACTGAGGAGCTGGTCGCTCAGGTCTGTGATGGTTTTCCTGCTCGGAGGAAAACACAAAGAAGTTCTGTGAGGCGTCGTTTCCCTGGTCCGTCCTGGAGAAACTGGTTGGTTTTCCTTGGAGAGCAGACTCTGGGCGCTGGTCTCTGGATCAGGGGAAGGTGTGACCCTCGTGGTGGGTCAGCAGAGGAGTTGAGGAGTGGAGGCCCCTGGTTGCAGGCCTCTGGTGTTAGCTGTATGCTAACACTGGATGAGCTCCTCCAACAACTCACCAACTCGTAGTGTAGTCTTGCAAGAGAGAGAGTGGAGGCTGGCTGAATACCTTTTGTTACACGAATGTTTATTCGGAGGTGAGCTTCAACCAATCAGTGACTAGCTAAATGCATGGGGGGAAGCGTCTTGTGATCAGAAAGGGGGGGGAAGAAGGTCCTGCGAAAGCCCCCCCCCCAACTGGGTGTGAAAGACAATCACATTCCTGGGTCAGAATTCATATGTCATGACTGCGTATCATGACAAATAACCCTCCCCAGAAATGAACACACTTTGTGTGGTCCTGTGAGATCCCAACACTACCCTCTGATGGGCAGAGCTGCTCTGAACACCTGTTACTTCTCAGGTAGGGGGGGATTATTGCAGATCTGGCCAAAGGTGAAACAAGGAAAGCTTTTTTTGTTCAAAAACCCTTGTTTCTCACCGATTTGAATGGAATTAGTTGCATTTGTTTACATCCTATTCAAAGCACGAGGATTAAAGTGGCCTCTATGCCTCTGCCGCTGTATTTGCCTGTGTTTGACTTTCAGCTCTCTGCTGAGGTGAGCATATACCAGTGACGGATTAAAGAAGAAGAATCGTACTTCATTAATCCTCTTGGGAAACATTTCTGGACTGAATTGACCCTTCGGCAGGCAGCCACACGGAGCAGCGCTCGGAGGGGGGGGGGGGGTCTTGCTCAGGGACTTCCGGTGCATCTTTTATTTTTAGATTGTTGGGGAAACCGGAGTACCTGGAGGAAACATGCAAATTCCTTACCCCAAATCCATTGATCCAAAAATAATGAAAACAGTTCAAACAACATTTTATTTTTTTTTTATAGTATGAATCATGCATCAGGTCTCGAATGTTTTAATTGTGCAAGTCTGAGTTACTTTTCAACTTGATCGGTGTCGGTTTACATATTACTTTCCTAAATAGCAGCAGAAGGCTTACATAATCCATCTTTTGGAACACGGATCCATCAGATAAGGGAACTTCTCCACTGTGCCTTGAAGCATTTGTTTCCCTCACATAGCGTGTTGGTCTCGTCCTGAGGACACGGTTCATTAAACGCTGTTGCTGCTCAGAGAATGACTCCATACAACTGGTTTCCCCCACAAACATGGAAGTAAAATGTGCTTGAAGCAAAGATATTCATATTGCCCACAGGTTTCAGTCACGTCTGCTCCAAGGTCGTTACCCGTCTGCCGTCAGCTCTTTGGTCCGGTGGTTTTCCCTCACGATGCGGCTGTCCATCCCGGTCAACTGGTTCTTGGTCAACGCCAAGTCAACCACCTGTAAAAGGGCGCAACCAAAGACAACCGTTGTTCATTACAGCTGAGCAACAACTGGTAGTCAATGCATCTCAAACTAAAGTGTGAAATGCACAAACAAGGCTCACTAGAATAAATTAATTAATTAATTTAAAAAAGTAATTGGTTAAACAATATTAAATTATATAAATATTGAGTAAACATTTTAAATAATTAAATAATTAAATCAAATCAAATGAATTAAATACAAATTAAATTAGTTAAATAAAGATTTAATTAATTTAATGTTTTTTTGATTAAATAAATACAAATTTCATTAATTAAATAAGTAAATAATTTATAGTAAAATTCCTAGTGAAACCTGTTCCTGTTTCATCAGAAACACTGACGGGGTTTGATGGAGAACTTCACAAGAGTTTGAAAATTAAAAAAATGCATTCGCTACTTGGCCGAAAAATCAAACTTCTTGTTCATTTGCAAATGCTATTAGTCATTAATTTTAGTTTCGTAATGCATTCATGCTTATCAAGCAGCTGTGGATGTCCCAATGCCTGTCAACAAGTCAAACTGCTAATTCTTTTTATTTTTTTATTTTTATTTTTGAGTGTCACTACAGATCTGTCCGTGGGCCAAACAGAGAAAGTATTTATTTACTTTTAAACATTTTCAAAACTTCTTTTGTTTCTCTCTTGATTTGAATGGAATTAGCTGTGCCTCAAGGCATTTGTTTACATCCTATTCAAAGTGCAGGGATCAAAGTTGACCCTCTGCCGCTGCATTTGCCTGCATTTTACATTCAGCTCTCTGCTGAGGCGAGCGTACCAGCCTTCAAAGCTTCAGCCCACAGGTGTGGAAAAGTGTATACAAGTACAGGGAAAGTGTCAGGTAAACCCCTGAAATAGGTAAATAAAGAGAAGATACGTGAATCAAGAAACAATCAAGGTACTTGCAGCAAGGGAAGACACCAAGTTCACCTCACAGGGTTCACTCAGAAGTCTTCACAGAACACTTTCTACCAGCCTACTTTATTGATAGCTCAGTGGGCGGGGTCACAAGTTGTAAAAACACACTGGTTCAAACTGGGTCCTGTGGTCTGTCCTACAGGATCGTAAAACACAACTAGTTCGAAGGGGGAGAAACACAAACATTTAACAGATAAAGATCTCATGTGAACTGCAGGGCTGCAGTCTGCTGCACTCAAAGGTCTGCACAGATTTTGCACAAGCATGAACAAATGATAATGAAACATTTCTCCTTACAGAAAGCATCAACTTTAGATTTTAGGTGAAAGTCGCTGTACTTTTTGGATTTGTTTACTGCCGACCGCACTCCTCAAGCAAGAGAGGCAAACAAAACACAACACTGAGACCCAAGCCAAGTAAAGTTATTAGCATTATTGTGAGGGTGAATCTGTAAAAACAAGCAAGCTGAAGATTGCAAAATTCTAAAAATAGAAGAATATATATTTATTTGGGGACTTATTTCATTATTCCTTTTTTTTTATATCGTTTTTGGCATTAACAATATTTAAATCGGTGCTTGTATCGAGAAATTTCCCCAGGAAATCCATAACCACTCAAGATCCAAGTGGTTGTATGTTGCTTTTGAATTAAAATGACTTTCACGTCACGGGTGAGACCGATGGAAATGTTATATTGTGCAATTAAATATGGCCACCAATGGTATAAATCTGACTTATTAGTTGCAAAACAGCCAGCTGTGGCCAATTCTGTTGTCTTTGCCCTTTTTGTTTCAGAAAGTTTTATTTACACGTTTTGAAAACAGTGAAAACACAGAGACACTGAAAATGATGTGGTTCAGCTGGTCGGGCGACATATTGTCACTGTTGGTTGTCTTTGTGATGAAACCACACACGTTATGCAGAGAATAATACGCTGTAAACAACAGCAATGGCAAGGACATAGACATGGACATCATCCACCAAGGATGGAATAAAATTTGTCTGTCTGTCTGTGTAACTGTCGGCAAGATTACATTAAAACCACTGCATGGGTTTTGTCAAAATTTCCATCACAGACAGATATCAGGCCCTGCAAGATTCCATAAAATGTTTGCGGCGATCCGAACCGAGTTGGAGGTGTGGGAGAGAGGTGATGAGGTTCGTCAGAGGCTGATCACCTCCCTCCTCCTTAAAGGGAGGAGCCGGTGAGGCTCCGGCTGGAGAAGCAGCAAGACCATGCTGCAGGAGACGTGAGCAAGGAGGTGCTGGCCTGCAGAGGCAACAAGGGGGAAAAGATTGAGGCCGTGTGTGTTTTCATTTCTTTAGTAAAATGGCAAACAGGTGAGGCTGGCTCCACGTCTCTGTGCCTGGACAACCTGGGAGTACCAGGGGCTCCCCAGAGGGGTCACAGGTATATCTACCTGTAGGAAGGTACCTGGAGGAGGAAGTGCTTCTTCCCCCCGCTTGAAGTCGTGAAGGGAACATCTCCCTCAAACCTCATCATGTATGGGCATGTTTGTTAAAGAGTTGAGCAAGAAAGATGCATTCACAAGGGGTTTCCAGTTACTGGTACTGTTACTGCCCCCCCCCCCCCCAAAACAAAACAGTTTAATGTTGTCAGACATTTCCGACCTCTGCCAAGGGTTGACATGAATACAGGGAAATGACACATAATCCACATCCAGCTCAACTGCATTTTTTTCATTTATGTAGTTTGGTGGTCACGTGATTTTATTTCATAATTTGGAAGAACACAAGATAAGATGATATAGTGAAATGAAGATATTCGATTTTAACAATAATTTTGATCCGGATGACCAACAAAAGTTAAAGGATTCATCGATGAATGGCCACGCAAATATACAGTTCTTCCTTCTGTAGCAAACCTAATCACGTATCCAGTGTTTCTAATGGATCTTTGCCTGGAGAAATTTGTTGAAAAACTTGAAAAAATAACTTCAAGGATGAACCTGCAACCACATAAAACTCAAGTGTTCATCATGGGTGAACTCTTATATGTGTTGCACCCTCAAGCAGACATGACTCCGTCTCTTCGTTCGGCAACTTTATTCTTCCCAGTTCAAATCCTTTTACTTAGTTTTGATGAGGCTCAACGCAGGACATACACGGGCTCACGGCTACACTGCTAAAACACGCCGGCTTCACACCGCGGCGCCAGCTGATGACGTCACCCGTTGAACTCCCGACTCTCATTTGCATAACACAATCTTAACTGAATTAACATGGAAATTAACAACTTTTTACTTTCCTTTACAGTTCACTGCCATTATGAAAACATAATCAAATAATAATAGTGAATATTTATTCTACGTCGCAACATATGCAGTTTTAACTGGGAAATTTTGGAGTTCCTGCACCTGTCAATATGTACCTTGGATTATATCTCGGGCTGTGCTATATGTATATCTGGATATTTTATTCTGAAAATTGATATACAATAAACAAGTGATTATTTTTTACACCAGTAAAGTTTTACCACAGTCATTTCTGGACCAAAGTCACTAACAAACTGTAATATTAGCGCTTTTATTAACACCAGCCGCACACAAGAAATGTGAATTCTCTTGGAAAAAGTAGAACGAATTAAAAAAAAAAGTGTTATAATGTCACCTTGAAATGCAAAATGCAGGTGATTTAAAATGTGGGAAATATAAAAATGATGGAGAAAAATGAGTTTAAGTTGCACTTTAATGGGTTTGAAAATGTTTACTTACGAACGGCAATCATTCGATGAGAAACAGACAAATATCTAAAAATCATTGAAAACCTCTGAATTTTACATGTCAGTGCACTCCACAAATAATTTATTTTAACATTGCGACTTAATGCCTCTGTTAGAAATGTTTTTAACTTCAAACAACATGAGAATAGAGCTCAAACAGAAATATGTCAAGACTGATAAGAGAAGACTATACAAATGAAAGTATTTCAATATGCAAAATAGTAATAATCAAATCAAGCTTATATAAACCCCCAGGAAATAGTATTTCAATCAGTTCTCTTGACAAAGCTCACTGAAAACATTAAATCTTAAAGGTATAGTAGAGGATTTTCTTCTTCCGGGTCGATCATCAAAATAACTGGTCCTCCCAATTGTCAATCATTCTGGTGATGTATGACGTAAGCCCGTCGTACGTGCTCGTCCCTGCGCGCAGCTCACTCCACACGGTTCTCATCATGCCGGTGGCCGACCCGACGCATTATTCTCGGACATTTTTACACAGTTTCACCCCCTCTGGTGCAAATCTTCTTGTAAAGTGAGCTTATGTGAGCGATGCCGACTTGTGACTTGTAAACAGAGCGTGCACGAGGAGAACTGGGCTCGTGCACGTCTCTCGCACGCGTTTTAGTAGGCGTTCCGTCCTGGGAGCAGGTACAGCGTTGCGCATGCGCGTTTTTTTCAAACGGTGGAGAGGGCGGTTCTTTCCTAAAATTCCTGAAAATCCTCCTGTACACCTTTAACATATTATAGAGAAATCAACAGAACCTCGTATTCACACTCTCTACACACTCATAATATGGCACAAATGTAATCGAATAAATGAAATTCACTCGTTTCTGATGTGATTCTATTCAAAGCTGCACTGGTTTGACAGGTTTGGTCTAATTTCCTTCTTGTCCTTCTTGGGAACATTCGTCCATCTCAGTTTGAAGTCAGTGACACCCTGGTTTGTCAGCAGTGCCCCCAGCTGGAAAAATAAAACCGACTATTAATCTGGGTAACTGAATGAAAAGGATTCCGGAGCTTCAATGATATACCTTCGGTATGAAAACATGAAATGCAAAAGGAGAAGTTTAGTGTACAAAACCAGCAGATATAAAGAAGCTGATGACTCGCTCACTTGTTCCAGAATCTTCTTGTTGATGGATGGATCTGAAAGGTTCCCGTCAATCTTAAGCGCCACCCTCACAACGTGCCTCTTTACTGGAAAAGACAATCACAAGAACATGCATTACAAATGAAAAATAAAACATTTTCATTAACATGGTAGTAAAAGTGTGGAGTTTATTGTGTACCTGTACAGCAGATAAACGGCATCTTATTGCCACAGTTCTCGTCAGTCCACTGATGATCTGAGTTCTCTGCTACACACCGCCCTTTCACCACAACGTCTTCAGTTTCTTCAGGTTTCCAGTTTGTGAAGGTTCTGTTGCTTCCATCGGACCACGTCCACGGCAGTCGATAAAAACCGATAAAAGAAGGTGACGTTGCTAGAGATGACACCTTTGTGTGTTCTTCCATGGTTTCAATCACAGCCAGGTCAGTGTGATGTGTCCTGCAGTAATCCCGTGAAGTCATCCAATCTTTAGCACGAGGAACTAAAGTATACACCTTCTCGGCTGTAGAATTTGAAGCTACAACAGAAAAAAAAGAATAGTGACAATGGTGTCTCTCAGTGTATATGTACATTTTGGAATTAAAAAATCATAATCACCTTCGAAACAAATAGAAAACCTGTTCTGACTGCAAGATACATCATGCCAATGGTCATTCTCCATTGCTCCACATGACTCGCTTCTATACGTGTAGCTTGGTTCATAGACACCCCATCTTTGGAATCCACTCGTGCTTGTCGTTTCAGTCGCCGACCATCTCCAGGAGTTTGCATCATTACCCAAAATGACCCTCCAGGACTTCTTGTCATCGTGCAGTCCGATCCACACAAGCGGCACGTCCAAGTTTGGTCTCTTTAACCTGTGTATGTCTTGCAGGCTTTCAAAGGTCGCCAGGTCGATGTGTTTCTCTCTGCAGTAATGCTGAGCATCTGCCCAATTCATATTCAAATTAACGTAGTGATAATCACAAACATGGCAGGAGGTGAAGCTGAATCCTGAGGGTTGGAAAAGGACGTAATGATTCAGAGCATGATGTGTTCACACAAAAATCTCTCATAAAATAACAAACATACTGTCACAGTCCGCAGATGTCTCCGGCTGTGTTTTGGGTTTTTGTGTGTGTATGTGGGCGTGTGTGAGTGTAGGCGGAGCAGACGGAGTTGGACGCACACCTGAAGCGAATGAAGGAGGCCAGTATTTAAGGACCGGGATCCCAGGCTCTCATCGCAAGATCGTTACGTGTACTCTGCGGTACCTTGACTCTGCCCCTCGTACCTTTGTATGAGTCTGATCGCTTCATGTTTGGAAGCGTCCAAGTGTTCTGACCTCCGTTTGTTCCCTCCTGCAGTCCCGGTGTGCGTCGCTCCGTTCTGCTCGGAGGATCCCGTCTCCGTGACGCCCGCCTCCGTTCCTACGACCCCTCGCTCCGGATTACCGCTCCATTGGAGAGACTTGAATAAACTTAATTTCCAATCTTACATCCCGACCTAGTTGGCGTTTGAATCCTGCACTCCCCCGATCCTGACAGAACGATCTTGCCACCATGGATTCAGCCGACCCGGAAGTCCTCCAGCGCGCCATATCCTCACACGGAAACCTCCTGTCTCAACACCAGGTATTCCTCCGGGAGATTGGGACATCACTCACTGAACTGACCACCCAGATGTCACGCCTCACCAGCCGCCTGGACGGGCTCGTCGCCGATCAACAACCGCCTCGTGACACTGCGGCTGCCGCAGCCGTAACTCCTCCCCCGCCCGCGACAATACCGCCGACAGCTGCTAGGGAGCCCCAGATCCCCACTCCGGAACGGTATTCTGGAGAACTGGGAGGTTGTGGCCGGTTTCTCCTCCAGTGTGAACTTGTGTTTAAACAGCAGCCAGCCACCTACTCCACTGATGACTCTCGGGTTGCTTATATAATTGGGTTACTGTCTGGTAAGGCGGCCAAGTGGGTGACTGCACTGTGGGAGAACGGGTCACCCATATGTGGATCGGGCACCCGTTTGATGGCAGAGATGAGGCAGGTGTTTGATCACCCTCTCCAGGGCAAGGAAGCAGCCCGACGTCTGATGTCTCTGTCCCAGCGATCGCGGTCGGTTGCCGAGTATGCTGTGGACTTCCGGATCTACGCAGCGGAGAGTGGCTGGAATGAGCCAGCACTCCAAGGAGTGTTTCTCCAGGGATTGTCCGATGAGGTCCACGATGAAGTGGCAGCCCGGGACGACACGGCCGACTTGGAGGAGTTCATCGCCCTAGCGATCCGGGTCGACAATCGACTCCGGTATCGTCGCAGGGGTCAGAGAACTCATCGGCCTCTACACCATCCTGGGACCCCGGCGGTCACTTCTGGTAACTCATCCCTCTTCCATCCTGTCCTTCCGGCTCCAGAGGATCCTGGGGAACCCATGCAGCTCGGACGAGCCCACCTGTCTCCCACGGAAAGGAAACACCGAATCAATGCCCGTCTCTGCCTGTATTGTGGGGGGGGCAGGACACCAACGAGCTTCCTGTCCCCATCAGCCAAAAGCCTAGGCTCATCAGGATTGGAGGTGGTCCTGATGAGCCATAGCCCCAGCACCCAGCCTTCGGCTCCTGCTCGTCTCCAACTCCCTGCCTCTCTCATCAGTGAGACCGGCAGCCTCTCCCTGCACGCCTTGGTAGATTCTGGAGCAGACGACAACTTTTTGGACCAGGAGTTCGCGGTGAAGGTCGGCCTACCGTTGGAATCTCTTCCAAACCCCTGGACTGTGACGCCCTGGACGGCAGGAGGTTGGCTCACATCACCCATCGCACCGTTCCCCTTCGTCTGCTGGTCTCCGGGAACCACAGTGAGGAGATTAGGTTCCTGGTTCTGTCATCGCCTCACGTCCCGATGATCCTGGGTCTCCCCTGGCTTCTGAGACACAACCCACACATTGATTGGAACCTGGGCACTATTTCCGGCTGGGGAACCTACTGCCACACTCACTGTCTCCAGTCGGCTCCAGGAAGCTGCCTGACACCTCCCTCCACTGACCACGAGCAGATCGACCTGGGTTCGGTTCCTCCTGAGTATCACCACCTAAGGGAGGTATTCAGTAAGCAGCGGGCTACCTCCCTTCCCCCTCACCGACCATATGACTGCGCCATTGAGCTTCTCCCGGGGGCGCCCCTTCCCTCCAGTCGCCTGTATAATGTGTCCCGTCCCGAGAGAGAGGCCATGGAGAAGTACATCCACGAGTCCCTCGCTGCAGGTCTGATCCGTCCATCATCAGCTCCCGTGGGAGCCGGGTTCTTTTTTGTAGCAAAGAAGGACGGTACGTTACGGCCGTGCATTGACTATAGGGGACTTAACAATATTACGGTTAAGAATAAATACCCTCTGCCTCTAATGGACTCTGCTTTCCAGCCCCTCCATGACGCCACCGTGTTTTCCAAACTCGACCTCCGGAACGCGTACCACCTCATTCGGATCCGCGAGGGTGATGAATGGAAGACGGCGTTTAAGACTCCTCTTGGGCATTTTGAGTATCTCGTGATGCCTTTTGGACTCACTAATGCCCCTGCCGTATTCCAGCACCTGGTCAATGACGTGCTGTGGGACATGTTGAACCAGTTCATCTTTGTGTATCTCGACGACATCTTAAGCTTCTCTCGCAGCCAGGAGGAGCATGTTCTTCATGTCCGGGCAGTGCTCCAGCGTCTCCTGGAGAACCGACTGTTTGTGAAGGCGGAGAAGTGTGTCTTCCATGCGACCTCTGTGAGCTTCCTGGGGTACATCGTTGAACTGGGACAGGTGAAGGCGGATCCAGCCAAGGTCCAAGCCGTGGTGGACTGGCCCAGACCAACCACCCGCAAACAGCTGCAGCGGTTTCTTGGGTTTGCTAACTTCTACCGACGGTTCATCTGGAACTACAGTAAGGTCGCTACCCCACTCACTCAACTCACATCTACCTCAACCTCGTTTCAGTGGACACCGGCAGCTGAGCAGGCATTCAGTACCCTCAAGCAGCTGTTCACTCAGGCCCCGGTGCTGTGCCACCCTGACCCCACCAAGCAGTTCATCGTGGAGGTTGACGCCTCGGACACTGGTGTTGGAGCGGTGTTATCGCAGCGTGCCGAGGACTCAAAGATGCACCCCTGCGCCTTCTTTTCTCGACGCCTTACTCCAGCTGAGCGGAACTACGATGTCCGTAACCGGGAGTTGTTGGCAGTGGTACTGGCTTTGGAGGAGTGGAGGCACCGGCTGGAGGGTGCTTCCCAACCATTCGTGGTCTGGACCGACCACAAGAATTTGGCGTATCTGCAAACGGCCAAGCGAATAAACTCCCAACAGGCATGCTGGGCGCTGTTTTTGGGGAGGTTTAACTTCACCCTTACCTACCGGCCAGGTTCCAGGAATACGAAGCCCAACGCCCTGTCCCGGCAGACCACCATTGAAAGGTCTGAAGGGGAACCGGAGAACATCCTCCCCTCCACCTGCATGGTCGCATCTGCCTCCTGGGACATCGAGAATCAGGTCAGACAAGCGCTTCTCACTCATCCGGATCCCAGTAATGGGCCGATTAACCATCTCTTTGTTCCTGAGCCAATGAGGTCCAAGGTTCTGCAGTGGGGGCACTCGTCCAAGCTGACCTGTCATCCAGGCTTCCAGAGAACCCTGTCCTTCCTGAGGCAACGTTTCTGTAACGTACAGCTCTTGGAACGTCTCCCAGCCTCTCCTCAGGGTATCATCCGCAGACGAATGGTCAGACGGAGAGGGCCAACCAAGACCTGGAGACAGCGCTGCGGTGTGTGACTGCTCGGCACCCATCCTCCTGGAGCTCACAATTGCCATGGGTGGAGTATGCCCACAATTCCCTCACCTGCTCGGCCACTGGCATGTCCCCGTTTATGGTGGTTCTCGGCTACCAACCCCCCCTGTTCCCCACCCAGGAGGAGGATGTTGTCGTGCCCTCGGTGCAAGCCCACCTTCGACGCTGCCGCCGGGTTTGGAAGAAGGCGAGGGCCGCCTTGGTGCGTTCCTCTGCCCGCAATAAGAGACTGGCGGACCGTCGAAGGTCTTCAGCTCCCTCGTATCACCCGGGACAGAAGGTATGGCTCTCCTCCCGCGACCTTCCACTCCAGGTAGAGTCCCGCAAGCTGGCGCCTCGTTTCATTGGGCCCTTCGAGATCGAGGAGATCATCAACCCAGCGGTGGTGAGGCTGAAGCTGCCAGCAGCGCTAAGGATTCATCCCACATTCCACGTCTCCCTGCTAAAACCAGTCCACTCGAGCCCTCTTAGCCCCCCCACCGAGCCCCCGCCACCCCCCCTGCTCATCGACAACCATCCTGCGTACATAGTTCGCAGGATCTTAGATGTTCGTCGCCGGGGCAGGGGGTTCCAGTTCCTGGTGGATTGGGAGGGTTACGGACCTGAGGAGCGGTCATGGGTACCGCGGGGCCACATCCTGGATAGGAGTCTGTTGGTCGACTTCTACCGGGAGCATCCGGACAAGCCTGGTAGGACGCCAGGAGGCGTCCATTAAGGGGGGGGTACTGTCACAGTCCGCAGATGTCTCCGGCTGTGTTTTGGGTTTTTGTGTGTATGTGGGCGTGTGTGAGTGTAGGCGGAGCAGACGGAGTTGGACGCACACCTGAAGCGAATGAAGGAGGCCAGTATTTAAGGACCGGGATCCCAGGCTCTCATCGCAAGATCGTTACGTGTACTCTGCGGTACCTTGACTCTGCCCCTCGTACCTTTGTATGAGTCTGATCGCTTCATGTTTGGAAGCGTCCAAGTGTTCTGACCTCCGTTTGTTCCCTCCTGCAGTCCCGGTGTGCGTCGCTCCGTTCTGCTCGGAGGATCCCGTCTCCGTGACGCCCGCCTCCGTTCCTACGACCCCTCGCTCCGGATTACCGCTCCGTTGGAGAGACTTGAATAAACTTAATTTCCAATCTTACATCCCGACCTAGTTGGCATTTGAATCCTGCACTCCACCGATCCTGACACATGCTGTATATGAACTATTTCAAGACTTTAGACAGAATGACCAGGCTGATATTGTATATCAGTCACAAGTACTTTACTTTAGTCACATGAATGAAACATGCCATTTACTTCCATTTGATGACACAGAAAACTATGATTTCCACTTACCAAGATGGATCAACATCACAAACACTCTGGAATCCATGTGGAGATTTACTGAAAGACACATACAGAGAGAAAATGCAGTTATGTGGTTTTGGTGCTTGATATTATTCTGTCATGTGGGGCAGTGGTTAGTGCTCTCACTGTACTGTGAGAAACTTCCTGGTTCAAATACCTTGTCCACTGGTTCACAAGAGAGCATGACTGAATCTAAATAAATA
The DNA here is from genome assembly GCF_963422515.1 of Blennius ocellaris. NCBI lineage: Eukaryota > Metazoa > Chordata > Actinopteri > Blenniiformes > Blenniidae > Blennius > Blennius ocellaris. The sequence continues at coordinate 4,350,499 of NC_137657.1, read as the reverse complement.
CTATGTTTCCAAAAGGCATGAAAACCAGGATGTGTGTGTAATCTGATTTTGCTTAGCGTACCTTGTCGGGCCCCCAGTGACTGCACTGACCTACGGGGACTCATGTTATTGTGGAAACTGTAGGAATCAATGTAAGCCAGTGCTGTGTGTGTGTGTGTGTGTGTGTGTGTGTGTGTGTGTGTGTGTGTGTGTGTGTGTGTGTGTGTGTGTGTGTGTGTGTGTGTGTGTGTGTGCGTGTGCGTGTGCGCGTGTGCGTGTGCGTGTGTGTGAGATTATATACCCATCAAAACAATTTATAGATTTTTTTTTGCCATTCAGATTCACCATAACTGTCAACACACAAATACATAGGAATCAGACTGATACAAATAAAAAGTTAAGGAGACTATTAATGATTTATCTCACGTCAAGAGGGACTAAAATCACCAAACAACCTTTGCAGACTTATTCAGGAGTTTTCTTCAACAGATGAGCATTTTTTGAGGCTGAAATGAACAAGAACTATGCAAATCAGCATCTCAGCCAGTGACGGATGGACCATCCATGGAATGCAGCCTGTGAAAATCACACTTCACCCTTTATGAAGAGCAAGTACAGTTTTTTTCTAACAATACACTTTAATACTCAATGAAACTAATTGTAAAATATCTGTATGTTCACTAGTTGGAAACAAGTGTCATGGACAAAATAATTGAATTCTTTATGGTTTGTAACCAAGGACGACAAAATGTAAAAATTCTTCTAAAAAAGTGGAACAAAAAGATACTCACTATGATCCACTTTCCCCTGAGTACGGATATATAGTTTTGTAGTTGCTAGAAGATTCCCAAAACTGGAATCAGCTCTCCACCAGAGTCTCAACACCAGTTGTGTGGGAACTGCAGGTGTTAGGTATAAATTCTTCTTCACTAATATTTGAATATACAAAGCATGGATGAGCCGCATTTGTTAGATGGCGATGTCAACACCAGAGTTTATCTGGACTGTTGGGATCTCACAAGACCACAGAAAGTTTGTTCATTTCTCAGGAAAGACAATTTTCATATGTCATGATACAGTCATGACATGAATTCTGACTCAGGAATGTGATTGACCATCACACCCAGTGGGGGGACCTTTTGCCACAGCAGACCCTCCCCGTTTTCTGCTGGAAAGACGTACCATGTCTTCTCCCATGAACTCAGCCAGTCACTGATTGGTTGAAGCTCCCAGGATTTGACACCTTCGAATCTGAAACATCAACTCCATCTTCTTCTCCTCAGCCTGCAGAACCAGCAAACCACAGTTAGCAGGAGGTGCTAACTACAGGAGAAGACACCAGCTTCCCTCCAGCAGGACAACAACTGAACTCCTTCAAGGAAGTGGTAGCAACTGGGCTCTACCTGAGATTAGTTAAACCTGATGCTATGATCAGGCCCGCCTTAATGTACCCATAGGCCCCGGGGCTTGAACAGAATTGTAGGCCCCCCCCCCTGAGCGCAAACCCTAACCCCGAATCGCATAAAAAAACCCAACCCTGCAACTCCTACATGTGTCAAAAATAAATGTTAAATGACATCTTGCAATGTGTATCAAAATCTCAATCTTTAATTAAAAAAAACAACAACTACAACTCAACTAAAACAGACTGTCTCTTGCAAACAACAGAAAACATGCTTCAAAAATATGGCAGAAATAATAAATATGAGCAAAGCTATACATCTTAAAAGGGTCTTTTTCTTGACTTTCTGGTTGAGAAGTCTTTAATTATGTCCGTAAAGTCCAAGTCACGAAGTATGTCATTTTCAAGTGACATCAGTGAAAGATGGCTAAGTCTCTCTTGGTGCATCCCTGACCTCAGGCGAGCAAAGCACATTCCCACTTTGTGGAGAATAGCAGAGCCACTCTCTATGTACATTTTCCCCATTGATGAGTTTGCGCATGAAATAGCTTTTGGAAAAAAAACGTTTCTGGCTTTTGAACTGGCGTTCTGAAGCAGACACATCAGCGTCCTTATTCTGGCAGCGTTCTGGTCCCATTTTGGCCCAATAGCCACGTACGTTTTCTGCCACACTGGCAGGCTCCCCCCATCGAACAGGGTCTGAGTGAAAGGGGTCCACAATGTTCGAGTCCTCTTCCACTCCTCCTCCTGCTGCGGGAGGAGTGTCTGCTTCAGCGGCGCCTTCCGTCTCTGCTCCTACCTGGTCCGCGCTCTCCTCCCCCGACTCGTCTGGGCGTAGCGGTGAAATGGCAGCTGCATAGCTAGTGGTTGAAGGCTGGGGTTGGCTATACGGGGAGGGCCGTGGCACCTCCTCTAGCAGCTCCTCCTCACCGGAATGAGAGCCAACAATCTCCTCTCCGCTCTCGCTGTCAGCTGCGCGGCCTGCGCCTCCCGTGTCAGGGTCACTGGCTGCAGCGGCTGCGGGTGCCAGTTCGCCGAGGCTTGTGGAGGTGCCTGCGTCCGCGGCGCTGGTTCCACCTCTGGTTTTTGATTTAAAAAAGCCCATTAGCTTCGGCATATGGCTCATAAGTTCTTTATCACGACGCTCCTTCTCCTTTTGCGTCTTTCTTTTCTGTGCACCGCTCTCAAACTTTTTCTTCCCCGACATTTCTGTCTCTCGCTACGAGTCGCTATCAAGAAGTGTTATAAGTGAATAGATGCGTTACGTACATAAGTTACGTCTTTCTATGCGCTTGGATTGGTTAGAATTTGTCACAGCATCAATGTATGACAAATTATAGCTAATTGGTCAGTTGTATGTGATTGACAGTTAAAACAAACAAATTACAATATAATATGGAATTCGATTATATCTGATTTGGCCCTCTGGGCCAGGTAGGGCGGGCCTACTCCAGGTACACACGTGGGAGCGCATCACTATCATCCGGTGCAGCAAAGTGAAGTGATTGACATGTAAATCGACCAATCATCTTTTCTTTTTCCTTTTTTCCTTAATTCTGATAGGCCCTTGACAATAGTAGGCCCCTGGGCTCCAGCCCCTGCTAGCCCGTTGGATAAGGCGGGCCTGGCTATGATAGAACTGTTTAACTTTATGAAGATGTGTTGGTTCTGTTACAGTGATGGAGTTCTATAGATAATGATATTAGGAGCAGTTATCAACTTGTAAACCAACGTTAGCTCTGCCACAAACACAGGGTCTGCATGCTAATCTTTGCTTTACTAACTAGTTAACTCACAATCCTACACATGTCCCATCAAAGACAACATCACACAGTAACTGAACACCATCTGACGACTCCTGACGTTTTACAAGACAAGTCTCATTCACATAAACTCATTCTAGAAATGGTCCTTTAGCAGAGACACACAGGAAGCAGACGCTAAAGACGAGCTTCCATGTTCCATTGTTCTCCAGCACATGGTGGAGACCCAGGACAGACTTCCTGCTCTCTGATAACCTCCATTTCAATGTAGTTTCTTGTGATCCGCCATCTTGTTTTGTAGTTCCATCACACATCTCACACACACTCCCTCCACCTCTCTCTCTCTCTCTCTCTCTCTCTCTCTCTCCACACACACACACACACACACACACACACACACACACACACACACACACACACACACACACACACACACCAAGCTGTATATAGGTAGTTAGAATCTGTGTTTTACTTGTTTTCATTGTAAATAAATATAATGTTTGGAATCATACTGGCAGTTTTATTAATGAGCACAAAGGTGAATGAAATGTCGACCTCTTCTGTGTCAAGAACTCCAAAATCCTTCAATCTTTACTGTTAATTCTGGTAATTGTAATTAATTTAACGATTAATTCAAATTCCTGATTAACTGTTTAGTATATCTTATGAGACTGATAGAACTGAATTGGCTATCATTTCCTGTTAATACAGGTGGAGCTCCGAGGTTCTGATCCAGATCAGATTAAATTTCAATAACATAATTAATAACTATCTTTGATAATTATTAATGTTATCGATAGCCAACCACAACATAAATAGTGATCCTTATGAGGTAAGAAATCCCTACAGGACCATGTTGATTATATGGTGTCTCTCTTTTCACATTCTCCATTTACTCATCTTTTTTTGTCTTTTTTTGTTATTGTCTTTTTATCTCCAAATCCCAAGTGACCTTTGGCTAAGCTCCGCCCCTGAACTCAAACGAACCAATAGAATGCAACTACCTACTGTCCAGGCGAGGACAGACATTGTCAGCGAAAAGCAGCGTCAAGAACCACAAGATAACAGTTACCATTAGATTACCATGAGATTACAGTTACCATTAGATTACCATTAGATTACCATTAGATTACTGTTACCATTAGATCACTGTTACCATTAGATTATCATTAGATCACCATGAGATAACTGTTACCATTAGATCACCATTAGATTACTGTTACCATTAGATTATCATTAGATCACCATGAGATAACTGTTACCATTAGATCACCATTAGATTATCACTAGAGAACCACAAGATTACTGTTACCATTAGATTACATTAGATCACCATGAGATTACTGTTACCATTAGATTACTGTTACCATTAGATCACCATTAGATTACTGTTACCATTAGATTACTGTTACCATTAGATCACCATTAGATTACTGTTACCATTAGATCACCATTAGATTACTGTTACCATTAGATTACTGTTACCATTAGATCACCATTAGATTACCATTAGAGAACCACAAGATTACTGTTACCATTAGATTACCATTAGATTACTGTTACCATTAGATTACCATTAGATTACTGTTACCATTAGATTACCATTAGATCACCATTAGATTACTGTAACCATTAGATTACTGTTACCATTAGATTACCATTAGAGAACCATTAGATTACTGTTACCATTAGATTACCATTAGAGAACCATTAGATTACTGTAACCATTAGATTACCATTAGAGAACCATTAGATTACTGTAACCATTAGATTACCATTAGAGAACCATTAGATTACTGTAACCATTAGATTACTGTTACCATTAGATTACCAATAGAGAACCATTAGATTACTGTTACCATTAGATTACTGTTACCATTAGATTACCATTAGAGAACCATTAGATTACTGTTACCATTAGATTACCAATAGAGAACCATTAGATTACTGTTACCATTAGATTACCATTAGAGAACCATTAGATTACTGTTACCATTAGATTACCATTAGAGAACCATTAGATTACTGTTACCATTAGATTACCAATAGAGAACCATTAGATTACTGTAACCATTAGATTACCATTAGAGAACCATTAGATTACTGTAACCATTAGATTACTGTTACCATTAGATTACCAATAGAGAACCATTAGATTACTGTTACCATTAGATTACTGTTACCATTAGATTCCCATTAGAGAACCATTAGATTACTGTTACCATTAGATTACCATTAGATTACCATTAGAGAACCATTAGATTACTGTTACCATTAGATTACCATTAGATTACTGTTACCATTAGATTACTGTTACCATTAGATTACCATTAGAGAACCATTAGATTAGTTACTTTCTAAGGAACCTGAGACAGAAAAAGAACAAAGTTCACTTTACTTGGATTTTGTTTTTCATGTCAAAGAAGTGGTTTAAACAAAGAATAATCTTGCTTGATACATACATAAATGATACAAAAAGTTATCTCTTGTATGTACCATATTTTCCAGACTATATGTTAAACTTTTTTTCATACTTTGGCTGGTTCTGTGACTTATACTCCAGGAAATACATTATGTTCGTATGTATGTTTTATACTTCAAAACACATATTGTGGTCTGGATTTTTTTTCCTGAAAATTGTGATATACAATAAACAAGTGATATTTTCCTCCAATTGAGTTTTACCACAAAATCATTTCTGGGCCAAAGTCACTCACAAACTATAATAGGAGCACTTTTATTAACACCAGCCGCACACAAGAAATGTGAATTCTCTTGGAAAAAGTAGAATGAATTAAAAAAGGTGTTATAATGTCACCTTGAAATGCAAAATGCAGGTGATTTAAAATGTGGGAAATAGAAAAATGATGGAGAAAAATGAGTTTAATTTGCACTTTAATGAGTTTAAAAATGTTTACTTACGAATGACAATCATTCGATGAGAAACAGACAAATATCTAAAAATCATTGAAAACCTCTGAATTTTACATGTCAGTGCACTCCACAAATAATTTATTTCAACATTGCGACTTAATGCTTCTGTTAGAAATTTTTTTAACTTCAAACAACATGAGAATAGAGCTCAAACAGAAATATGTCAAGACTGATAAGAGAAGACTATACAAATGAAAGTATCTCAATATGCAAAATAGTCATAATCAAATCAAGCTTATATAAACCCCCAGGAAATGGTATTTCAATCAGTTCTCTTGACAAAGCTCACTGAAAACATTAAAGCTTAACATATTATAGAGAAATCAACAGAACCTCGTATTCACACTCTCTACACACTCATAATATGGCACAAATGTAATCGAATAAATGAAATTCACTCGTTTCTGATGTGATTCTATTCAAAGCTGCACTGGTTTGACAGGTTTGGTCTAATTTCCGTTGTCCTTCTTGGGAACATTCGTCCATCTCAGTTTGAAGTCAGTGACACCCTGGTTTGTCAGCAGTGCCCCCAGCTGGAAAAATAAAACCAATAATTAATCTTTGTTTCATGCTAAATTTAATATGTATGCATTTGGACTGAAACAATTTGACTGAGACTGGATGAAAATGATTGAGGTGGCTTCAATGATATATCCATACATCCATCATCCACAGCTTATCTGGGGCCGGGTCACAGAGGCAGCAGTCTGAGCAGAGTTGCCCAGACTTCCCTCACCCCAGACACTTCCTCCAGCTCTTCCGGTGGCACCCCAAGGCGTTCCCAGGCCAGCCGAGAGACATAGTCCCTCCAGCGTGTCCTGGGTCTGCCCCGAGGCCTCCTACCGGAGGGACATGCCCGGAACACCTCCCTAGGGAGGCGTCTGGGGGGCATCCGAAACAGGTGCCGGAGCCACCTCATCTGCTCCTCTGGATGTGGAGGAGCAGCGGCTCTACTCCGAGCTCCTCCCTGGTGGCTGAGCTCCTCACCCTATCTCTAAGGGTGACTGAGCTCCTCACCCTATCTCTAATGGTGACTGAGCTCCTCCCCCTATCTCTAATGGTGACTAAGATCCTCACCCTATCTCTAAGGGTGACTAAGCTCCTCCCCTATCTCTAAGGGTGACTGAGCTCCTCCCCTATCTCTAAGGGTGACTGAGCTCCTCACCCTATCTCTAAGGGTGACTGAGCTCCTCACCCTATCTCTAACGGTGACGCCCAGCCACCCTACGGAGGAAGTTCATTTCAGCCGCTTGTATCCGGGATCTCGTTCTTTCGGTCATGACCCATAGTTCATGATCATAGGTGAGGGGAGGAACGAAGATCGACCGGTAAATCGAGAGCTTTGTCTTTTGGCTCAGCTCCTTCGTCACTACGACGGACCGATACAACATCTGCATTACTGCAGACGCTGCACCGCTCTGCCTGACAGCGTTACGCTCCATCTTCCCCCACTCGTGAACAAGACCCCAAGATACTTGAACTCCTCCACCTGGGACAATGGCTCTCCACCGACCTGGAGGGGGCAAGCCACCTTTTTCCGGTCAAGAACCATGGCCTCGGATTTAGAGGTGCTGATCTTCATCCCAGCTGCTTCACACTCGGCTGTGAACCGTGTCAGTGCACGCTGAAGGTCCTGGTTCAATAAAGCCAACAGAACCATATCATCTGCAAATAGCAGAGATGAGATCCTGTGGTCCCTAAACCAGACCCCCTCCGGCCCCCGGCTGTGTCTAGAGATTCTGTCCATGTAGGTAATGAACAGAACCGGTGACAGAGGACAGTCCTGCTGGAGGCCAACGTGCACTGGGAACAGGTCCGACTTACTGCCGGCAATGTGAACCAAACTCCTGCTTCTGGTGTACAATGATATACCGTCAGTATGAAAACATGAAACGCAAAAGGAGAAGTTTAGAGTACAAAACCCGCAATTATGAAGAAGCTGATGACTCGCTCACTTGTTCCAGAGTCTTCTTGTTGATGGATGGATCTGAAAGGTTCCCTCGAATCTTGAACGCCACCCTCACAGCGTGCCTCTTTTCTATGCCTTTAATATATGACAAATTAAAAAAAAAATATATATTTTTCATGGTCTTAAAAGTGTGAAGTTTATTGTGTACCTGTACAGCAGACAAACGGCATCTTTATGTTACAGTTCTCATCAGTCCACTGATGATCTGGATTCTCTGCCGCACACTGCTCTTCCAAGCCAACGTTATCAGGTTGTCCAGCCTTCCAGTTTTTGAAGGTGCTGCTGCTTCCATCGGACCACGTCCACGGCCGTCGGTACAAATCGATAAAAGAAATTGATGTTGCTAGAGATGCCACCCTTGTGTGTTCTTCCATGGTTTCAATCATAGCCAGGCTAGTGTAATGTGCCTTGCAGTAATCCCATGCAGGCGTAAAAGATTTGGACTGAGAAACTAAAGTATACACCTTCTCGGCTGTCGCATTTGGAGCTACAACAGAAAAAAAGAATAGTGACAATGGTGAAACACAATACAACCTGAAATCATGTTTGTTTTTCTTGTTCAGTCATTGTGGAAAATAATAAAGTCATTGAAAATGATCTTCTTATTTTTGATGCATTGCATCACAGGTGTTTTCCTGTTGGAAGACCTGCACACATGGTTACGTTTGTAATCTCTCACTGTCAACATGCTGTTGGCCTCATACACACAGAAGGACCTTTTTCAACTCAAAGGAAATTGGAATTTTCAGCTGTTTATACAGCAGGAAGAGAAACACAACTTCATCTCGAGTACACAAAAATTAACCATTCACTGCTAAAGTCAAATACCCAAAGAACTTACAAATAATTATAAACCAAAAAACTTTGAAATAAAGAAAATAGTTAAAACTAGCTCATGAAACAAACGAATATGAACACAAGGGATGTGTGGTGATATTGACACAATAAAGGTACCTGGTGATAAACACTAACAAATTAAACATTGACATCTGCACAACATACAGATGATCACATGCTGATTTTATCTTCTTTTTTGTTATTTTCAGCAGCTAAGAGCACCCTAGACTGTCATTCTCTCTCTCTCTCTCTCTCTCTCTCTCTCTCTCTCTCCCTCTCTCTCTATACGCTAGAATTAAAAAGTGTTATCTGCCTCCCAGGAAAAAAAATCATAATCACCTTCAAAACAAATGAAAGAACTCAAAGTCAGACTACAAGTTAAATCAATCCAGAAGCCATTCTCCATTGCTCCACATGACTCTGTTCCTTTCCAGTAGTTTGGTTCATAGTCAGTCCATCTGTGGAATCCAGTCCTGCCTGCCGTTTCAGTCGCTGTCCATCTCCAGGAGTTTGCATCACTACCCAGAGTGCCACTCCAGGACTTCTTATCATCGTGCAGTCCGATCCACACAAGCGGCACGTCCAAGTTTGGTCTCTTTAACCTGTGTATGTCTTGCAGGCTTTCAAAGGTCGCCAGGTCGATGTGTTTCTCTCTGCAGTAATGCTGAGCATCTGCCCAATTCATATTCAAATTAACGTAGTGATAATCACAAACATGGCAGGAGGTGAAGCTGAATCCTGAGGGTTGGAAAAGGACGTAATGATTCAGAGCATGATGTGTTCACACAAAAATCTCTCATAAAATAACAAACATACTGTATATGAACTATTTCAAGACTTTAGACAGAATGACCAGGCTGATATTGTATATCAGTCACAAGTACTTTACTTTAGTCACATGAATGAAACATGCCATTTACTTCCATTTGATGACACAGAAAACTATGATTTCCACTTACCAAGATGGATAAACATCACAAACACTCTGGAATCCATGTGGAGATTTACTGAAGACACATACAGAGAGAAAATGCAGTTATGTGGTTTTGGTGCTTGATATTATTCTGTCATGTGGGGCAGTGGTTAGTGCTCCCACTGTACTGTGAGAAACTTCCTGGTTCAAATACCTTGTCCACTGGTTCACAAGAGAGCATGACTGAATCTAAATAAATACTATGTTTCCAAAAGGCCTTGTAAAAACCTCAAGGAGACAAATACATAGGAATCAGACAGTTTGAAAAAAATGTGAAAGTTAAGGAACCCAGGATGAGAAAAGGTACATGTTAAATGAATAAACAACAAACAATTAGTCAGTAAAAAATATTCTTGAAAAGTGGGGGAAAAGAGATACTCACTATGAATCCACCTTCACCTGAGTACGGATATATAGTTCTGTAGTTGCTAGAAGATTCCCAAAGCTGGAATCAGCTCTCCACCAGAGTCTCACACCAGTTGTGTGGAAACTGCAGCTGTTGGGTATAGATTCTACTTCACTAATATTTGAATATAACTTATCTCCAAATCCCAATTGACCTTTGGCTAAGCTCCACCCCTGAACTCAAACGAACCAATAGCACGCAACTACCTACTGCCCGGGCGAGGACAGACATTGTCAGCGTAAAGCAGCATCGAGAATCATTAGAGCTGATGACAGGTTTGTGTATTTAAGTCATTTAAGAGGTTAAAAATGGTAAAATGATGACTTACACCAAGAGTCATTCAATATATTCAACGTTTCATTGAATATGTCAATGGTTCATTCCATATATTCAAACTCCGGGAACAGGTTTTCGTACGGCCCCACATGTGTGATGGAAAAATACTGTAACCACCAGTCACAGTTTCTCATCACCCCTCCGTTGACGTACCTCCACTGAGGACCGGGTCTCACAAGGAGGAGCGACAACGAGGCCGTCTTCTGATTGGTCAGTGGCGGTGATAGACAACATCAACCTGGTTACAAATGTCACCATGACAACAGTTACAACAAGTACATGTGTTTACTTGTACAAGTATATATTTGGATCCCCCTCAGACGTTTTCTATGTACAGTTAATGACTATTTCTCTTGAGCATCGTTTACAAATGTTCTAAATCTGTGTTGGTGAGCGTTTCTCCTTCGCCCAGATAATCCATCCACCTCACAGGTGTGGCGAATCAACATGCGGTGACACGACATGAGTATTGCACAGGTTTCCCTTCGGCTGGCCACAAGAAGAAGCTGCTCTAAAACCATCAAAACATCTCACCAGAGATTATTACAGGAATCTAACTCATCTCACTGCTACCAAATCAAAATCAAACGAAAGTATTTATTCACATTCACATTACAACTTCCCACAATAAAACCCTTTAATTGGATTTTAGTAAAAGGAACTAAACTGCCCCCTCCTGGGAAGAAGTAATAATGGCAGTACTTCCCAAACGGCATAAAGACAAGACATTTGTCCAAAAGTAGAGACCAAACTCAATTCTAAATGTATATTTTAAGGTATACGGCTCAATAATCCTGAATAGATACGAACAATAACCTCAGAAGTGATGTTGATGTTCTTGAGAAATCCCTTTATGATACTTTACCTTTCTGTCAAATATTAGAATATAGTATACAGATACAGATAAGTTGAGGCAATAATAGAGTGTTGATGGATATTAAATCTACAGAATTCTTGAATTAAATGTTATATGATTAGTTTGTTAGTGTGTTCATTGGTAGAAAACCGAAGGGTGGCTGTTCTGTTCTGGGTTTGTTTTGGCGTCGTCCCACTTCCCAACCGAGGAGGGCGTTTGAGGACCGTGGAAGCGGCACCATGTGAGCCGCCTCAGAGGAAATCCATGTGATTGACACTGTTCTGGATGAGTTGACACCATTTGAATTGGACACACCTTCACATCAGTCTCTCCACTGACAGGCCAGGATTAAACCTACTGTGTTTTGGTCTTTAGCCACTGTGTGACCAGTAGCACTTTTCTTTCTTTCTTTCTTTTAAAGGAAGCATCCGTTTCCTTGGCTAAAGGAGGTTGGAAAGGAAACATTGAGCCTCCTTTTCTTAGCTTAGTGAGAATTCCAACACTCATGGCTGCCACGTAAACACTTCTGAGGTTAAGGAGAAGTGGACAGGAAAGGAGATAGGGGGGACTATTAGGAGATAGGAGGGACTATTAGAAGATAGGAGGGACTATTAGGAGATGGGAGGGACTATTAGGAGATAGGAGGGACAATTAGGAGATAGGAGAGACTATTGGGAGGTAGGAGGGACAAGTAGGAGATAGGAGGGACTATTAGGAGATAGGAGACACTATTAAGAGGGACTATTTGTCACGGCTGGGCGCCGGCGCGTGGAGTGTCCTGAACCCAGAAGCAGACCTCAAGCAGAAAGTTGTTTGCAAACAGGGATGTTTTATTGAGGGAACAGGGAAAGGGGAGCTGGAACGGTGACGGGACCCGGGGAACTCCGGGGAGCCTCTTGGAACCGGGACGGGACCCGGGGGAATCTCAGGGGGGCCTCTTGGAACCGGGACGGGACCCGGGGGAATCTCTGGGGGGCCTCTTGGAACCGGGACGGGACCCGGGGGAATCTCAGGGGGGCCTCTTGGAACCGGGACGGGACCCGGGGGAATCTCAGGGGGGCCTCTTGGAACCGGGACAGGACCCGGGGGAACTTCTTGGAGCCGGGATGGGACCCGGGGAATCTCTGGGGGGACTTCTTGGAGCCGGGACGGGAGCCGGGGAATCTCTGGGCGGGGCTTCTTGGAACCGGGATGGGACCCGGGGGAACTTCTTGGAGCCGGGACGGGACCCGGGGGGAACTTCTTGGAACTGGCGTCGGAACAGGAACGGGAACGGGAACCACCCCGGGGAGGACACTCACCCCCCGGGGAGGACAACACCGACTCACCTCCACACGGAGTGAAGACTAGCAATCCTCTGGCACCGGACCCTCCTCACTGCAGGGCTTAAGACTGCTTGACAATCAATCAGCTGATTGCCTGCAGGAGTGCCAGAGAGGATCCGGTGCTGGAGCGAGGTGTGTGACTCCTGACACTATTAGGAGATAGGACAGACTATTAGGAGATAGGAGGGACTATTAGGAGATAGGAGAGACAATTAGGAGATAGGAGGGACTATTAGGAGATAGGAGAGACTATTAGGAGATAGGAGGGACTATTAGGAGATAGGACGGACTATTAGGAGATAGGAGGGACTATTAGGAGGTAGGAGGGACTATTAGAAGATAGGAGGGACTAATAGGAGGTAGGAGGGACTATTAGGAGGTAGGAGGGACTGTTAGAAGATGGGAGGGGCTATTAGGAGATAGGAGAGACTATTAGGAGATAGGAGAGACTATTAGGAGATAGGAGAGACTATTAGGAGATAGGACGGACTATTAGGAGATAGGACGGACTATTAGGAGATAGGACGGACTATTAGGAGATAGGAGGGACCCAGTGTCGCTTGTAAACTGGGCCTTAACTTGGTGGAATATTAGGTTTTGGGCTTTGGGGGCGTTTATCTGTAGAGATTGTATTTTGTTCAGGTACACGTGCAGATTAATTTCTGAGACTCAGATCTCAGTTTAACTGGTAATTGTGAATTGAAATATGAATCTGGGATTGGCTCCAGTGCCCCATAGCTGTGAGTTGGATAAATGGCATGGAGGCTGGATGGATGGACGATACATGCGGCATTATTTAAAATTAAAATTAAAAAATAAATAAAAAAATAAAAAATAGTGACATATATATATATATATGTTGTGTTTGTTTGTTTGTTTTATTTATTTATTTATTTTTGTTCTATGTCCTTTTTGTTTTTGCTTTTGTTATAATTGTTGTCATTATTTAGGTCTTTTGCTCTGTTGTTGCTCAGGCTGGTCTTAATCTCATGGCAGTTGGAAAATATTTAGATCACTGTGGTTAATGTATTATCAAAAAAAAAAAAAAAAAAAATGTATGTAGCACTAACAAGGGTATTGTATGTATTTTGTATTTTGTATTTTGTATTTTTTGTATTTATTTTGTTTCACCAAGCCTTTCTCTGTCTCTCCTCTCCTCTCCTCTATCCTCTCACCCCAACCGGTCCGCAGAATTCCTCCACCTCTGAGTCTGGTTTCTGCAAAGTTTCTCCTTGTTGAGGGAGTTTTTCCTTTCCACAGTCGCAAACACACCTGCTTGCTCATGTGGATATGTTGGGCTTTTCTATTTTCTCTATAACAGCAAATTGGAATGACTGTAAAGTATTTAAAAATAATAAAAAAAAAAAAAAAAAGCCTGAGGAGTGCCCAGTGACCCCGACACTTTGGCAGGCCACCATCACTTTATCAGTCACCAACAGAAACGCTGCGTTTTCAATGTAGCCGCTTGGTTCATTTTCCCAAAGGTGATTGGTCTGGACTTGAATTTGTTTCTTTGTTCGTTTTAATTTTCCACTCGTTTATAATCTGGAGTTCATTGAAGCACAGAGAGTGACCTTTCATTCCTCAAATGGGTCTTTTTGTAAGTAGATTATAAAAAAAAAAATAATAAAAAAATAAAAAATAAAAAATAGTGACATATATATATATATATATAATAGTGACGCTACAACAGGCTGCGTTGCTGAGGCGGGAGCTACTGGGGCGAGAGTCGGGTCTGGTCACAGGGGGTCAGGAAGCCGAGGAAGCTGAGGGTGGCGAGTGCAGGGAGTGTTACGAGTCGAGCACCCGTTTAAGAGGTGCAGCTGATCAGGAGAAGACGAGCTCCACCCGGTCGTCGCAGCTGAACTGAATCAGGTAATGATTCCCTCAGCAGCTCCACTGCCTGAAACAAAAGGGGAGGAGAGACAGGAGGGGGAAAAACACCCAACCACGCCCCTAAGAGGCCTCTGTGGAGTGGGGCGTGACAGACGCTACAATAGTGACGCTACACTGGTGACGCTACAATAGTGACGCTACACTGGTGATGCTACAATAGTGATGCTACAATAGTGATGCTACACTGGTGACGCTACAATAGTGATGCTACAATAGTGATGCTACAATAGTGATGCTACAATATTGACGCTACATTGGTGACGCTACATTAGCGACGCTACAATAGTGACGCTACAATAGCGACGCTACAATAGTGACGCTACAATAGTGACGCTACAATAGTGACGCGACAATAGTAACGCTACAATACTGACGCTACACTGGTGACGCTACAATAGTGACGCTACAATAGTGACGCTACAATAGTGACGCTACAATAGTAACGCTACAATAGTGATGCTACACTGGTGATGCTACAATAGTGACGCTACAATAGTGACGCTACAATAGTGACGCTACATTGGTGACGCTACAATAGTGACGCTACATTGGTGACGCTACATTGGTGATGCTACAATGGTGATGCTACAATGGCGACGCTACAATAGTAAACGCTACATTAGTGACACTATAATAGTGACGCTAAATTGGTGACGCTACAATAGTGATGCTACAACAGCGACGCTACAATAGTAATGCTACAATAGTAATGCTACAATAGTAATGCTACAATAGTAATGCTACAATAGGAACGCTACATTAGTAATGCTACAATAGTAATGCTACAATAGTAACGCTACAATAGTGACGCTACAATAGTGATGCTACATTAGTGATGCTACATTAGTGATGCTACAATAGTGATGCTACAATAGGAACGCTACAATAGTGACGCTACATTGGTGACGCTACAATAGCAACGCTACAATAGTGACGCTACAATAGTAACACAACAATAGTAATGCTACAATAGTGAAGCTACAATAGTGACGCTACAATAGTGATGCTACAATAGTGATGCTACAATAGTGACGCTACAATAGTGACGCTGCATTGGTGACGCTACAATAGTGACGCTACAATAGTAACACTACATTAGTGACACTATAATAGTGACGCTAAATTGGTGACGCTACAATAGTGATGCTAAATTGGTGACGCTACAATAGTGATGCTACAATAGTGACGCTACAATAGCGACGCTACAATAGTAACGTTACAATAGTAACACAACAACAGTAATGCTATAGTAGTAACGCTACAATAGTAATGTTACAATAGTAATTACTATTGTTGTGTTACTATTGTAGCGTCACTATTGTAGCGGGTCCGAAGACCACGTTCCCTTGGGGGACCGGAATGGTCAGAGTCATCTGAGCTGGACCCTCCTGGTTCTCTCAGGTGGAGAGAGTGAGGGTCATGATGACCAGGAGGGTCTCCAGTGAGTGGAGGACCAAAGCTGTGAGGTGCTGCAAAATAACTCTTTTCATTCTCCTGAAAAGGAGTGAAAGAGCTGTGAGAGCACATTGAGGTGCGGCTAAGCACCGGTGGATGTGTGTCAGAGCACACCGGGAAGTGAAAAGCTGGAGGGACTGGGTGTCGGTTCAGTGGGATGCAGTCAACTCCCACAACACTGGGCAGGTGTCTTGTGCCACGCCCCCCTGGCTGTGTGTCAAGCCCCCCCCCTCGCCATGGCTGCGGGGAAGCTTGATGCTGTCTGTCTCCCTGACGGGACAGCTCCAAGCCTATACTCACCTGTGGTGGGCGGTCCACCTGACTGGACCACCTCAGGATTGTAGAGACCTGGAGGAGGCTGTCCACCTGACTGGACAGCTTCAAGAATGCGCATAACTGGGGTAATTTGTCCATCTGACTGGACATTTTCCAGACTGCGGAGATGTGCTGGTCTCTGCTGAGAGCTGCACCAGGTTTTACCCCAATGTGGTTTGGCTCATTGTGCTGAGAGCCATAACCTGACTCATCTTCTGATGAATCATCAGATGATGTGTCCGTTTTAACTTCTTTCGCAGAAGTTCGGTTAGTAACCTAATAGGTTCCATATAAGGAGCCTGATCGTCCCTGGCCTGGATCTCCTGTCGCAGGCGAGAGTTCTCCAGCTTCAGCTGGGCATTGTTAATCCTCAGCTGCGAACTGTAAAGTTGCAGCTGGGAGAGCTGCTCTTGAGCTTCGAGAGCTTGCAGCTCGGCCTTGCGCTGGTAGAGCAGTGCAATGTGGCCTAACACATCCGGAATGGTGAGCTCTACCTGACCAACCGGGTTTCTCACATAGCTTAACAGCTGCCTGATCTCTGCTTCACAGGTCTCTAAGCTGTAGCTGTTGAGGTTTCTTCTCTCCTGTGTGGAGAGGCATAGGAGACCAGCGACCACAGTCTGCAGGGCTGGGTCATGAGTCTCTGCTCCGAGCACGCAGTGTCTCTGACTCCTCATGGTAGGAGTCACGCGAAAGCTGTGTTTTGAAAAGTGCCAAAATGTTGTTAATGCACAGGTGATGGTTACACCTGTGGCTTACAACTCTATAGGTCCCTAATTGCTCTAACTGTAACCTCTCTCAAGTTAACAGGGTGGTTTTAACCTTGTGTGAGCAATAGCGAGTTAGTGTACATTTATCTCTATGCCAGAAACAAAAGAATGCATGAAAATGCCAGAAAAAGGCTCTAACCACTTCACAAACACAACTGACTTTGCTTAGCAGTGCTGTAACGCGTTCTTCGAAAAACTAAGTTCTGAGAGAAACAAAGTTATCGGTTGTAAAACTAAACAGACAATTCTGGATATATTATGCAGATGTGACAATACTGGTTTTAAAACATCCTCACACGAGGCACCATTATGTTGGGATTTATGGTTGGTAATTAGCATTAATAATTACTGTAAGTAATGGATTACTGAAAGTAATAGATTACTGAAAGTAATTTAGGAAAAATTGGAATTACTAATGAAGTAAACGGCCATTTACTCATCATCAACTCCTAGAGTAATTGAGTAATTACTCAAAAGTTAATAAATTATCAAAAATAATTTATTAATGAAAAATTATGAATTTGAATAAATTGATTATTTATCAAATAATAATTGAATTGGGGCACCACCAGCTAAGCTGGAAATAGCTAATACCAAATTTCAGTCTCGTTTGTCAAAAGGTTATTTAAGTTAGTTAATATTTCTGTGTAAATATAACAATCTTAAATAACAAGGAAGGTGTGAGATTCGAGCACAGCCTGTTACAAACCAGTGAATTGTCAACAATAAATACACAATAATGACCAAGAATCGATCAATTCAGTTAAAATGCGTTTAACAAAAATGTATTTATTCAAAAATAATTCAGGAATTATTCATTAAAACAACACAATCAAGTAATAAACGTTAAACACGGAGATCTAATCTACTAAGAGCAAACACTATGTACAAAGAAAGAGGGTGTGTGTGTGTGTGTGTGTGTGTGTGTGTGTGTGTGTGTGTGTGTGTGTGTGTGTGTGAGAGTGTGTGTGAGAGAGTGTGAGTGAGTGAGTGTGTGGAAGCCTGAGTGGGGATGTAATGACCTCGAACGGACACCAGGTGGCGGCAGGCGTCTGGTTCAAGGCAGTGACCGTAACGACCACTAGGGGCGCGGCGGTGCACGGAGGGAGAATGCAATGACTTGACGTGTCCACCAGGTGGCGGCCTCTCGAGAGATTGCAATCACCCACGCGGCCACCAGAGGCACTCGGTGCACTCTTTCTGGACGGCGTGACGTCACTGTGCTCGTGCACGGCTCGTGAGCCTGCTTGGAGCGCACCTGGGGTCTCGTGACCGAGAAATCCCAGGGACAGTGAACTACACACGGTCCCAGAAGCACGGTGGAGAAGCGCAAGGGAACAGCTGTTGCTCAGTTGCACAATTGTTAGTGAGGAGAGGAGAAGAGAGAAAGGAGGGGGAGAAGGAGGACAGATCCTACTGTGTGTCCAACTATGCACAATGTCTCGGCCTGCCCACAGAGTCTAGATATGCGAGTCAAGCAGGATCTAGACTCCAGGAGCAGAGGGGCAGGCTGAGAGAGAGCGAGCTGCACAGTGCGGAGGTTCGCATGGATGTGAATCCAACCGGCAGACACAGATTGGTTGAACATACGGGATCGGCGTCCCTGAGTTCAAACACAATAGTAAAAACACACAGCAATATTACAGTCACGTTATTCTAATTGCCTGCCCAGACTCTAAGTCTTACTTAGTTGGACCAGGGTGAACGTGCTTCGGTGGCCGGTTGAAGTCTGTTGATTTCCGGCCGCGGGCTGGTTTCTCTGGCGTCCCAGGGAAAGCAACCTGAAATGTTTGTGGACAGGGAAAAGTCCACAGGATGATCCGAGGAGTGATCAAACGCTTCTTGTGGGGAGGGGAAGAAGAAGCGGGGTTCAGGTCAGCATGCGGGAGTGTGCGGTGGCAGCGCACACTCAGGATCCGGTGAAGAAGAAGAAAAAAAAAGGAAAAAGGAAAACAAACGTAGTTCCACGGTGGTTCTCGGCTCGTCCGGCGAGGTGAAGAAACTCCGGACCCGGTCAGCGCATTAACACATGTGGTACTTCGTCTCCTTGCGAAGAGGTGCGTCCGTCTCGGATCACTTTCGACTTGGAAGAGGTCTGTTTACCTTTGCGGGTGGATTTTATACCGCTGGTTTTGGTTCCGGGTTCCCGCTGTGCTCGGGGCCATGTGGACCGATCCTGAAGGAGGGCCCGCCCCGGGGTTTCCAGCTAGTGAGGGAGGTCTTGGGCTCCCTTGCCGTTGGCCTCCAGTGTTGCACCTTGAAGGGGGGGGGGGGACCCGGGGGGAGGGTCACATGACCAATGGCCAACTTTTCCAGTCCTGAGCATGTGGTCTCTTTGTTCATGAAACGTGGTCCCCCCTCCCCCCTTCCATGAGGTTGAGTGGCCCAACACAGAACATCCTTAAGTAAACTTCACACACATTCATTTCTGGGCGGTTTTTAGGGAAATTGCTCATTTCATCATATTGCTTATTAAAGATGAGGTGTTTTTTTTCTTTTGTGCTGTGTCAGAAGGTCAATCTCCCCACGATGTCAGTTCACCTGGATGTTCACAGATGAACATGAATCAAAGGAATTCATAGAGAATTTATAAGTTCCTGCCTGTTATTGCATTTGGAGTTTTCTTATATTCTATTTCAAAACAATTCAGGCCGTTGTTACATATCTGCCTCTATCAAGGCCACGTGGAAACACCGACTGGCCTTGTTGCTCGGGACATAACTGGCATACAAACCGCCGAAGACACGATATGAAAATTGAAAAATAAGAAAAGAGAGCGAGAGAAGGGATGAGTAAGTCCTCATGGGAAGTACTCAAGAGTGCTTCCAATGACGTGCAGCACTTCCTGGTTGTGCCTTCGCCCAGAGGACAAAGTGAAGCAACACAAGCACAAAGAAACGTCACGCACTAATTCACCTCCACAGCACAGCTTTACACTCCCATTATCAACATTCAATCTGCTGCACAGCTTTCTACATGGATTCTCCACCGATTCATTCACTCATCTCCACTGCTTTGATTCTATTTTGTTTGTTTTATTTAATTTTTTCTGCCGTTCTGACTGCTTCTATCTTGACTATTTGAGCATCAGTTCTTTTAGAAATCCCAACCCTCGCGACATTTTACTACTGTTGAGGCATTTTAAACATTTTCTGACATTTCTTTGACTTTCTTGCCTATTGAAGTGTTTCATTCGATGTATGTGCAATTTAAAAAGAATTAAGTATATTATTCTTAACCATTTCAGCCATTTTGTCTCTTTTAGAAATCTTTTATTCTGTACTTGTAGGACACACAGCCAGGCGCATTCAGTGTGTATGTAGGGCAGGATTAGAACCTTTATAACCAAAAGTGAGATTTTTTTTGCCATTTTCCACCAAATTAAATGTGTCTGCAGCTGCAAAACGTTGAAATTCTCTTTTTTGCTATACAAACAAACTCATTCATAATGTGTCATCATTTTTACAGACGTCTCTTTTCTTTTCATGGATTTTGCATGGCTGCAGCCTGCAATGGTGTGTGAAGGTGTGAATGTGATGTAAAGTGCTTTCATGCAGCTGAAAGTCACTATATCAGTGAAGTCCATTCACCATTTTCAACTCTTAACTTGATTTACTAAAGCTGTTGTTTCCATAACAACTGCTTTACTGAAATTTTAAATAATGTTTCTGTCTTGTTTTCTGTCAATTCTCAGGATTCATGCTCTAATTTACTTTAATATTGCACAGGGAAAGAACTATTTTCTGACAGATTGTAGGAACATAATACCTTTTTTGTTTTTGTTTTATTAATTCAGAAATGATGACCGTTACTGATACGGCATTAAGAGACAGGACTCACTCCTTAAAGCCTCTAACAGTGGACAGCATAGGACCACAAGGGTTCATAGAAAATAGTCTTTTAACAGACTGATTCCACACAGAATTTGTAAAGCTACACAATTTAAATTACAGGGTTAAAGGTCAAATTTGCAAATTGTTAATTGAAAATTACAATTTACCAAAGGTGTCTGAACAGTTCCTAAATATTATTGATCCCTGGATGATTTGGTATATTGATTGGAAAATCGTCATTATTATTTTAGTTTATTTTAACTTTTTGTGCATGCTTGAGAGTTGTTTTTTTTTTTTTTTATTTCAATTGCTTTGACCTTTTCAACCAGCAGCTACTGTGAAGTCTCAAAACTATAATTATGAAAACAAGGAGATTCACATGCTAATCAAGGTACATATTGATTTTCATTTCACTCTAAAAACTTGTTTGTTTTTTTTAACAATGACCTATATGTAGCAGATGTAATCCTCAAGGAAGAGATTGTCCTTTATATGAGATTAGAGGACAATTTCCAGAACCAGAGAAACATTTCAACACGGGTATAGATTTTATTGAAGCAAACAAATGCAGAGGAACCAAATGAGAAATCCAGTGATGAACTACTTTCTAACATTCTGCTACGGTCGTCACTCTCAATCAGGGGTTTGGTGAAAAGATCAAACCCAGCATTCAAAATAAAACTCAGACAATTGATGCGGCGACTTAACAACCGACTCGACCAAATGAGATGTTTTTGTCCCTTTTCACCCAATCAAAGTGAACCGGAGCCACAAAAACACATTAAACCATTAAAACGAGGCTCTGAAGCTGCAGAGCTTTGATATATGAACACAAGCTGTGTCTTACGATGCATCTATAAAGTTTCAAATACAATTTAGAATAATAAACACTTCATTACATTTTCAGCTGATTTTAATGGTTTCAACCTTTTGCAGGTTTTTTATTTGTTTTTGTTTTTTAAGATAATTTTGAAGCTTTTGGTCTTTCAAACATTTTGCCCGACCCTTTATTTTTAATCCTTTTCTCTTTTCTTTTGAAAACCAACTCATTTAGGGGCTTTTAAGCTGTTTTACCAATTTTATCCCCCATTTCTTGTGGTTTTTAACTATTTTACCCTCGTTTTAGCAAGAGAAAATATTTTTTTTACTTATTTCTATTAAAAGTAACAAGTAGAACAGCGATGGAGAACCTCATAAGAGATTAAAGCTAATTCGCAAGGAACACATTTGATAATAAATAAGAAGACGAAAAAGCTGGAAACCTAATAACATGACAAAGTACACTGAAGTACACAGGAACTGGAGCACTGCACTCACATTTATCTCCTTTTTCTCACTTACATGCTGTAATCAACTAAAACTCTAAGGTCCACTGTTTTCTGTAATATAATCCATGTCATATAATCTTGTTTTTCTACCTTTGTTTGATGATTTTAATTTTTTGATAACTTCAGAATTTATATAATACTCTGAGACAGGTTGGTTTGCCCTCAACTCTGGTTTTCATAGAAAGGCTTTACACAATAACAATGCTTTTTTTTTAACCATGCAATTTTATATTTATTTTTGCTTTTACTGAGCATAAAATCTTTATAACATGAATTTTTCTTTGTTTTTGAAAACATATCGAAAAGAAAAATAAACTGTGATCGTCAGTAATGCAGAATACCGGGACCCCACATCTGAGGCAGCAAAATTTAATTCAACATTTTGAGCTGCATTGCTGGAATGAAGCGGTGTCATTCAGAGGAATTCCTCACAAGCAAGCGGAGATGTGTCATGGTGAGCTGCCGCCTTCTTCGTCTTTCTTGGGTGGAATCATCCACTTCAGGCCACACAGGGTGTTATTGTGGATCCTCAGGAGTTCACCCAGCTAAGAGGGAATGAAGAAAAGATGAGAAACATTCCATCTGGACGAGTCTCCAAATGTGGAACTAACTCATTCCTGGATTCCCAGATGAGCCCCAAAATATACTACGGCCCCAGAAAATTTGAGAAAAACACTGAATGAAGCCATAACACATTGAAGAACGCCATAGAGTCTCACGTTTTAAAAGAAAACTAGCCTTTGTTTCAGCAGTTTTGGGGGGTTTTTTGGAGGGGAAACAAATTATTGGAGAACGAACAGCGGCTCTCTCACAGGCCACGATCACACATACCTGTTTGTTTTTTTGTTTTTTTACAAAAACAGATATTCACCCTTCTCTTCCATAAAAAAAATCTTCCGCATATACACGTGGCTCGGAGCTGCTAAGAGCACGCCAGACCTGTAGGGGGCAGTGTAACGAGAAGCATGAAGCTAAGATAGCCAAACAGAATCCTTGAAAAGAAATAAGACGTCACGAATTGTGACGCAAATGTTCGCGCCCTCCTTTTAAAAGAGACACAGGGTGCATCCGAATTGTCCCTCCTATCTCCTTTCCTTAACGCTGTGATGTCATTAAGGAAAAGTAGATAGGAAAGGAGATAGACTGTTCAGATGCACGCAGGGTGTGGAGGTGGAAGACAGGAAAAACAGAGCACACCCTTTATACCAAGACATCCTGTTTCAAAAACAACAACAAAAGTAGATCAATTCTCCCAAAACGTTTTAAATGGACTTGTTTTCTCTAAAGTCCAGCCAAAGTTTTTTTTTGAGGGAACAGTTTAGTTTCTGCATCAAAATTCGAATACAAATCAAATCATGATCATTGTCATTCTTAATTAATAAAATATTAACTGGGTGTATTTCAACATGCTCCGCCTCCATTCTCCGCACTGGGTGGATGTGACCGATGCAAAGTGTGCCGAGTAGAACTGAAGTGGTTCTTGTCAATGAAAACTTTGTTCACCTGATGTAGCAGCTGGGCGTGAACAGCCGGCTCCGATAGGGTCGCGTTGCTCTTCATCTTCACCCTCAGAACGGTGGACGTCACGCTGGGTCTTATGTCTGGCAAACACAAAACACCTCAGCAAATCTCGCTGGGTGAATCGTGTGTGTGTGTGTGTGTGTGTGTGTGTGTGTGTGTGTGTGTGTGTGTGTGTGTGTGTGTGTGTGTGTGTGTGTGTGTCCTTTTACCTTTGTGGCAGAGAAACGGAAACAGTGAGTCACAGTTCTCGTCACTCCACTGGTGGTCCGGCTGTTCAGCGACGCAGTACTGGTTATTGTCGGCGTTATCTGGCTCGTTGGTTTTAAAGTTGGTGAAGTCGCCGCCGCCCCGGTCGGCCCACGCCCACGGTACCCGGTAGAGGCCGGTCCAATGCGCAGCACTCATTCCCAACTTTGCTGTAAAAACCACCGATTGCTCCTGATCATTTTCAATCGTCACCAGATCCGTGTGGTGTTCTCTGCAGGATTCCTGGGCTTGCTTCCACGTCACTTTGGTTGTGTTCACAACGTATCGGCTCTGACCCGGAGGATTCGCAGCTGGACATTGAAAAAGTTATGTCATGTTGACCAGATTCCTACAGCTTCATGTACAAGACAAGGTGGGGGGGGGGGGGGCCTTGTACAATTAGTAATAATGTCGGCAACGTGTTAATTAGTATCACGTTACTCTCATATGACCACTATTTTCACTTTTCAATGAGTAATCTAACGCTTTTATCTCAACAAACTACTTTGAGGCTTGTGAAGTTTTACTTACCTGAGGAGACACTGGAGTCAGTGTTTTTAAAAACAGGCTCAAAACTCACTTTTTTAAATTAGCGTTTAATTAGTTGACTATTTTACTTGTTCTTTTTTGTAATTGTTAATGTTTTAGCTTAATCCTTTATCTCATTTATGAATTCATTTTAAGCTCTTATTTACTTATTTTCATTGGTTGATAATTTTTACTTTTTATTTTTCTTATCATTTATTTTCATTTATTGATCCATTATTTTCTTTTGCTCCTATTTATTTTACTCCAGTGTCACCTTACGGGGGCGCTCTTCATCAGGAGTTCAGTCTGGTCTGCCTGCGGGGGGCGTGGTCCTGGGGATCGGTCTTGCCTTGCCGTGGAGCTGACCGGCTGTGTGGGGGCTCCTGACCGGCTGGGTGGTCCCCCGTAGCTGTAGACTGTGGCTCCTCTGGGTGCAGGCGGCCCCCCAGAGTGGTGATTTCTCTCCTGGATCACCAGTGCCTGGCCATTTTTATATCAGTTTTTATTCTCTGTTACGGGCAGTTAGGGTTGGTGTGTGGGTGTGTGCGTGTTTCTATTTTAGTTCTATTCTTTTACATTATTATGTGACGCACTTTGAGTTGCATCTTTTTCTGCATGAAAAATGCTCTATGAATAAAGTTTGATTTGATTTGATTTGATTTACTATTTCCAAACCAATAATCAGATTAAAGTTACTTATCCAAATCACTGAGGGTTACAATTATAGCATTACTATTGGTGTGTTACTATTGGAGCATTACTATTGTTGTGTTACTATTGTAGCATTACTACTGTAGCGTTACTATTGTAGCGTTACTATTGTAGCGTCGCTATTGTAGCATTACTATTGTTGTGTTTCTATTGTAGCGTTACTATTGTAGCGTTACTATTGTAGCGTCGCTATTGTAGCATTACTATTGTAGCGTTACCATTGTAGCGTTACTATTGTAGCATTACTATTGTAGCGTCGCTATAGTAGCATCACCAATGTAGTGTCACTAATGTATCATTAGTATTGTAGCATTACTATTGTAGCATTACTATTGTAGTGTTACTATTGTAGCATCACCAATGTAGCGTCACTAATGTAGCATTAGTATTGTAGCATTACTATTGTAGCATTACTATTGTAGCATCACCAATGTAGCGTCACTAATGTAGCATTACTATTGTAGCATTACTATTGTAGCGTTACCATTGTAGCGTTACTATTGTAGCGTTACTATTGTAGCATTACTATTGTAGCGTTACTATTGTAGCATTACTATTGTAGCATTACTATTGTAGTGTTACTATTGTAGCATTACTATTGTAGCATTACTATTGTAGCATTACTATTGTAGTGTTACTATTGTAGCATTACTATTGTAGCGTTACTATTGTAGCATTACTATTGTAGCATTACTATTGTAGCGTTACTATTGTAGAGTTACTATTGTAGCATTACTATTGTAGCATTACTATTGTAGCATTACTATTGTAGCGTTACTATTGTAGCATTACTATTGTAGCATTACTATTGTAGCATTACTATTGTAGTGTTACTATTGTAGCATTACTATTGTAGCGTTACTATTGTAGCATTACTATTGTAGCATTACTATTGTAGCGTTACTATTGTAGAGTTACTATTGTAGCATTACTATTGTAGCATTACTATTGTAGTGTTACTATTGTAGCAATACTATTGTAGCATTACTATTGTAGCGTTACTGTTGTAGCGTTACTATTGTAGCATTACTATTGTAGCATACGAGTAACGGGTTTCTTGCCTGCAAAGCCGCTTTATTATCAAACAGAACGGCTTGCTTCCTCCTCCAAACGGAAACAAGTAATCAGTAAAGTTACTTTTTAAAGGATCTGATTACTTTTTCCAAGGGGACGGTGGCGACACTGTGTGCAACCACAGCTACATAATGAAAACAAAAAACCTCATTGTCTTCTTACCGTCGTAGCAAATGAAGCCTCTGGGGAAGTGACAGGGCCGAGCAGCCCAGAACCCGTCCTGCAGCACCAGCACACAGAGCTGATCTCCACGTTGGTTGTTGGGTTCGCCCTCGTCCCAGTTCTGGTATCCAGTAGTACTCGGCTTCCCAGTCGCCGACCACCGCCAGGAGTTCCTCTCCTGACCCATTTCTTCCCTCCAGGACTTTGGGTCGTCGTGCAACCCGATCCACACGCGTTCGTCACTCAGGTGTGAGCGGCTCAGCTTGTCGAAGTCTCCCGCGGTCTCGAAGGTGGCCAGGTCGCTGTGTTTGTCCCTGCAGTAGCGCCGAGCGTCAGTCCAGCTCTTTCTCAGGTCGAGGTAGTGGTACTCGCGACGCGGGACGAGGCACGCAGGGATGGAATCGAAGCCAAATCCTGGTTGTTTAAGAAAACCAGAGTAAGAAAGCTTGATCTGCATTCCAACGAATGCTCTCAGAGCAGGAAAAAAACAACACATGGCTGAAAACAAATCTTTTTTTTTTTTTTTTGCATTATTTTACACAGCGACTAAAACTTACACTGCCACACAAACAAGAAAAATATTTGCAAACGAGGCTCTACTGTAGCGAGGCTCTACTGTACGTCCATACGACCGATGACAAGACGGCCGCAGCGCTTAATATGGAGAATTAAGATTTGGCTTTATATGCACTCAAACCCCAACCACAAGTAAAAGCAACTTGCGTGTGTTATAAATATGCAGAATTTGGATCATTTGTTAACAGGAATGGAGTGAAAAGGTTGTTTTGTACTCTTACCGAAAAAGACGAAGAATGGAAGCACTTTGCAATCCATACCTGAGTCACTGTAACAAAGACCAGAATGCAGAAGAGAAAACTAATAAAACTGTATCATATATATATAAAAGATTAAAACTTCATATTGTAACTGCAGTTTCGCGAAAGCTGGAAAACATCAGGTATAATTGACATTAATAAAATAGTCATATCCACTGGGTGTACGCTGTGGCTGTGGAGGTAGCTTTGTTGCATTTTTTTCAGAATTGATTATTGAATATTTTAGGTTCCATGGCTGCATTATTTTCCCAAAGAAAATGGATTTTTATTAATTAGTACATTTTTTCCACATGAAGCAGGTAAACTTCCTCCCAGCTCACCTGTTGACTCACGGAGGGAAACTTTGACTCACCTGCTGTATCATTTTTCATCTCAATTTCTTGACTCAAAGATATAAAATGATGCATTTCAAATATTATTTCAGTTAAGTTTTAAGTTTCTGGATGCAACTCCCCCCTTTAATGAGTCTTCTGAGTTAAGATGAAGGAGTAAAACATCTATATGGGGCCACAAAATATACAGTCCCAGTCCAAAGTTTGGACACAACTTAGGATTGAATGTTTTTGGGGTTTCTTTCTTTTTTTTAAAGTCTGGATAAATACTGAAGACATCCACACTATGAAGAACACATACGGAGTGATATTAGTGAACAAAGCCGTGTTAACCGAGCCATGATGTGTTTTCTATATCTTATTAGTCGGACCTTTTGCTTTGATGACAGCTTTGCATATCATCTTTGTATTCCATCATTGAGATTTAAAGGGTCAATGACAAGATGCAAAGCTCATTGAACTCGTTCAGCTTCACGAGGTCGTCACTTGGAATGGTTTTCAATTAATAGCGCGCTTCTCCAAGAGTTACGACCGTGGTCAATGTGTTTGAGACCATCAGTTCTTGTGTTTAATCCTCTGTGCCATCTGACGGTAGCAGTTCAAATAGACCACGACCAGTCTGTGTGTTGTCCTCAATGATGATCTGCACCTTTTTGAGGCAGCCGATGGTCATTTTGTTTACAAATGATTCTGAGTTCATTCCAGGGGACATGATCCACTTGATGCTTGGCACTGCCCCTCATTGTCACCATTCACTGCTGAACACAATTAAAACTTGGGAAACTCAACCAATCTGGTTTTGGTAGATTAAGGGAATTAAAATGATTTCTAATTTCTTAGACGGGGCTAAATTATTAGCATTTCAACAACTCCAAGTACATACAATATTTGACAAATTTTTGATTTCTGTCAAATGCAGCCAGGAATCTCAACTGTAGCAGATAATCTATCATGGCAAACATAAAGAAGTTATTTGAATAACAGTTCTTTGCTGTGATATGTATATACCATGCAGGTATAAATTCTGCACTTTTACATAATGCTTTGATTAATTAAGTACCAGTTTCCTCTTTTTGAAACCATTATAAATGTATTTCATTTCCCCCCTATGAATTCAAAGTAAGTGGAAATGTAAGTACTCACATGTATTTCTGTCTTTTGACGATTAATTGCTTTTCTTTTGATGCTCCCAACTAGTTCACGTTGATTTTCCTTAAATTCTTCAAGTTATCATTTTGTCAAGTTTAGACTCAGATGTATAATTAAATGTGCTCACTGTGCTCTCCAGTCCCGCATTTTAAGTATGCTCACATTTAAATATACAAATGATGGATTTAACAAAGGTCACAGTAGTCCTTAAGCAAATGATGGTGTTCGATATGGTAATAGTGGTGCAAAGTTCCTGAAACCTGATGTTCAACGGAAGAGTGATTTTCTTAAGTGGATGGATTGATTTCAGCAGTTTCAACAGCAAACAATGTAGCATATTATTATCATATCTATCTATATATATATATATATATATATATATATATACATATACTTTTTTTTCTTTTAAATAATGTATCGTCCATCCATCCAGCCTCCATGCCATTTATCCAACTCACAGCTATGGGGCACTGGAGCCAATCCCAGATTCATATTTCAATTCACAATTACCAGTTAAACTGAGATCTGAGTCTCAGAAATTAATCTGCACGTGTACCTGAACAAAATACAATCTCTACAGATAAACGCCCCCAAAGCCCAAAACCTAATATTCCACCAAGTTAAGGCCCAGTTGACAAGCGACACTGGGTCCGTCCTATCTCCTATTAGTCCCTCCTATCTCCTAATAGTCCCTCCTATCTCCAAATAGTCCATCCTATCTCCTAATAGTCCCTCCTACCTCCTAATAGTTCCTCCTATCTCCTAATAGTCTCTCCTATCTCCTATTCCACCAAGTTAAGGCCCAGTTTACAAGTGACACTGGGTCCCTCCTATCTCCTAATAGTCCCTCCTATCTCCTAATAGTCCCTCCTACCTCCTAATAGTCCCTCCTATCTTTTAATAGTCTCTCCTATCTCCTATTCCACCAAGTTAAGGCCCAGTTTACAAGTGACACTGGGTCCCTCCTATCTCCTAATAGTCCCTCCTATCTCCTAATAGTCTCTACTATCTCCTAATAGTCCCTCCTATCTCCTAATAGTCCCTCCTATCTCCTAATAGTCCCTCCTACCGCCTAATAGTCCCTCCTATTTCCTAATAGTCTCTCCTATCTCCTATTCCACCAAGTTAAGGCCAAGTTTACAAGTGACACTGGGTCCCTCCTATCTCCTAATAGTCCCTCCTGTCTCCTAATAGTCTCTCCTATCTCCTAATAATCCCTCCTATCTCCTAATAGTCCCTCCTATCTCCTAATAGTCTCTCCTATCTCCTAATAGTCCCTTCTATCTCCTAATAGTCCCTCCTATCTCCTAATAGTCTCTCCAATCTCCTAATAATCCCTCCTATCTCCTAATAGTCCCTCCTATCCCCTAATAGTCCCTCCTACCTCCTAATAGTCCCTCCTATCTCCTAATAGTCTCTCCTATCTCCTAATAGTCCCTCCTATCTCCTAATACTCCCTCCTACCTCCTAATGGTCCCTCCTATCTCCTAATAGTCCCTCCTATCTCCTAATAGTCCCTCCTACCTCCTAATAGTCCCTCCTATCTCCTAATAGTCCCTCCTATCTCCTAATAGTCCGTCCTACCTCCTAGTAGTCCCTCCTATCTCCTAATAGTCTCTCCTATCTCCTATTCCACCAAGTTAAGGCCCAGTTTACAAGTGACACTGGGTCCCTCCTATCTCCTAATAGTTCCTCCTATCTCCTAATAGTCTCTCCTATCTCCTAATAGTCCCTCCTACCTCCTAATAGTGTCTCCTCTCTCCTAATAGTCCCTCCTATCTCCTAATAATCCCTCCTATCTCCTAATAGTCCCTCCTACCTCCTAATAGTCCCTCCTATCTCCTAATAGTCCCTCCTACCTTCTAATAGTCCCTCCTATCTCCTAATAGTCCCTCCTATCTCCTAATAGTCCCCCCTATCTCCTAATAGTCTCTCCTATCTCCTAATAGTCCCCCCTATCTCCTTTCCTGTCCACTTCTCCTTAACCCCAGAAGTGTTTACGTGGCAGCCATGAGTGTTGGAATTCTCACTAAGCTAAGAAAAGGAGGCTCAATGTTTCCTTTCCAACCTCCTTTAGCCAAGGAAACGGATGCTTCCTTTAAAAGAAAGAAAGAAAGAAAAGTGCTACTGGTCACACAGTGGCTAAAGACCAAAACACAGTAGGTTTAATCCTGGCCTGTCAGTGGAGAGACTGATGTGAAGGTGTGTCCAATTCAAATGGTGTCAACTCATCCAGAACAGTGTCAATCACATGGATTTCCTCTGAGGCGGCTCACATGGTGCCGCTTCCACGGTCCTCAAACGCCCTCCTCGGTTGGGAAGTGGGACGACGCCAAAACAAACCCAGAACAGAACAGCCACCCTTCGGTTTTCTACCAATGAACACACTAACAAACTAATCACATAACATTTAATTCAAGAATTCTGTAGATTTAATATCCATCAACACTCTATTATTGCCTCAACTTATCTGTATCTGTATACTATATTCTAATATTTGACAGAAAGGTAAAGTATCATAAAGGGATTTCTCAAGAACATCAACATCACTTCTGAGGTTATTGTTCGTATCTATTCAGGATTATTGAGCCGTATACCTTAAAATATACATTTAGAATTGAGTTTGGTCTCTACTTTTGGACAAATCTCTTGTCTTTATGCCGTCTGGGAAGTACTGCCATTATTACTTCTTCCCAGGAGGGGGCAGTGTAGTTCCTTTTACTAAAATCCAATTAAAGGGTTTCATTGTGGGAAGTTGTAATGTGAATGTGAATAAATACTTTCGTTTGATTTTGATTTGGTAGCAGTGAGATGAGTTAGATTCCTGTAATAATCTCTGGTGAGATGTTTTGCTGGTTTTAGAGCAGCTTCTTCTTGTGGCCAGCCGAAGGGAAACCTGTGCAATACTCATGTCGTGTCACCGCATGTTGATTCGCCACACCTGTGAGGTGGATGGATTATCTGGGCGAAGGAGAAACGCTCACCAACACAGATTTAGAACATTTGTAAACGATGCTCAAGAGAAATAGATAGATAGATAGATAGATAGATAGATAAATACTTTAATGATCTCCAAGAGAAATTCACAGTTCCAGCAGCAGCAATATGGAAACACAGGGGCATGCAGGGTAAAAAAAAAAGCAATAGGTAAAATAGAAGAAATATAACTTCAGTATAAACAATAATTAAGCAAATAATTAAGCAATAAACAAATAATTAAGATAAGTAGTGTGTGTGTGTGTGTGTGTGTGTGTGTGTGTGTGTGTGTGTGTGTGTGTGTGTGTGTGTGTGTGTGTGTGTGTGTGTGTGTGTGTGTGTGTGTCTCAAGGTGCGTGGTGTGTGTGTAGTAAGTCCAGGGCTTTGTGTCCGCTAAGGCCTCCCCCGAGAGGTGTTGAAGAGTCTGATGGCGTGGGGGAGGAAGGATCTCCTCAGTCTGTCAGTGGAGCAGGACTGTGACAGCAGTCTGTCACTGGAGCTGCTCCTCTGCCTGGAGATGGTGCTGTGGAGTGGAAGCTGTGGATTGTCTATTATGGACAGGAGTCTGTTCAGTGTCCGTCGCTCTGCCACAGATGTCAGGCTGTCCAGCTCTGAGCCAACGACAGAGCCCGCCTTCCTCACCAGTTTGTCCAGGCGTGTGGCATCCTTCTTCTTGAGGCTGCCCCCCCAGCATCCTTCTTCTTGAGGCTGCCCCCCCCAGCACACCACTGCGTACAGGAGGGCGCTCGCTACCACAGACTGGTAGAAGATCTGTAGCAGCTTCTTGCAGATGTTGAAGGACGCCAGATGTACAGACGGCTCTGTCCTTTCCTGTACAGAGCATCTGTGTTGGCAGTCCAGTCCAGTTTGTCGTCCAGCAGCACTCCCAGGTATTTGTAGGTGTGAACCACCTCCACCCAGTCCCCCTTCATCCCAACAGGCTCCGGGTGCGGCCTGGTTCTCCTAAAGTCCACCACCATCTCCTTGGTCTTGGTGGTGTTGAGGAGCAGGTGGTTGGAATCGCACCACGTGACGAAGTCCTGGATCAGCTCTCTGTACTCATCCTCCTGTCCACCCTTGATACAACCCACTATGGCCGTGTCGTCCGCCAACTTCTGCACATGGCAGAGGTCAGAGTTGTATTGGAAGTCCGTGGTGTACAGGGTGAAAAGGACCGGAGAGAGTACAGTTCCCTGTGGTGCTCCAGTGTTGCTGATCACAGTGTCGGACCTGCAGTCCCCCAGTCGAACGTACTGAGGTCTGCCAGTCAGGTAGTCTGTAATCCACTTCCTGAATGAGCGCGTGGTCGTTGGTAGTCTCCTCACTCTTGGTGTGTAGTGGGGTTTGAGCAGAACCAGATTGTGATCTGATTTTCCCAGTGCGGGCAGGGGGGTGGCGCTGTATGCCTCCTTGATGTTTGCATACATCAGATCGATAGTCTTATTTCCCCTGGTTTTGCAGTCCACATACTGGTAGAAAGCAGTCAGTGTTTTGTCCAGAGTGACATGATTGAAGTCCCCAGAGATTAGCACAAGAGCCTCAGGATGCTTAAAATAGTAAATAGTCATTAACTGTACATAGAAAACGTCTGAGGGGGATCCAAATATATACTTGCACAAGTAAACACATGTACTTGTTGTAACTGTGTCATGGTGACATTTGTTACCAGGTTGATGTTGTCTATCACCGCCACTGACCAATCAGAAGACGGCCTCGTTGTCGCTCCTCCTTATGAAACACGGTCCTCAGTGGAGGTACGTCAACGGAGGGGTGATGAGAAACTGTGACTGGTGGTTACAGTATTTTTCCATCCCACATGTGGGGCCGGACGAAAACCTGTTCCCGGAGTTTGAATATATGGAATGAACCATTGACATATTCAATGAAACGTTGAATATATTGAATGACTCTTGGTGTAAGTCATCATTTTACCATTTTTAACCTCTTAAATGACTTAAATACACAAACCTGTCATCAGCTCTAATGATTCTCGATGCTGCTTTACGCTGACAATGTCTGTCCTCGCCCGGGCAGTAGGTAGTTGCGTGCTATTGGTTCGTTTGAGTTCAGGGGTAGAGCTTAGCCAAAGGTCAATTGGGATTTGGAGATAAGTTATATTCAAATATTAGTGAAGTAGAATCTATACCCAACAGCTGCAGTTTCCACACAACTGGTGTGAGACTCTGGTGGAGAGCTGACTCCAGCTTTGGGAATCTTCTAGCAACTACAGAACTATATATCCGTACTCAGGTGAAGGTGGATTCATAGTGAGTATCTCTTTTACCCCACTTTTCAAGAATATTTTTTACTGACTAATTGTTTGTTGTTTATTCATTCAACATGTACCTTTTCTCTTCCTGGGTTCCTTAACTTTTCAAATTTTTTCAAACTGTCTGATTCCTATGTATTTGTCTCCTTGAGGTTTTTACAAGCAAATTCTCTTGACAGGCATGGTGAATCTGAACGGCAAAACACACACACACACACACACACACACACACACACACACACACACACACACACACACACACACACACACACACACACACACACACACACACACACACACACAGCACTGGCTTACATTGATTCCTACAGTTTCCACAATAACATGAGTCCTCGTAGGTCAGTGCAGTCACTGGGGGCCCGACAAGGTACGCTAAGCAAAATCAGATTACACACATCCTGGTTTTTATGCCTTTTGGAAACATAGTATTTATTTAGATTCAGTCATGCTCTCTTGTGAACCAGTGGACAAGGTATTTGAACCAGGAAGTTTCTCACAGTACAGTGAGAGCACTAACCACTGCCCCACATGACAGAATAATATCAAGCACCAAAACCACATAACTGCATTTTCTCTCTGTATGTGTCTTTCAGTAAATCTCCACATGGATTCCAGAGTGTTTGTGATGTTTATCCATCTTGGTAAGTGGAAATCATAGTTTTCTGTGTCATCAAATGGAAGTAAATGGCATGTTTCATTCATGTGACTAAAGTAAAGTACTTGTGACAGATATACAATATCAGCCTGGTCATTCTGTCTAAAGTCTTGAAATAGTTCATATACAGCATGTTTGTTATTTTATGAGAGATTTTTGTGTGAACACATCATGCTCTGAATCATTACGTCCTTTTCCAACCCTCAGGATTCAGCTTCACCTCCTGCCATGTTTGTGATTATCACTACGTTAATTTGAATATGAATTGGACAGATGCTCAGCATTACTGCAGAGAGAAACACATCGACCTGGCGACCTTTGAAAGCCTGCAAGACATACACAGGTTAAAGAGACCAAACTTGGACGTGCCGCTTGTGTGGATCGGACTGCACGATGATAAGAAGTCCTGGAGTGGCACTCTGGGTAATGATGCAAACTCCTGGAGATGGTCGGCGACTGACACCGCAGGCAGGACTGGATTCCACAGATGGGATGACAATGAACCAAGCTTCGAGTATAGAAGCGAGTCATGTGGAGCAATGCTGTATGACCACTGGATTGATATAACTTGCAATCAGAAGAGATATTCTATTTGTTTCGAAGGTGATTATGATTATTTAATTCCAAAATGTACATATACACTGAGAGACACCATTGTCACTATTCTTTTTTTTCTGTTGTAGCTTCAAATTCTACAGCCGAGAAGGTGTATACTTTAGTTACTCGTGTTAAAGATTGGATGACTTCACGGGATTACTGCAGGACACATCACACTGACCTGGCTGTGATTGAAACCATGGAAGAACACACAAAGGTGGCATCTCTAACATCACATATTTGTTTAATCGGTTTGTACCGACTGCCGTGGACGTGGTCCGATGGAAGTAACAGCACCTTCACAAACTGGAAACCTGAAGAAACTGAAGACGTTGTGGTGAAAGGGCAGTGTGTAGCAGAGAACTCAGATCATCAGTGGACTGATGAGAACTGTGGCAATAAGATGCCGTTTATCTGCTGTACAGGTACACAATAAACTCCACACTTTTATTACCATGTTAATGAAAAATTATTCTTTTTCATTTGTAATGCATGTTCTTGTGATTGTCTTTTCCAGTAAAGAGGCACGTTGTGAGGGTGGCGCTTAAGATTGACGGGAACCTTTCAGATCCATCCATCAACAAGAAGATTCTGGAACAAGTGAGCGAGTCATCAGCTTCTTTATATCTGCTGGTTTTGTGCACTAAACTTCTCCTTTTGCATTTCATGTTTTCATACCGACGGTATATCATTGAAGCGCCGGAATCATTTTCACTCAGTTACCCAGATTAATAGTTGGTTTTATTTTTCCAGCTGGGGGCACTGCTGACAAACCAGGGTGTCACTGACTTCAAACTGAGATGGACGAATGTTCCCAAGAAGGACAATGGAAATTAGACCAAACCTGTCAAACCAGTGCAGCTTTGAATAGAATCACATCAGAAACGAGTGAATTTCATTTATTCGATTACATTTGTGCCATATTATGAGTGGGTAGAGAGTGTGAATACGAGGTTCTGTTGATTTCTCTATAATATGTTAAGCTTTAATGTTTTCAGTGAGCTTTGTCAAGAGAACTGATTGAAATACCATTTCCTGGGGGTTTATATAAGCTTGATTTGATTATTACTATTTTGCATATTGAAATACTTTCATTTGTATGGTCTTCTCTTATCAGTCTTGACATCTTTCTGTTTGAGCTCTATTCTCATGTTGTTTGAAGTTAAAAACATTTCTAACAGAAGCATTAAGTCGCAATGTTAAAATAAATTATTTGTGGAGTCCACTGACATGTAAAATTCAGAGGTTTTCAATGATTTTTAGATATTTGTCTGTTTCTCATCGAATGATTGCCATTCGTAAGTAAATATTTTCAAACTCATTAAAGTGCAAATTAAACTCATTTTTCTCCATCATTTTTCTATTTCCCACATTTTAAATCATCTGCATTTTGCATTTCAAGGCGACATTATAATACTTTTTTTAATTCATCCTACTTTTTTCCAAGAGAATTCACATTTCTTGTGTGCGGCTGGTGTTAATAAAAGTGCTCCTATTATAGTTTGTGAGTGACTTTGGGGAAGGGGGGGAAGGAGCCCGAGCTTGTGAGGGAGGCTGAGAGATACCGTCTAGATTTAGTCGGGCTCACCTGCACTCACAGCTTGGACTCTGGAACCCAGCTCCTCCACAGGGGCTGGATACTCCACTTCTCTGGAGTTGCCCGCGGTGTAAGGCGGCGGGCTGGAGTGGGCTTGCTTATTGCTCCACAGCTCAGCCGCCATGTGTTGGAGTTCAGCCTGGTGAACGAGAGGGTTGCGTCCCTACGCCTTCAAGTAGAGGACAGGTCTCTGACTGTTGTCTCGGCCTATGCACTGAACAGCAGCTCAGAGTACCCAACCTTCTTGGAGTCCCTGGGAGGCGTGCTGGATAGTGCTCCAACTGGGGACTCCATTGTTCTCCTGGGGGACTTCAACGCCCACGTGGGCAATGACAGTGAGACCTGGAAGGGGGTGATTGGGAGGAAGGCCTCCCCGATCTGAACCCGAGCGGTGTTCTGTTATTGGACTTCTGTTTCAGTCATAGTTTGTCCATAACGAACACCCTGTTCGAGCACAGGGGTGTCCATAAGTGCACGTGGCACCAGGAAACCCTAGGAGGAGGCCGGATAGACTCGGTAGGCCCAAACGTGTTATGAGGGTCTGCTGGGAACACCTGGCCGAGCCCTCCGTCCGCGCAGTTTTCAACTCCCACCTCCGGGAGAGCTTCTCACAGATCCCGAGGGAGGCTGGAGACATTGAGTCCGAGTGGACCATGTTCTCCACTTCCATTGTTGAAGCTGCTGCTCGGAGCTGAGGCTGCAGGGTCTCTGGCACCTGTCGTGGCGGCAATCCCCGAACCCGGTGGTGGAAACCGGAATTAAGGGATGCCGTCAAGCTGAAGAAGGAGTCCTATCGAGCACTGCTAGCTCATAGGATCCCGAGGCAATCGACAGGTACTACCAGGCCAAGCGAGCCGCAGCCCGGGCCACGGTGGAGGCAAAAACTCGGGTCTGGGAGGAGTTCGGAGAGGCCATGGAGGAGGACTTTTGGTCGGCCCGGAGGAAATTCTGGCAAACCGTCCGGCGCCTTAGGCGGGGAAAGCAGTTCTCCACCAACACTGTTTACAGTAGAGGTGGGAAGCTGTTGACCTCAACTGGGGATGTCGTCGGGCGGTGAAAGGAATACTTCGAGGACCTCCTCAATCCCACCACCACGTCTTCCATTGAGGAAGAAGAGGCTGGGTTCTCAGAGGTGGACTCGTCCATTTCCCAAGCTGAAGTCACCGAGGTTGTTGCGAAGCTCCTCGGTGGTAAGGCACCGGGAGTGGATGAGATTTGCCCAGAGTTCCTTAAGTCTCTGGATGTGCAGGGACTGTCGTGGCTGACTCGTCTCTGCAACATCGCGTGACGGGGGGGGCGGTACCTCTGGACTGGCAGACTGGGGTAGTGGTCCCTCCCTTCAAGAAGGGGGATCGGATGGTGTGTTCCAACTACAGAGGGATCACACACCTCAGCCTACTCGGGAAAGTCTATTCCAGGGTACTGGAGAGGAGGATCCGGCCGTTAGTCGAACTTCGGATCCAAGAGGAACAATGCGGTTTTCGTCCTGGTCGTGGAACACTGGACCAGCTCTATACCCTCCACCAGGTGCTTGAGGGTTCGTGGGAGTTTGCCCAACCAGTCCACATGTGTTTTGTGGATCTGGAGAAGGCGTTCGACCTTGTCCCCCGAGATGTCCTGTGGGGGGTGCTCCGGGAGAATGGAGTCCGGGGCCCTTTGTTAAGGGCTGATCGGTCCTTGTGTTCCCGGAGTAGGAGTTTGGTTTGCATTGCCGGCAGTAAGTTGGACCTGTTCCCAGTGCACGTTGGCCTCCGGCAGGGGTGTCCTTTATCACCGGTTCTGTTCCTCATGTATATGGACAGAATTTCTAGGCACAGCCGGGGACCGGAGGGGGTCCAGTTTGGGGACCACATGATCTCATCTCTGCTATTTGCAGATGATGTAGTTCTGTTGGCTCCATCAAACCAGGACCTTCAGCGTGCACTGACGCGGTTCTTAGCCGAGTGTGAAGCAGCTGGGATGAAGATCAGCACCTCTAAATCCGAGGCCATGGTTCTCGACCGGAAAAAGGTGGCTTGCCCCCTCCAGGTCGGTGGAGTGCCCTTGTCACAGGTGGAGGAGTTCAAGTATCTTGGGGTCTTGTTCACGAGTGGGAGAAAGATGGAGCGTGAGATCGACAGGCGGATTGGTGCGGCGTCTGCAGTTATGCAGACGTTGTATCGGTCCGTCGTGGTGACGAAGGAGCTGAGCCAAAAAGCGAAGCTCTTGATTTACCGGTCGATCTTCATTCCTACCCTCACCTATGGTCATGAACTATGGGTCATGACCGAAAGAACGAGATCCCGGATACAAGCGGCTGAAATGAGCTTCCTCCGTAGGGTGGCTGGCCGCACCCTTAGAGATAGGGTGAGGAGCTCAGTCACCAGGGAGGAGCTCGGAGTAGAGCCGCTGCTCCTCCACACCAAGAGGAGCCAGCTGAGGTGGCTCCGGCACCTGTTTCGGATGCCCCCCAGACGCCTCCCCATGGAGGTGTTCCGGGCATGTCCCTCCGGTAGGAGGCCTCGGGGCAGACCCAGGACACGCTGGAGGGACTATGTCTCTCGGCTGGCCTTGGAACGCCTTGGGGTGCCACCGGAAGAGCTGGAGGAAGAGTCTGGGGTGAGGGAAGTCTGGGCAACTCTGCTGAGACTGCTGCCTCTGTGACCCGGCCCCAGATAAGCGGCAGAAAATGGATGGATGGATGGAGTGACTTTGGCCCAGAATTGATTTTGTGGTAAAACTCAATTGGGGGAAAGCATCACTTGTTTATTGTATATCACAATTTTCAGGAAAAAAATCCAGATCCTGTATACGTAATTCACAATATGTGTTTTGAAGTATAAAACATACATACGAACATAATGTATTTCCTGGAGTATAGGTCACAGAACCAGCCAAAGTATGAAATAAAGTTTAACATATAGTCCGGAAAATATGGTACATACAAGAGATAACTTTTTTATAATTTATGTATGTATCAAGCAAGATTATTCTTTGTTTAAACCACTTCTTTGACATGAAAAACAAAATCCAAGTAAAGTGAACTTTGTGCTTTTTCTGTCTCAGGATCCTTAGAAAGTGTATTTTTGATCAATTGTTCGTAGTGTAATACGGCAATATGCCCTGCCTCTTTGTAGATCTTCATTCGTATCGGTCTGTGGCGGAAACGCTGATGGCTTATGAGTACTGTCCTATTTGGTATTTCAAAATATGAATGAAACAGTAAAAATAAGATTTTTTTTGTGTTTTGAGGATGAACTTAGAAAGATTGGCTCACATTACTTAAATTCTTCCTGCTCCGGAAGAAAACAAAAATAAGTGTCTTGTATTTTGAACAAATGTTTCTGACTGCAATGATACATATATTTGTATAAAGATACCAACTGGAAGTTTTAATGTTGATTTCAGATTCAATTATGGTTACATGCATACATATATACATTTAAAACGGGAGGATAGCATAGTTTGCTGAAACAACATCAGTTGCAGCGACTACTAAGAGAATGGTAAAATAAACTAAAATAGGTATGGGGCCCCAGAGTGGACATAGAGAATAAAAACAAAAACTTGTGGCAACGCGATTGTAACTCCATCGTTCCCTAACGATATTAACTTGAGGAACCGACTCATTATTCTGTTCCTTCGGGTTGAATTTTTTCACCACACTGTAAAAAAAATCTGTAGAATTTACGGTAAAACTTTGTCAAATTGCAACAGTCGAAGGCCGTAAAAGGTAAAATGGTATTTTGCCATGGTAAATACAGTTAATGACTGTAAATAAAGAAACCGTATATAACTTTGACTTTTACAGTGTTAATGTGTAGAAAAAGCAGATTTTGTTCTGTGAAAATTTAAAAAATCCCGCTGAATTATTTGGTAAATACTGTTAAGTCAATAAATGGTAAATACCCGAAAATTAATGGCATTTTATTGTGTAAACTGAAAACTAAAGTGTATTTTGGAATTTACAGTGCAAAATATTAATGTTATTATGATGTCGCCTATTAGGCCTATTATATAGGGACCTGTTTTGCAAAACTTTAGGGTCCAGGGAGGCCTACCTCACAAGAACCAAAAAAACATCAAAAATGTTAGAAACTGAAAAAAAAACACGTGACTGCTTGTAATAGCATCTAAACTCAAGATTGTCAAATCATCTTGTATTTTATTATTCTTTTTCGAAATTGTGCATTGATTGTCATTGCACCTTGAATTTCAAACAGGCCAATCAGCGTGCACCTGTACCTTATAAAATTCTGAGAGGCAAGACTGTGTGACAGACTGGCAGTTGCACGGCACGGCACTGTTTGTTATTCCGTCGCCGTCGTCCTCATCAACAAGGTGCTTTGTCGACGGGCTGGATTTTAGTTATTTGTCAAATCAGCCAGAAGCTGGAACTGTTAAGTGACATTGGTAAGTAAATTGAAAGAAATTGATTTCTATGTTTGTCAAAAGGGCTCCACTGAAAACCACTAGGAAAAGTAATGCTAGCTTACTGTCATAGCGTCTCGGCCAACTTCAGTTTAGAGTTTTGGCCTCACAAATCTGGGAAGTAGGCTAAAATATCGTACATGCTGATGTGATTTTACGTGAACCGTGTGCTATGAGCAACCTTTTAAACTCGTTCGATTGTTTTTGGTAGTAGCGTACTAAAGTACGGTGGCTGAGTCCCTTAGCTAACCACGCTGCTTGTATGGGTAATGAGCACATGGTTTGGGGGAGCCTATTTGACGACGGACAATGTATACTTGTACCACATGTGGAACAAACGTACAGTCTGTTAAAGCATATGTATTGCATTGCCGATGGCATCGCAATGAACCTCGAGTCATTTTTAAATATGCTGATACAAGTTGTAAGCTGGTGTTTTCAAGCTATACAGCTTTAAAGTCGCACTTTTATCGCCACCACAACAGTACACCGACCGTGAACGTTATTCATGTGACCTTGACACCGTTAAAATGCACCGTCTCTCTCATGTGACCGTCAGTGTGATGGAACTAAATCCCTGATTACTCACGTAAAGGAGCACATCGCAGAAGGGCGCCAAGTAGTGTGACCAGTAAGTGGATGCAAACACACGTTCACTGGAAAATCGTCTTTTACCTCCCACATGTCCAGAAAGCACCGTCAAAAGTCATAAAATGCCACACGTGCTTCAATTCACGATGCACACGGTGCCAGTTCCACTGCTACAATGCAGGAACCAGCGGCCTGTGTGTCAGATGCTGAAGACACTGTAGGCCATGGGTCAAATTTTAGTGACCTCGATCTGAGAAATATATGCATGTTTTACATGAAACTACAAGGACAGCATATTCTTCCAGTGTCTACCATTCAAAGCATTGTTGAAGAAATGCAGAATATACATGAGCTAGGACAGACCTACACTTTGAATCGACTGAACATGCTTCTGAAAGATATGACCGTTTCAGATGACGATATTGTAAAAATCAGTGATTCAATTAAACAATCTGATCTGTTTGCAGCTTGCCACGCAGGGCCTATGAGAACAGCTTACTCACGAACTCAGTGTTTCAAAGACATTGAATTAATTTTGGGCAGAGATGAGAACAGGGTGGAGAGGTGTGCCTGTTACATTCCTGTGCTAAAAACATTAACCAGTTTGCTGGAGTCCGGTTTTTGGCAGGGCCTAATGTCAGTGGATGATAATGATTCCCACACGGATTTTCTTTCTGACTGTTGTGATGGCAAAGTGCTGATGTCAAACAGATGTTTTCAAGAAAACCCAAACTGTCTGAAGCTGGTTTTATACCAGGATGCATTTGAAGTCGTGAACCCGTTAGGTTCTGCTAAAAAGAAGCACAAGGTTTTGGCTGTGTACTTCTCTCCACTTAATATGCCCCCCCATGTACGCTCAAATGTTGACCACATGCAGTTGGTTTTATTGTGTAGAGAGAAGGATTTCAAGAACTTTGGCCATGAACAGGTTTTTTCTAAACTGCTCTCTGATCTAAAAGAACTGGAGGAAAATGGGATAACAGTGCAAGATGAACTTGTGAAGGGGTCTCTCTACTGCATTGCTGGAGACAATCTGGGTTCTCACACCATTGGGGGTTTTACAGAAAATTTTTGTTCATCTGAGTACTTCTGCAGATATTGCCTGATTACTGGAACTGAATTTCAGGGTGCTGATCCTAACTTCTATGGACTGGAACGGACTCCAGAAACCTACCGATCTGCCATTGAACAGCTGGAGACAGGGGACGCGCCACAAGTACAAGGTATTAAGTTTAAGTCAGTATTTAATACTCTGCAAAACTTTGATGTTTGTTCACCTGGCATGCCCCCATGTCTCGGACATGACATTTTTGAGGGTGTCCTCTCGTATGATGTTGCCATCTACCTCAATTACTTGATCAAAAAGAAAAAATTGTTCACATACACAAATTTAAACAGGCGAATCAAGCAGTTCAAATATAAAGCAAGTGCTGCTTCTTCCAAGCCTTGTGAGGTATGCCCTAAAACACTCAAACTGAGTGGACATGCTGTCCAAAACTGGAACTTCCTGAGACTGCTGCCTCTGATAATTGGTGACAAAGTGCAGAACCCCAAGATGATGTGTGGCAGTTACTTTGGAGCTTAAGGACAT
The DNA here is from genome assembly GCF_963422515.1 of Blennius ocellaris. Classification (NCBI taxonomy): domain Eukaryota; kingdom Metazoa; phylum Chordata; class Actinopteri; order Blenniiformes; family Blenniidae; genus Blennius; species Blennius ocellaris. The sequence goes on along the minus strand of NC_137657.1, from coordinate 4,306,859 downwards.
TGTTGACCTCATTTGTGCTCAGCAAATCTCCAAGGCTCAGGTTGCTTACCTGGATGTTCTTATCCAAGAGTATTTGGAAACAAGGAAGGTACTATTTCCAAATATCAATGTAAGGCCTAAACACCATTTTATGCAGCATTATCCTGGACTGATCCTCAAATTTGGCCCTCTCATGCGTCTATGGGCTATGCGTTTCCAGAGCAAGCATAGCTATTTCAAAAGATGCACAAGGCATCTGAAGAATTTCATAAATCTGTGTTTGACTCTTTCAGAGAGGCATCAGATGTTTCAGGCCTTTCTTTCTGCAGGATTGGTGAGTCCTCCGGTCCTGCAAATGAAAGATGGCTCACCATTTTACTCAGAGCTTTACAGTGAGCAAGTAAAACAGGCAGTCCTCCAATTTGGGTTTAATGAAACCAATACAAAAATGTCCATCGATGTGCAGTATAAAGGGATCATTTACAAGAAAGGACAATTTGATGTGACAACAAATGATGATTCAGTGGAATTTGGTGAAATCCTCCTTATTCTAATTAAAGATGATTGTGCACTTAACCTTCTGATGAAGGTGTATGAAGGAGAATTTCTCTGGAACTTACACGTGTATTCTGTAAAGAATAGCAGTGGACGATTGGAGTGCAAAAATGTTTCTCAACTAATTGATGTGTGGCCTTTACAATGCTACGTAAACAATGGTTCACACATTGTCCCATTGAAGCACAGTCTCTTGTCACACTGAAATTACTTTTTGATATGTGAAGTAGTGCCACGGATGCAATTTAATGTCAAGGATCCTCCCTGTCAACTTTGGACGCAATAGATGATATGTTTTTTTCAACATCATGCTCAAATGCTTTGAACACACAGTCAAAGCATGTGACACATTGCAGAAAAATGCTTATTACCTGCTGTGTGCAAAACCATTATGCTCAATCTACCATGTCAAACAATCCACTGTCAATGTTGTATACGGTCAGAATGTTACTTTATAAGTAAAAAATTGTGCTATGTCCAAGTCTCCTCTCCCTCCACTGAAATATTACAGGATCAGACGTCACACACTGTTGAATTCCGGCTTGAATAAATGTTTTGGTCTAGTTGAAACGTGTCGGGTATTGTGTGACGTCACATCCTGTAAGAATTGAGATTTGGACACCACACATTTCAACTTGTAATTCAACTTTCTGACCATTAACAGTGGATTGTTTTACACGGTTAGAACATATTTACATCAATCATCTATTGTGGGGCATAGTTTTGCATACAGCGAGTAATAAGCGTTTTCCTGCAAGGTGCGGAAATTTGCCTTAAGACTGTGTTCAAAGCATTTTTGAGCATTATGGTGAAAATAGTGTAGCATCTAATGCCTCCAATAATGACAGGGAAGATCCTTGACCTTGACTTGGATCGGTCGCACTAGGAAACATCAAAAAGGGATTTTTCACCAGAATGCACCTTTAAAGATCCCAGGGCACATGTCATCAAAGAGTAAGGGGATTCCCTGGTGTCATGGCCAACCTGGCTCATCAATCTAGTCCCCAAACCATCGTCCTGCATCTTATTGGCTGATTCTTACCCTCTCTTGTCACCTCAATGTGGTTAGCATTCTGGTGCACATTGGCTGCTGTGCTACATTATAAACAACCATGATAAAGTGCTTTGAGTCCCTTGAAATGCACTATATAAATGCAAAGAATTATTATTTATATTATCATTACACTAAATCAAAAAGACTTTCTCTTCTATGTGTCTTAACAGATGGCTGAATGGATAACTGATGCTATACAACGCGTGTTTCCTGACCTTCCGGACCAAACAGTCAAATCGGTAGAAGATACATTGAAGGCACTTGGTGCTGTGAAGCCTGATGATCTGCAGTACATCACAGAAGTAGACCTGCTGGCTGTATTGAAACCCATTCAGGACAGACGATTGGTTGCTGCTTGGGCCCCAAACCGTGAGTGCAAACCATTGCCACTACAACACCTAACACTTTTCTTATAACCATAGGTACAAGTTAAGATCAAGGATTTTCCATGTCAACAACAGAAGCGTTCAAGATTATACCTGAAAAAAACTTTGCATGCATTGGCTAAGGGCATGTTCCGAACATTGCAGAAAAGTGTTTAGGCTTATTTGCTGCATGCAAAACCATTTATGCTCCACAGTAAATAGGTGGTGTAAATGGCTTTTCCATGTAAAAAGATTTATTGTCAATATTGAATGCTGGCCGACCGCATATTTATAGTTTAAACACTGGCTGGAGAGAGGACATTTTAAACTTCTAAATTCACGTTCTTCCTGTATACAACATTGACAGTGGATCATTTTACATGGTAAGAAGCTGTTAACCACTTATTTATTGTGGAGCATAAATAAGTGTTCTCCAGCTTTCAAACATGCCGTGAAGCAACTCATTCAAATCATTTTCATGCCTCCATTGTTGACAGGTAAGACCCTTGACCTTGACCCACAATAATACGACACGTCAAATGTTTGTACACTTGAATTCTGACTTGAATACATACAAACAAATATAAAAAAATATCATATGTCATCGTGTTAAAAAATGTTGATTCCCAATGTTATCTTTTTGTTGTGCTTTTGCAGACTCATTCACTCCAACTCCTGCCTGTTCTCCAGTGTCTCGCCTTTCCTCGCCCTCCTCAGTCACAACCTCATCAGCAACGTCCACAGCCACATCACCATCACCATCAGGAAGATGTTATCCACCTGCCTCAAATTGGGAACACGACTTTCAAATACCATGGCAAAAGCTTCCGGAAGAGTTGGTGCAGAGTCTCGAAAGACAAAAAAGGCCAAGTGCGCGACTTCGACGACAAACGGTAAGGACCGTAGTATCTGAAATGATGAGGATTTGTAAGAATCCAACCAAGGACTTCCGGCTTGGCGAGACATGGAGTAGGACACGAGTAGTAGAGCTCCTTCTTTGTAAATGCGCACTATTTTTGTACTTTTTTAGTGTTTAAACTTGAACTACTCTTTCTCCGACTTGTACGCCTCACTTTTTCCCCGTTAAAATGCCACCAAAGCTAAACAAAGCAGGAAACAACACCCAGCCTAACCAGCGGCCTGGTGCAAACACCGCCTCCTCGCCCCAGAGTGGTTCAAGTTCCCCAGCGGAGCCGAGCTGCACACCGACTGCTGACATCACCGCACTCAAAACCCAACTTCTCCTCGCTGTCCGAAATGAGGTTGTGACAGTATTCAGAGCCGAGCTTCAAACAGCTTTAAGTGACAATCTCTGTTCCATTAAGACTGAGCTGCTGGCCTTAAAAACAGAACTTTCTGGCACTATTTCCTCAGTGCAGGCGGAAGTTTCGCAGCTCAAAGTGACGGTTACTGAGATGGAACAGTCCCTCTCTACTTGTACAGATGACATCGTCACTCTCCAAAACGAAGGTGAACATCTGTCTAAAGAATATGGAAAGCTGGAAAATAAGTGTGAGGACCTAGAGTCCTGAGCTCGCCGTCAGAACATACGGATTATCGGCGTTCCGGAGGACGACCCCGCCCCCCTTTCCCCCACCGGTGTGGCCAAGCTTCTAATGGAAGCTTTGAAACTGGACAAGGAGCCGCTGGTGGACAGGGCTCACCGGTCCCTTATGGCGAAGCCCAAACCCAGCGATCGTCCACGTGCCATAGTGGCAAAGCTTTATTATTTCAAGGATTGCTCCGATATTCTCAAGAAAGCGAGGGAATTGCAACACGTGAATCTTCGAAACATGACCATCTCCGTCTTCCCTGATTACACCACCAAGACTGCACGGGCCCGTGCCGTTTTCACTGACGTCCGCCGCCAGCTGCGTGAGATCCCGGGAGTCCGGTTCGGCTTACTGCACCCGGCCCGACTGCGCATAACGTATGAAGGCGCACAGCGAGACTTTACCTCCTCAGAAGAGGCCAAGTCATTCATCAAGACAATCACCAAATAAAGAGGCTGTTTTTCAGTTTCTCACAAGGACATTGCCATCATTACTTTCAAGTTTAATTCATATTACCGGGTGAGTTTGTACGTTCACATATACACCGACTGTCTATAAAGGATGTGCTGTTCTGGAACGGCTCTTATGTAACAAGCAGTGCTTTAAGACTGCAATATTACATTTAATGTGCATTTGTTATTATTATTGATATTAGTAGTAGTTTTATGCTGTAACTGGCGTTCTGTTAGCCATGATGCCATTTATTCCATCCGGTATTCATTGGAGTAGTTCAGTTTTTTTTATTTTTTTTTATTTTATTTTATTTTTTGGGTTTTTTTAAAATTATTTTTCATATTTTTATTTATTTTTTATTATTATTTGTGTGTGTGTGTATTTGTTGTTGTTATTGTTGTTGGTTTTTTTTGTTTTTTTTGTTTGTAGTGACGCACATTTTCTATTTGAAATGATATTTGAAGTTCACTATCTGCAGGGGTTTATCTCTTAGACTTTTAGACGAGTTCCACAGTCGTAAGTAGCTCAGTAGGAGAATGGCTCCTATTGGAGTCTGCACGGCAGCCTCCATCATTTGGGGATGGGAGCAGCGAATGTGCACGGGAGGGTGGAGGGTGGAGGGTGGGGTGTTTTCAGTCTCGGCTCTGTATGTTCAAGGTAAATGAGTATTTTATGTCTTTTTTTTTTCTCTCTCTTTTTCTTTTTTTCCCCTTCCCTTTCCTTCTTATCCCCAGTGTGGTGGCGGTGGTGGTGGTGGTGGCGGTACCACAGTTATGATGACATTGTAGATGACAAATACTAATCCACTTAATTCTGATACTGGATCAAGTATTAGATTTTTGAGCTGGAATGTTAAAGGTATTAATAATCCAGTTAAGCACTCAAAGGTGTTTGCTCATCTAAAACATCTTTCTGTTGACATAGCATTCCTACAGGAAACACACCTGCATGATAGAGATCAGGTAAAACTCAGATGTCCATGGGTGGGGGATATTTTTCACTCAACCTTTAACTCAAAGGCCAGAGGGGTGGCGATTTTGGTCCATAAGAAAATTAAATTTACCGTCTCTAAGACAATAAGTGATAAAAATGGTCGACACTTAATTATTGCAGGCACTCTACACCATAATCCGGTGTTGTTGGTGAATATCTATGCCCCTAATTTTGACGATCCACATTTTACTGATAAATTGTTTAGTGTTCTGTCCTTCCTAAACACTCATCTCTTGGTATTTGGTGGTGACTTAAACTACGTTATCGATCCTTCCCTGGACCGCTCAAACCCGCGCACCCTGACCCAATCATGTATGGCAAAATCTATTTCCGACTTTATGCTCAGGAGCGGGTTTGTCGACCCTTGGAGGTTTTCTAACCCTCGGGCCAAAATGTTTTCCTTTTTCTCACATGCACGCAATCAAATTCTCGCATCGACTATTTTTTGGTGGACAACTCTCTCCTTCCAAAAGTGACTTCTTCTGAATATCATCCAATTGTTATTTCAGATCATGCCCCCTTAACTTTAGATATAAAACTTCTTGATCGCAGCCGCTTTTCTTCACCCTGGAGGCTTAATCCACTGCTGTTTTCCGATGAGGCATTTAATGTTTCTATATCATCTTCAGTAGATGATTTCATCTCCTTCAATAAAAATGACTCCGTCAGCTTTTCTTTATTATGGGAATCACTCAAAGCCTATCTTCGTGGACAAATCATCTCTTATTCGGCGTATTCTACTAAAATCCGTAAGGCAAAATTACAGGAGCTTATGAAAACACTTTTGGATACAGATCGACTTAACTCAGCTAACCCAACTCCACGTCTGCTGAAGCGTAGACTCGACTTGCAGGCGGAACTCGACCTTGAAACAACAGCGGATGTGGAACGCCTCTTACTACATTCCTGCAGTAATTATTATGAACATGGTGATAAACCTGTTGCGTTTAACTAAAGAACCCCAAAGCAGAGACAGAAGCAGGAGGCAAGTTGAACAGTTTATTTCACAAACTGAGGGTGGCAGGCAGTGGAGGCAGGGAGCTGGCCGACGAGGAGCAGGTCACCAGGAACGAGACTCCAGGAGAATCGAACAGGACGTAATTATCTGGCAGTGTGGTGCTGAGACATCCAGGCCTTCATACTGTGGTTGATTAGGTAATGACGTACAGGTGTCTAGTCTGCAGCACCAGGAGGAGTCAGCCACACCCCCTGCCACACACTGCTCTGCTGCAAAAAGAACACAAAAAGGGGGGAGGGGGACAGCACACAAACCAAATCATAACAAAACCGAGCAGATTATTAGCCCATCAGCTAAAAAGACAAGCTGCTTCTCGTTTAATTCCCCAAATTAGAGATTCCACAGGCTCTTCCATGTCGGACCCAGCTGTTATTAATACCATTTTTAAATCTTATTACTCCTCTCTCTATGCATCTGAATCTCTGTCTGAGGCAGCTTCAATGGATTCTTTTTTTTGAAACCCTTAAATTCCCTACTGTTGACTCAGGCGTTGCGAACGCGCTTGACGCGCCTCTTACTTTGCAAGAAATTACAGCTGCTATTAAATCCATGCAAAGCAACAAAGCTCCGGGTCCTGATGGATTCTGTGCTGAGTTTTACAAAAGATTTACCGATAAACTAGCCCCGCTTCTCATCTCATTGTATAATGAATCGCTTGAACGTGGTTCATTACCCCCAACCTTGACTCAGGCCTCCATATCCCTTCTCTTAAAGAAAGGCAAAAACCCTGCACTATGCGCATCTTACAGACCTCTCTCTTTGTTGAATGTTGATGTTAAAATTTTAGCTAAAGCCTTAGCCACACGCCTTGAGAAGATTCACCCTGTCATTATTTCAGAAGATCAAAATGGTTTTATTAAAGGGCGTCAGCTCTTCTTTAATGTTTGTACGCTCTTAAATGCAATTTTCACTGAAAGCTCTTCCACTGTTCCTGAAGTTGTTATTTCCATAGACGCAGAGAAAGCATTCGACCACGTCGAGTGGAATTATCTTTTTGCTGTGCTTAATAAATTCGGACTCGGTAATAGGTTCATATCTTGGATTCGCCTTCTTTACGCCTCTCCCCAGGCTAGTGTTCACACCAACGACACTCGCTCCGACTATTTTACCCTGTCACGCGGTACTAGACAAGGATGCCCTTTCTCCTCATTACTTTTTGCCTTGGCTATCGAACCTCTGTCAATGGCGTTAAAATCGCTCCCTATTTATCACGGAATCTCCCGGGCTGATATCGAACTCAAATTGTCACTTTATGCGGATGAACTGCTTCTGTATGTATCAGACCCACTATCCAGTATAGCGTCAATCTCGGATTTATTCAATAAGTTTGGCTCCTTCTCCGGCTATAAAGTCAATTTTCTTAAAAGTGAATGTTATCCTGTAAACCCATCTGCGCTATTACTCAAACAATCCGACATTCCTTTTAAATTTAGTGTATCTGGGTTTAGGTATTTGGGGATTAATGTAACCTGTACTCTGCCCTCTCTTTTTGCTGCTAATTTCTCCCCATTGTTTTTACAGAGGTGGAACTCCTTGCCTTTATCATTGATGGGAAGAGTTAATGTAGTGAGAATTTCTTTATTTCTTTATTTATTTCAATGCATCCCTCTATTTGTGCCCAAAAAAATTCTTAAAATCATTGGACCAACATGTTGCTATGTTTTTGTGGGGCGGGAAGACTCCCAGAGTGAGGTAATCATTACTACAACAACTTAAACTTAGCCGTGGTCTGGCTTTGCCCAATTTTTTGCTTTATTACTGGTCGGCGCATATTCATAAATTGATTTGGTGGCTCAATAATCCAGAATTGCTGTGGTGTAGGTTGGAGGCGCATTCACTATCTTCATCTTCTCTATTGGCTTTACTCTCCTCCCCCTTGCCACAGAATTCCTGTAGTTTTACAACTAATCCGGTGGTACTGTCCACCCTTAAGGTCTGGTTTCAACTCAGCGAGAGAAAAAAGCAAAGATGAAGAGGTCTAAAGACATGAGTGCAGATGCAGTGAAGGAATTAACAAAATCGACCTACTTCACACAACGTCAAGAAATCAATAAAGGTGCAAAGATCCTGTAGTTAAGGCAGGATTGGCCTTAATTGTTCCAAGTCGATGGCATGTCCGTACATTTCCAAGAATCGACGGGTGTGAGTCTGGCCGAATCCTTCCTGGCGAATGTGGAAAAAAAAGGGGGCACGTCTCTTGAACTATTTCAAACGTGTTGATGCACAAAAACACAAAAGTGTTTTGGACGCTCTTATGAAGATTCAAAGCGAAAGGGGTCAGTCCACTGGTACCTCGGACGAGGTCATTGAGATGCTGGTGCTCTTGCTGGCTCATTTTGATGAGAAGGAAGAGCATATATTGCATTTCATTGAGAAGACCAGCCTTGCTGAGGATGTTCAGATGGAGAATGTGCCACCAACACCCTTCCTCTTTGTATGTGGTAAGTACACTGGTCCAAACCTGTAAGCTTTCTTCATCGCCAGAATAAGTCATTTGTAGCTTGCAGCCAACTTTGAGTCACTGACCAACATCTTACCTGACAATAATGCTGTCAGTTGTATGACTCATCCAATATATATTGTCTATTGTTATTCCATGTTAGGACCATCCTGCTTCGCTGCTGAGACCTTTATGTTGACCATTGACCAAGAGATTGTCAACGACCACATCACTTCCTTCACCTCTGCCATTTGCCTGATGTTTGGCAGTTACTACTGCTTCAATATACATTACCCAGTGGAACTACGATCTACACTGGACTTCCTCCAAAGGTAAATGTCTCTTTATCACAAATATATCACAAAATGCAAGGCATTTGGCTCCCTGAGGTAACTCATTCTCGCTTTTGCTCTCTTACTCTCACCCTCTCACTCTCACTCTCCCTGTCCCTCTTACTCTCACCCTCTCACTCTCACTCTCCCTGTCCCTCTCACTCTCACTCTCTCAAAAAGGTGTTTCTTTTCCATCAACCTTGAGAGAGGCACCAAAGTTGAGTGGAAGAAAAAGAAAAAGGTGTACGCAGTCAATCCCAGAGTCTTCACTGTGACCGCGGCCCTTGCTGACCATGACTGGACCTTCCAGTGATGCTGAGGGGTATTGGACATTTTAAGTTAAGTTGGAACCTTACAAACTGTACCAGGCAACTCATCTTCTAAGCTTTAACCAACACAACAGCTGTGGTTTAGAAGATAAATTGTCTGGTACAGTGTGTACATGTTCATCGTAGGTCTACACCTGCGGTTAAAGTTCAGGCATGAAAATGCTGAAGAGACTGTTCACTCATACAGAAATACTTTCTTAGTTTTATTCTGCAAGAGAGGATTTGATTTCATAGTATGAAAATGATACACTGGTAGAGTTTGTACATTTTCAACTTTACGACATCTGTTGTTGTTGAAGTAGACTTTCTATGTTCTAGATATGGTTTCCGGTATGTTATAGATGTGAACATGCAGATGACATTCTGCTCAGTAATACAGAAGTATTTGTGTGGTCATCTTTACTACACCTGTTCAAGTTGAGGTGTGAACATGCAGATTAGACCTTCTGTTCAGTCATACGGAGAGTAATTCAAAAAAAAATTTTTTGTGCAATATTTGGCACTTTTGTTCCCCTTTAGGCAGGAATTTTATTTTGCTCTGAAAATGATTCACTGTGTTCACTAATGCCACCTTGTGATTAGATAAATGCAGTGAAAGTACCCTTAACTGTTCGAAAAAATGGTCAAATGTGATTCAGTTGGAACAGTTTCAAGGTGAACTTGTTTATTTACACAATGTACTTCTCATTGTTTGGTATGTTGTGTAATTCAAAGTGATGTTTGCAAAACCACAAACTGGCAATAAAGAGAATCTATATTTGATATTTTGTGTTTTTTCACCTTAAATCTTTAAATGTTAATACCGGTACTTTTTGTGGTAACAACCACTTTTTTACGGCAGTACCTCAACTAATTCAGTAATTTACCGTAACAAACAAGGTTGTTGCATTTAGAAATGATGGTGTTAAACCAGTAAAAAATACAAATTTCCATGTACATTTTCAGGTAAAACATTGTTTTTTAAAAATATCTTGACACTATTTTTAACGGTGAAATACGGTAACAAGCATATCATTTAACTGAGAAATCAACTGTAACACTGTTAACTAAAGGTAATGTTGTACCGTCATTTTTCAGGCAATACGTTGTTTTTTAAAAATATCTTGACACTTTTAACGGTAAATTACTGCAACAAACGCATAATTTAACTGAGAAATCAACTGTAACACTGTTAACTAAAGGTAATGTTGTACCGTAATTTAATGGTAGTGTTCTGGCAACTACAGCTGCCGGTATTTTTCCGTAAAAATAACGTATTTTTTTTTTAACAGTGCAATGTCTCCTCTATCCCTGTCTTCTTTGCTGTTATGGACACTTTGAGAGCAAATGATGTGGCCCACATTAGATGTTGGTGTTTTCTAACTAAATCTCATGTTCCTCTTCACCATAAATAAATGGGCTCGGTACATATTTTTCAATATTCCGGCATTACACTGTGAATTTTTGCTCCCCTCACTTTATTTCCGGCTGTGAACAGAAAACGTTCCTGTTCACATGAAGCGCCAATAACGGCATCTCATCACTACAATATAAAGCGAAGGAACAACATCAATTAATCCGTGGACATGAGTTACTATCTCATAGCCATGGATTAGATGACCTTGTGCCTTTGCTTTATTGACTTGAGGGAACAACTTGCTATCACGTTCCCTGGCATTATAATATTTTTTCTTGTATGGGTAAAATTGTTAAAGTGCCATCAGTGCATATTATAAGTTCCTGCCTTGACGTGACGAGCCACGTAATCAAATTCGGTACGACGCCTTCAGGGATCAAGTCGTACTTGCATGTGTTGTCCTTCACACGAAGAAGTCCGAGTCAAAAGCTAGAAGGCAAAATCTGGAATAAGCATGCAAAGCAAGGGCGATTCAAGGTTAGAGTTTCAAGGTTGCTTGAGTCGTACCCGTGAGTAGATTTGTTTTACACGTCTGTGACTGCATTTGACAAGTCAGAACCAACAAAAACACCAGGAACCAGACAGGCAAATACTCAGTTAAGCCGTTCCTGCACCTGAGGACTAAATCTACATCCAGAGGGAAGAAGTTGAAATTCACCTCGTACAGGTTGTGAAGAATTGATGAAGACATCTCCTGAACCTGTTTAGTGTACTGTGGAAAGCTGGAACAGACTGTGACTCACCAATCAGACGCCTCTTTAACCAAGGCGCGACCGAACCAGGCCACCAAGCATAAAGATCAAACTGACTCAATCATGGCTCAATATCTCTGTGTTGTGTTGTGTCCACTATGTTTAAGACGTTTGTTGTAAAAGGTATTTGTTTGGTTTGGTGGGCCGGGTTGGAGCTTAGTTTGAGCCTACTTCATTGGGTAGCAAAAATGTAATTTGGACCATTTTACATGAGCTCAGATTCAACATAGTTGGTGGACAGAAAGTGCCAATTTGTAAGTTCAACACAATGCATTAAATAGAATGAAAGAAAAGATTAGCTCAGACTGTTGTCTTTACATGCGTCGTTAAACATCAGGACAGCGGCCGGAAATATCTCAGAATTAATCAATGGCCTTACTTGTGCAGCAGCACGGTCTCATTCAAACAGACTGATAGAGGCCAGTGTTATTGTTAAATACCTTAAACCTTCTTGTTGCTGGAGTTTCTACTCAGAGGACTGGCTGGTTGAACTGATCTCTTGGCAGCTGTGAGCACAGCTCCCTCTACTGGCCCTCATCTAACATTACTCATTCTGGACCTAATTCATAGGTGATCCTTACTCGCCTTATTCTGCCAAGGAGTTAGAAAATCACCCGCATTTGTTCACAAGATATCTCAAAAATTGATCTGCAGATCTTGGTGACAATTGATGCACAGGTGCGTTTTGATCAATCAATGAATCCGTTAACTTTTGTTGGTGATCCGGCTCAAACTAACTGTTAACTCGGAGTTGTTGATGTCTGGTTGTATTCATGTAATAACACATGAAAACAATGTTGTGCACATGAAATGTCGCGATATGAGTCAGTTGCTGTATTATGAAACAGATGTCAAAATGTAAAGAGTGAGGCTGTTTACAAAACTATCAACTTGTGCAAAGGGAAAGAAATAGAAGAAAGAAAGAAAGACATGATCTTGTACTTTCAGCCATAAAAAGATAAACATGTGTCAAAGAAACTTTGGGTAATATTGTTTGACTGAATACAATCAAATATAAATCAAATATAAATCAAGGTTTTCAGTAGTGACGGGAAACTAGATCATTATTTCGTCCTTGAACAGATGAATTATATGGTTTCAACAGGATATTTCAGGTACTGTATATCAAAGGATTTGAATATGGAATGAACCTTTCATATATTGAATGACTCCTGATGTAATTCAGCAGGCACATCATTTTACAACTTTTACATCTTAAATGACTTGAATAGCAAAACTGTCATCAGTAATGGTTCTCTAATGGTAATCTAATGGTAACAGTAATCTGATGGTTCTCTAAAGGTAATCTAATGGTAACAGTAATCTAGTGGTTCTCTAATGGTAATCTAATGGTAACAGTAATCTAATGGTTCTCTAATGGTAATCTAATGGTAACAGTAATCTAATGGTTCTCTACTGGTAATCTAATGGTAACAGTAGTCTAATGGTTCTCTAATGGTAATCTAATGGTAACAGTGTGGCGGTTGCTAGGAGCCAGGCCTCTCACCCCAAAGGACTGTGGGTAAAGGGGTGGGGTTTGAGCTCTCCCGCGCTGGGGCTTTCGTGGGCTGTGCCAGTTGAGTTCTGTGTTGGAGTGTTGGTGGAGAGACGGACGCCGGTCGTGAGTTACGGTCGTGAGGGGCTAGATGCGTGTGTCCTGTCAAATGGGGCAATTATTGTGATACGTAAATCAAAGGAACAAGTGGATAAAGTGAGCAAGGTCACACAGATCGCCGGTAAAAAAGTGGTTGCTTCTCTTATTGAAAAAAGAGACATAGTGCAGGGTGTCGTGTATGGTGTATGTGCTGATATTTCAGAGGTCGAAATAAAGGGTAACATCAGAGGCGGGATAGTGAGTGAGGTTAGACGATTTAAAGCCCGTGAAGGAAGCAACCCCAACGCCCCAGTCTTGATCACATTCAGTGGCACTGTATTACCGGAACGAGTATTTGTAGGATGCTTGTCATTTCCAGTTAAAACTTAGCAGAGGCCCCCAATACGGTGCTTTAAATGCCAACGCTTTGGACACATGGCTGCGTCGTGCAAAGGCAGCAGGCGATGTGGAAAGTGCGGAGGAGAGCATGATATTGGAGAGTGCACAGTGGACGTTCCTAAATGCTGCAATTGCGGTGGCTACCGTGTGGCGTCCTCAAAAGAGTGTCAGTTTTATGCGAAGGCTAAGCAGGTATTGGTGGTAAGGTAACAACACGAAATCTCCTACGCAGAAGCTCTAAAGAAGGTAGAGGGCAAATCCACTCAGGCGGGAATGACTCCCCCGAGGGGAACAGTGGAAGTTACAGAACCACGTCGCTCCACAGATCATGATTTGATTACTGTGAGTAAGGAGTGTCTCCTGGCGTTTATTGTGGATGTTGTACATGGTTCTCGGAGCAAGGTTTCAAGGTCTGACTTAATACAGTGCGTTGTACAATCTGCTGGCAGATTCTTGGGTCTTAGAGACTATGCTCCCCATTCACTGTTCAACTATATGAGGGAGGGCCTCGAACCGCCAGTGGTATCTAGCCAGTCCTCGAGAGTAGATTGGGCAGGCACAGATGGGGCGGAAGGAACAAGTGCCATGGAAGAGGGTGATCCCATCAAGGATTAGTTCATGGTCTGCATTCTGCAATGGAATGCTAGGAGTCTCATTGCAAATGGCCAGGAGATTAAAAAGTGTGTAAAGGATTTTGATGTGAAGCCGGATGTCGTGTGCGTGCAAGAGACTTGGTTGAAGCCATGTCTTGATTTTTCAATTCCTGGGTATGACTGCTTGCGTGAGGATCGAGGTGAAAGAAGTGGGGGTGGGTGTGCCACGTTTGTTAAAGTAGGGGTTCAGTATAAACGGTGTGAATGTGACAGCTCTCTAGAATGTTTAATCACTGAGGTGTGGAGCACTGAGTGGAAAATTGTTATTATAAATTGTTATAATCCATGTAAACGTCTGGATTTAACAGAGCTAGAAGGGATAGCTGGTTACACTGATTCTTCAGTTGTTTGGGTGGGGGATTTTAACGCCCACAACCCCTTGTGGGGAAGTCAGGAGCGGGACACAAATGGCTCTGTGACTGAGGAGCTTCTAGACAGAGGTAATTTTGTTATTCTGAATGATCCTATTCCTGCTCTGCTAGTTGAGATGGAGGAAACTCCCTTAAACCTTAGGAGACAAATGTTGGGTCTCCAATACTGGGCTAGATTAGCTGGCCTAAAGCATAACTCTGCGGCCAAGTGTCTCTTGGAAGATTGCTGGGAGTTTGTGAAGAGAGAGGATAAAGCCACATTTTTGAGATCCACCTGTCAGACAGCAAGTAGGATGGGGTTGGAGAAGGGAGGTGTGGTTGGAACAATGTGGTCTCCTGCCCCATTCTGGCTTTTACCAGAGCCTGAGGTCCAGCTGGACCTGGTGGGACACGACAAGGGGCAGGTCAGTGCCCAAATTAATGAGTTTGTGTGTCTCAACAACAACAGTGCACATCACATATTTACAGATGGGTCTAGGGATCCAGACTCAGGAAAGGCTGGATTTGGAGCTTACATAGTAAACAACAAAATTGGTAAAAGTATGCGAGTGGCCGATAATACAGCTGTGTTCACTACCGAGTTGCTAGCCATCTGGTGGGCACTAGATTGGGTTGAGAGAAACAACGGTGAAACATCTTACATTTACTCAGATTCATTGTCTGCTTTACAGGCTATTTCTGCTGGTCCATCCGGGGCTCGAGCAGACATAATCTTGGAGATCTTGTGTTGTCTTCGCCGGATAGAGTCAATGGGGTCTAGTGTTGTGTTTTGCTGGGTCCCAGCCCATTCAGGGGTAGCGGGGAACGAAGCAGCTGATACTTTGGCTAAACAGTCACTCCTCTGTAAAGAAGTAGAGTACAAAATCTGTGTGGGAAAACTTGAGTACTTAAGTATTATAAAAAGTTCGATGTGTGAACAGTGGCAAGTAGAATGGGAGAAAGAGAGGAGAGGAAGGCATAATTTTAATTGTCAGCCTCTGGTGCGGAATACCAGGCCCTTGTGGACATGTTGCCGGACAAACCAAGTAAAGATAACTAGATTGAGACTAGAGCATTGTGGGCTTGCAGCATATTTAAAGATCATTGGCA
The DNA here is from genome assembly GCF_963422515.1 of Blennius ocellaris. NCBI lineage: Eukaryota > Metazoa > Chordata > Actinopteri > Blenniiformes > Blenniidae > Blennius > Blennius ocellaris. The sequence continues at coordinate 4,291,534 of NC_137657.1, read as the reverse complement.
AACACCCTGATGGACTGTGTGAGTGTGGTCAGCTTGAGACAGTGCCTCATGTACTATTTAGTTTTTCCCTACACTCTGCTGAAAGACAGGTTCTATACAAACGATTAACAGATCTCTCGCTATCAGTGTTTTCAATTAAGTCATAATTTTCTTCAGGAGCGAGCTCGCGCTTAATAGATAAAGCAGTTATAACCTTCCTTCTCTCCACCAACATGTACTCACGAATCTAAAGTAAAGCAGTGTGACACCCTGAACGGTAGAGGCAGCATTACGCTTATGTTAGTGTACAGCCTGCCGGAACCTAAAGAAGAAGAAGAAGAAGAGTTCTGTGTTCTCTACAATAAAGACGTGTTCCAAGATTCAGCTCTGCCTCATCCTTCATCCTGCCACATTGGTGACCCCGTTATGGACATGTTCGAGGAAGCAGAAGACTGTGACGTTGATTCGTCCTCGTCTCCTCAGCCGCGCCGGATGGAGGTTTTCGCCGTGGCTCTGAGGCTTCCCGACTTCTGGCAAAATGACCCGACTTCGTGGTATGTGTATGTCGAGGCGCTCTTTCGACTGTGAGGAATCACGGAGGATGTGCAGAGGTACTACTTGACCATCGCAGCCTTGGATCAGCAGTCCACCAGGCAAGTAATCCAGCTCCTGGCACTCCCCCGCGGCTCGGAAAATTCACCGCGCTGAAGCGGCTTCTGCTTCGGAGGTTCTGCCTTTCTGGCCCCCGAGAGGGCGGACAAACTCCTCTCCCTGCCTGGGTTAGGGGACGGCTCGGCCGTGGACTTGATGGACGACATGCTGTCGCTGTTGGGCGAGGACGAGGGTGGATTCCTTTTCCCCCACTTGTTCCTGCGCCAACTCCCGCCGCCAGCGCTCGCAGCTTTGACTAACTCCTGCTGCTTGGCCGAAGGCGACTTCCGTGGTTTGGCCGAGGAGACGGATCGAGTTCTGCTGGCGACAAGGAGATATGAGGTGCAAGGTGTGGGAGCGGAGCCCCCCCAGCTGGTGACGGAGGACGCAGACCTGGCGGCGGTGGCCGGAGACGACGCGGGACCAACATGTGCTTCTTTCATCAGCGTTTTGGCGCCAAGGCGCGACGCTGCGTCCCTCCTTGCTTGTTCGAGGCGCCGGGAAACGCCAGCACTCAGTAGCAGCTGTGGGTGCTGGTGGACGATGTGAGCTGTTTTTCGTCAAAGACTCGCTGTCAGGGAAGTGTTTTCTGGTGGACTCCAGCTCGCAGCTGAGCCTCCTCCCTCCAGCCGGCACAGATTTGCCGGCCCGGGACACAGGACCTCATCTTTTGGCAGTAGGTCAGCGACTGTATGTTTCCACGGACGCCAGTTTAAGTGGGACTTTGTGATCGCCTCCATTACTGTTCCCATTATCGGTGCTGATTTTCTCTTTGCTCATGATTTGCTGGTTGATGTCGCGAACCACCGGTTGATCGATGCAGTGTCATTTGCTACCTTTCAGTGTGAGACCGGGGGACCTGGTGCGCGGTTATCACCAGGTTCCTGTGCGTACAAGGATGTGCCTAAGACTGCAGTGATTACCCCGCTCGGGCTTTTTGAGTTCCTGCGCATGCCTTTTGGCCTTAAAGGGGCAGCACAGACTTTTAGGAGGTTGGTGGACTCGGTGCTGCGCGACCTCGCTTTCGTGTTTGTTTGCCTGGACGACATCTTGGTGGCTAGTTCTGCAGCTGAGGAGCATTTGTTGCATCTGAAGCAAGTTTTTCGGCGCCTTGAGGGACACGGCCTTGTCGTCGGCCTTGCCAGGTGCCAGCTTGGTCTGCCTGTGATTGACTTTTTGGGTCATCGGATTTCAGCTCAGGGTGCCATTCCGTTGCCTTCTAAGGTGCAAGCAGTGACAGATTACCCTCGTCCGGCCTCTGTTAAGGCCCTGCAGGAGTTTTTGGGCATGATTAATGTCTACAACCGTTTTCTTCCACGTTCCGCCCACCTTCTGCAGCCACTTTATGGGGCTTTGAGTGTGAAGAAAGGCTCCGATCCAGTTGACTGGACACCGGATCGTGTCCAGGCCTTTGAGAGGGCCAAGACTGCTCTTGTTGATGCAGCTCTTTTAGCTATTTAGCTTAGATATTCGACATGTGGCTGGTAAGGCGGATTGCGTCGCTGAATGTCCGTCTCGAGTGCTTGTGTGTCCCGTGCATCTGGGGGGATTTTGCCTGTGAGTTCTGCGCCGCGACCCCGGTCAGACGTCGGTCCATGTTCCTCCAGTGGTTTTTCGGCTCCTGGCACCGTTCACCACGGTTTTCCACGGCCGTTTGTTCCGGCGGAGCTCAATTCGGCCCGCCTTGCGTCGTGCGACATGACGCTCACCGTTCGCCCTTCCAACCCCAATATGATGGCTGACGAGGTCATGTGTCCGGCCCAGGTTCCCCGTTGTGGTCGCCCTCCTTCAAGACCCCCTGTGTTTTCTCCTCCTCATGGACGCCCTGATCGCCGAGTTTCATCTGAGGTTTCGCATGAGTGACAACGCAGCCGTTATGGCCGACCGTTAAAGCCTCCTGTGAGGTACTGACTGGTTTCCCAGATGTGCCTTCTGGGTGTTCAGGGGGGGGCTGTGTGGCGGTTGCTCGGAGCCAGGCCTCTCACCCCAAAGGACTCTGGGTAGAGGGGCGGGGTTTGGGCTCTCCCACGCTGGGGCTTTCGTGGGCTGTGCCAGTTGAGTTCTGTGTTCTCTACAGTGTTCCAAGATTCAGCTCTGCCTCATCCTTTGTCCTGCCACAACAGTAATCTAATGGTTCTCTAATGGTAATCTAATGGTAACAGTAATCTAATGGTAACAGTAATCTAATGGTAATCTAATGGTTCTCTAATGGTAATCTAATGGTAACAGTTATCTAATGGTTCTCTAATGGTAACAGTTATCTAATGGTTCTCTAATGGTAACAGTTATCTAATGGTAATCTAATGGTAACAGTAATCTAATGGTAATCTAATGGTAACAGTAATCTAATGGTAATCTAATGGTTCTCTAATGGTAATCTAATGGTAACAGTTATCTAATGGTAATCTAATGGTAACAGTCTAGTTGGTAGTTATCAAGAATGTTTGGGTCTAAATGACTCTTCTTCAGAAGGGGCTTCACCACCGCCGTTTTAAAGGCAGTAGGGAAAACACCTGTCTGAAGAGAGTAATTCATGATATTAAGAATCTCAAACTCAAAGAACCCATAGAATGTTTAAAAAAAAAAACGTGTGGGAATTGAGTCTAAAAGGCAGGTTGTGGGTTAACTTGTGTCATGATCCTGCCTTCTCTCCTCCCCTCCTGTGTTCCCCTTAGCTCCGCCCCTGTGCACTCCTGCTTCCTCCTCCTGGTCACAGCTGTTTGTCGTTGTCATTAGTGTGTGTAGTTAGCTCCCTCTCTTCCAGCTCCAGTTGCCAGTTCGTCTGAGTTCCTACACCATTCATACCCGCCTTTTTCCCTCGTGTTGCCTTCCTGTGTTTTTGACCTTCTACCTGCCTGCTCGACCTCGCCTCCTGGATTTCCTCCTCCATTGCCTGCTCTGGTTTTGACCGCCTGCCTGCCTGCTCGACCTCGCCTCCTGGATTTCTTCCTCCATTGCCTGCTCTGGTTTTTGATCTTGGACTGCCTGACTTTGCTTCTGCTGTGTTGAAATTAAAACACTGTTGAACTGAGCTTCTTGTCTGCCGTGCAATTGGGTTCACAAACCCTGACAATATATATAAAAGATTAAAACTTCATATTCTAACTGCAGTTTCGCGAAAGCTGGAAAACATCAGGTATAATTGACATTAATAAAATGGTCATATCCATTGGGTGTACGCTGTGGCTGTGGAGGTAGCTTTGTTGCATTTTTTTCAGAATTGATTATTGAGTATTTTAGGTTCCATGGCTGCATTATTTTCCCAAAGAAAATGGATTTTTATTAATTAATATTTTTTTTCCACATGAAGCAGGTAAACTTCCTCCCAGCTCACCTGTTGACTCACGGAGGGAAACTTTGACTCACCTGCTGTATCATTTTTCATCTCAATTTCTTGACTCAAAGATATAAAATGATGCATTTCAAATATTATTTCAGTTAAGTTTTAAGTTTCTGGATGCAACTCCCCCCTTTAATGAGTCGTCTGAGTTAAGATGAAGGAGTAAAAGATCTATACGGGGCCACAAAATATACAGTCCCAGTCCAAAGTTGGGACACAACTTACCATTGAATGTTTTTCAATCCAGTCCAATCCACTTTATTTATATAGCACATTTGAACAACAAAGCGTTTCCAAAGTGCTTCACATGAGACTGCACATAAAAACAAAACTAAACAGTCCAACACTAAATAAGTATAAAACAATAAAATTTAAATAAAAACAGATTAAAAACTACAAACACATTAAAAAAAACTACAAATAAGAATAAAACAATTCAAAAGAATAAATAGAAATATAAAAACGCTTAAAAAGCAATAAAATAAATAAGAACAATAAAATAAATAAAAATAAAAGACACACGCGGCGTTAAAAGCCTGAGAATAAAAGTGGGTTTTAAGACGCGATTTAAAACAGTCTAAAGTGGGGGCTGTTGGGACGTGGAGGGGCAGAGCGTTCCACAGCTTAGGGCCGACAACGGAGAATGCTCTGCCCCCTCTGGTTTTACACTTCGTCTTTGGACCCACGAGCTGGAGCCCTCAGACCTCAGAGCACGCGGGGGTTGATAAATTTGGATGAGATCTGTAATGTACTGAGGGGCCAGTCCATTCAAAGCTTTAAAAACAAACAACATTTTTAAATCAATTCTAAAATTAACAGGGAGCCAGTGCAAAGATGCAAGGATAGGGGTAATGTGTTCTCGTTTTTTGGTCCCTGTTAAAAGTCGTGCCACAGCGTTCTGGACTAACGTCAAGCGGGAAAGTGCTTTGTGGCGAAGGCCCGAATAAAGTGCATTGCAGTAGTCCAGACGAGAAGAAATAAAAGCATGCACGACTTGCTCAAAAAGATTAAAAGATAAAAACGGCTTAACCTTGGATAAAAGTCGAAGATGATAAAAGCCTGATTTTAAAACGCCATTGATCTGTTTATCAAATCTAAAATCACTGTCTATGGTGACGCCAAGGCTGGTGACTTTGGGATGCAAATAATTTTCGAGTGATTCCAAGTCCGTGAGGGCTGATCCAAATACCATAATTTCGGTTTTTCCCTCATTCAGTTTTAAAAAATTGTGGGCTAACCAAGCCTTAATGTCACCTAGACAGTGGAGCAGGGGTGTCAGGGGGCTGTGCTCATTCTTGGCAATGGGCATGTAAATTTGGCAGTCATCTGCATAAAAGTGGTAGGACATGCCATGCTTCTTAAAAATCTCTCCAAGTGGGAGGAGATACAAAGCAAAAAGAATGGGTCCCAGGATAGATCCCTGGGGGACTCCACAGTGAAGCGGGGCAGAAGAAGAGGTGGAGTCCCCCAGCCTGACGGAGAAGGACCTCCCCGACAGGTGGGACTTAAACCACTCCCCTGACACCCACGCAATCTCTGAGGCAGTTTAAAAGAATTGTGTGGTCGACTGTGTCAAAAGCAGCCGTGAGGTCTAGAAGCACTAAAATGGCAGAGCCTCCAGAATCAGTCATTAAAAACCTTTAAAAGTGTAGATTCAGTACTGTGCAAAGCTTTGTAACCTGACTGAAACGGGTCTAAGGTGCCATTTGCATCCAAAAAAAGGTTGCACCTGTGCAAAAACGCATTTCTCTAAAATTTTAGACACTAAAGGTAATTTAGAGATTGGACGATAATTTGCTAAAACTGCAGGGTCAAGGCCAGGTTTTTTTAATCAAAGGCTCTACAACAGCTTTCTTACAAAAGGAGGGCACTATGCCAGAAGCCAGGCTGCTGTTGATGATCTCCCTAACAGAAGAGCCAATGGTGCCCCAAACCTCTTTAAAAAAGCGAGGAGGGACTGGGTCTGTGAGACAGGAGGAAGGTTTTAGTTTGGACATTATACCTGAGCACAGACAGTGGCACAGACTCAAACTGACAAAAAGCAGCTGAGCACTGAGTGGATACACAACACCACAATGAAGAGGGAGACATGTTGGCCCTAATAGCAGCAACCTTCTCATTAAAAAAGGAGAGGAATTTTTCACACGTTTTCTTTGACATCTCCAATGAAGTGGACGGACTCGGATTAAAAACAGAACCAATAGTTTTAAAAAGAACTCGAGGCTTACTGACATTATTCGAAATCAAGTCTGAGAAATATTTTGTTTTTTCAGTTTTAACAGCACTCTGATAATTTCTCCAGCAGTCTTTAAGAATCTGGTGCGAAACCTCCAAACGATCCTTCTTCCACCTTCGCTCCGCCTTCTGACACTCACGCCGAGCTGCTTGTGTAGTGCCATTGAGCCATGGTTCCTGCTTTGGCTTGGGACAAATGGCTTTAAGTGGAGCAACACTGTCCAGGACTTCAGAGCAGGTGGAAATAAAAGAGTTCATCAATTGCTCCGTGTCCATAAATGCAGCGGAGTTTTGAAGATCCAGTGCCGATGCAGTGAAAAGAGGAGAAAAAGCAACGGCCGTGTCCGGCTTGATAACACGACCATGACGCACGGGAGACAGCTTCACCTCCAAGTCCAAAATAAAATCAAACGTGACAGGGCTGTGGTCAGAGAACACGGCCTCTCCGACAACGACATGGTCAACAGAAAAACCACAAGACAACACCAGGTCCAGCGTGTGCCCGTGCACTTGTGTTGGGTCAGTGACGTGCTGTGTCAAATTAAAAGCTTCCACCAAGTCCAAAAACTCGCTGGCCATTGGCTTCGAGGGACAGCATACGTGCACATTAAAATCTCTGACAATTAAACCCCTGTCATAACGCGTGAGCACACAAGCAATAAATTCATAAAAGTCTCTAATAAAATCCTTGTTGTGCTTCGGCGGTCTGTAGACGACAGCGCACAGTCCTGGGTCAGTCTGGCGTAGCTCGAAACAGCTCAGTTCAAATGAAGAGAAAGACCACTCAGATACCACTTTGTGGTAAAAGCAGTTCTTTAAAATAGTAGCTGTACCTCCGCCACGACCAGTGGTTCTCGGTGCGTTGATAAAAGTACAGTCTGGAGGTAGTAGCTCTGAGAAAGCGCTGGACTCACCGCTGTTGATCCAAGTCTCTGTTAAAAACATTACATCCAAAGTGCACGATGTAAAGAAGTCCTGCAGGATGAAAGTCTTATTCACCACAGACCTTGTGTTCACCAGTGCGCACCTCGTAGAAGCTGTGGTAGCCGCGTGAGCTGCCCGGCTCAGCGGCCTGAGGTTAGCCGGGGACACTCCGCCAGAGCCCCGGAAAGAAGAGCGGTGAGGGCGCAGCGCGCAGAGATCGTCCCGATGTCCGAGAACGGGCACCAACCAGGTGCCGACTGGAGCGAGTGTCCGTCGCGAGACACAACGGCGAAAGCAGTTTCTGTAGTCCCGTGGAAGATCCGAGGACCACACCGCGCCGGGAGAAAGAGCCAGCCAGGCTTTCAGCTTCACGAGCCGACCGGATCGCACTCCTCGGCGCTTGCGCTTCCTGGGTAGCGGTGCATTCACCCGGAGGAGGTGCTCAGGCAGGTCGGCCAGGTAGAAAGCATTCGACTTGTTGTTTGCGTCACGAATTGTACACGACTGCACCGTTTGTTTTATTTTCAGTAGTTCTTGACGATTATACACCAGCAGTGAGTCGATGGTCCTTGTGACAGATGTTAAAATCAGCATAAAACAAATTAAACCGAGCAGAGCCAAGCGGCGTACCAGACACACCGTCGCCATCTTGGAAATCAAGATTTTTCAAGTTTTCAAGTTTTTGGGGTTTCTTTCTTTTTTTTAAAGTCTGGATAAATACTGAAGACATCCACACTATGAAGAACACATACGGAGTGATATTAGTGAACAAAGCCGTGTTAACCGAGCCATGATGTGTTTTCTATATCTTGTTAGTCGGACCTTTTGCTTTGATGACAGCTTTGCATATCATCTTTGCATTCCATCATTGAGATTTAAAGGGTCAATGACAAGATGCAAAGCTCATTGAACTCGTTCAGCTTTACGAGGTCGTCACTTGGAATGGTTTTCAATTAATAGCGCGCTTCTCCAAGAGTTACGTCTGTGGTCAATGTGTTTGATACCATCAGTTCTTGTGTTTAATCCTCTGTGCCATGTGACGGTAGCAGTTCAAATAGACCACGACCAGTCTGTGTGTTGTCCTCAATGATGATCTGCACCTTTTTGAGGCAACCGATGGTCATTTTGTTTACAAATGATTCTGAGTTCATTCCAGGGGACATGATCCACTTGATGCTTGGCACTGCCCCTCATTGTCACCATTCACTGCTGAACACAATTAAAACTTGGGAAACTCAACCAATCTCAGTTTTGGTAGATAAAGGGAATTAAAATGATTTCTAATTTCTTAGACGGGGCTAAATTATTAGCATTTCAACAACTCCAAGTGCATACAATATTTGACTAATTTTTGATTTCTGTAAAATGCAGCCAGGAATCTCAACTGTAGCAGATAATCTATCATGGCAAACATAAAGAGGTTATTTGAATAACAGTTCTTTGCTGTGATATGTATATACCATGCAGGTATAAATTCTGCACTTTTACATAATGCTTCGATTAATTAAGTACCAGTTTCCTCTTTTTGAAACCATTATAAATGTATTTCATTTCCCCCCTATGAATTCAAAGTAAGTGGAAATGTAAGTACTTACATGTATTTCTGTCTTTTGACGATTAATTGCTTTTCTTTTGATGCTCCCAACTAGTTCACGTTGATTTTCCTTAAATTCTTCAAGTTATCATTTTGTCAAGTTTAGACTCAGATGCGTCCTTAAGCAAATGATGGTGTTCGATATGGTAATAGTGGTGTAAAGTTCCTGAAACCTGATGTTCAACGGAAGAGTGATTTTCTTAAGTGGATGGATTGATTTCAGCAGTTTCAACAGCAAACAATGTAGCATATTATTATCATATATATATATATATATACCGTAAATTCCGGACTACAGAGCGCACCTGATTAAAAGCCGCATGCTCTAATTTTAGAAAGAAAATACATTTTGTTCTTGTACAAGCCGCACCGGATTTTAAGCCGCATGTGTCCCACGTTGTAATATGAGATATTAGCTCAAAAACGTTCATCATGTCTTCTTACTATTGTAAACGTGTTTTTGTTCTCTCTATTTAGACATAAAAGTGAAAAGAGTAGAGCGGGTGACGTGACAGCCGGCGCCTGCGACACGTCCAGCTGCCGGCTGTCACGTCACCCGCTCAGTGTCAAACAGAAAGCTAAAGCGCAACATCTATTCTTTTCACTTTTGTGTCTCAACAGAGAACCAAAACCACGTTTATAATATGAGATATTTACACAGAAAGATATTACACGGGGGATTTTTTAACTTTTACTTCAATCAGCATGGCAACATAAACAAATACCGTACATATTGCAGATTTTTTCGAACAGTGCTTGCAACACGGCTCCTTTAAATATACGTAGGTATCAGTAACACACAAATTAAGTTGCCTATGCCTTTTTACTTAACAGTGCATGAACAACATTCTACTAGGAGATAGCTCTGTAACGACTGGTAAAAATATATAGCGTCTACTGCAGCCTACCAGGAAAAGTCAATGATCGTCTTCATCTTCCTCCTGCACTGAAACCATCAAAGTCCTTTAATTCAGTGTCCGAATTAAACAGCCTCAGGATCTCGTCGCTCACTTCAGCCTCTTCGTTGTCGCCGTCACTTGAACACACACCATCCTCTTCATCACGCAGCAGTCCATCCTCTTCATCACGCAGCAGTCCAGCCTTTCCAAACTGGTTGGTGATGGTGGATGTTTTGACACGGCCAGATTACGTGCTGCAGCTCGATTTCCTTCTTCAACCGCCAGATTGATCGCCTTTAACTTAAAAGCCGCATCACATGCTTTTCTTTGATTATTTTCCATGTTGATGAGGGGGAGTACAAATGACTGATTTGCAGTAATAAAGTGCGCTTGATTGATCAAACAATTTCATTGGACCTCTGTGAACTACTCATTCATTTGATTGGTCTACGGATACTAGGCAAAATCTTTTTCACGAAAAAAAACAAAAAAACATATATGAGCGCACGGTAGTAAAAGCCGCAGTGTTCAAAGTGTGGGGAAAAAGTAGCGGCTTATAGTCCGGAATTTACGGTGTATATATATATATATATATATATATATATACATATATTTATTTATTTATTTTTATTCTTAGTTTTAAATAATGCTGCATGTGTCGTCAATCCACCCAGCCTCCATGCCATTTATCCAACTCACAGCTATGGGGCACTGGAGCCAATCCCAGATTCATATTTCAATTCACAATTACCAGTTAAACTGAGATCTGAGTCTCAGAAATTAATCTGCACGTGTACCTGAACAAAATACAATCTCTACAGATAAACGCCCCCAAAGCCCAAAACCTAATATTCCACCAAGTTAAGGCCCAGTTTACAAGCGACACTGGGTCCGTCCTATCTCCTAATAGTCCCTCCTATCTCCAAATAGTCCATCCTATCTCCTAATAGTCCCTCCTATCTTCTATTAGTCCCTCCTATCTCCAAATAGTCCATCCTATCTCCTAATAGTCCCTCCTATCTTCTATTAGTCCCTCCTATCTCCAAATAGTCCATCCTATCTCCTAATAGTCCCTCCTATCTTCTATTAGTCCCTCCTATCTCCAAATAGTCCATCCTATCTCCTAATAGTCCATCCTATCTCCAAATAGTCCATCCTACCTCCTAATAGTCCATCCTATCTCCAAATAGTCCATCCTATCTCCTAATAGTCCATCCTATCTCCTAATAGTCCCTCCTATCTTCTATTAGTCCCTCCTATCTCCAAATAGTCCATCCTATCTCCAAATAGTCCATCCTATCTCCAAATAGTCCATCCTACCTCCTAATAGTCCCTCCTATCTTCTATTAGTCCCTCCTATCTCCAAATAGTCCATCCTATCTCCTAATAGTCCCTCATACCTCCTATTAGTCCCTCCTATCTCCTAATAGTCCCTCCTATCTCCAAATAGTCCATCCTATCGCCTAATAGTCCCTCCTATCTCCTAATAGTCCCTCCTATCTCCTAATAGTCCCACCTATCTCCTATTCCACCAAGTTAAGGCCCAGTTTACAAGCGACACTGGGTCCGTCCTATCTCCTAATAGTCCCTCCTATCTCCTATTAGTCCCTCCTATCTCCTAATAGTCCCTCCTATCTTCTAATAGTCCCTCCTATCTCCTAATAGTCCCTCCTATCTCCTAATAGTCCCTCCTATCTTCTAATAGTCCCTCCTATCTCCTAATAGTCCCTCCTATCTCCTAATAGTCCCTCCTATCTCCTAATAGTCCCTCCTACCTCCTAATAGTGACTCCTATCTCCTAATAGTGTCTCCTATCTCCTAATAGTCCCTCCTATCTCCTAATAGTCCCTCCTACCTCCTAATAGTCCCTCCTATCTCCTAATAGTCCCTCCTATCTCCTAATAGTCCCTCCTATCTCCTAATAGTCCCTCCTATCTCCTAATAGTCTCTCCTATCTCCTAATAGTCCCCCCTATCTCCTTTCCTGTCCACTTCTCCTTAACCCCAGAAGTGTTTACGTGGCAGCCATGAGTGTTGGAATTCTCACTAAGCTAAGAAAAGGAGGCTCAATGTTTCCTTTCCAACCTCCTTTAGCCAAGGAAACGGATGCTTCCTTTAAAAGAAAGAAAGAAAGAAAAGTGCTACTGGTCACACAGTGGCTAAAGACCAAAACACAGTAGGTTTAATCCTGGCCTGTCAGTGGAGAGACTGATGTGAAGGTGTGTCCAATTCAAATGGTGTCAACTCATCCAGAACAGTGTCAATCACATGGATTTCCTCTGAGGCGGCTCACATGGTGCCGCTTCCACGGTCCTCAAACGCCCTCCTCGGTTGGGAAGTGGGACGACGCCAAAACAAACCCAGAACAGAACAGCCACCCTTCGGTTTTCTACCAATGAACACACTAACAAACTAATCACATAACATTTAATTCAAGAATTCTGTAGATTTAATATCCATCAACACTCTATTATTGCCTCAACTTATCTGTATCTGTATACTATATTCTAATATTTGACAGAAAGGTAAAGTATCATAAAGGGATTTCTCAAGAACATCAACATCACTTCTGAGGTTATTTTTCATATCTATTCAGGATTATTGAGCCGTATACCTTAAAATATACATTTAGAATTGAGTTTGGTCTCTACTTTTGGACAAATGTCTTGTCTTTATGCCGTTTGGGAAGTACTGCCATTATTACTTCTTCCCAGGAGGGGGCAGTGTAGTTCCTTTTACTAAAATCCAATTAAAGGGTTTTATTGTGGGAAGTTGTAATGTGAATGTGAATAAATACTTTCGTTTGATTTTGATTTGGTAGCAGTGAGATGAGTTAGATTCCTGTAATAATCTCTGGTGAGATGTTTTGCTGGTTTTAGAGCAGCTTCTTCTTGTGGCCAGCCGAAGGGAAACCTGTGCAATACTCATGTCCTGTCACCGCATGTTGATTCGCCACACCTGTGAGGTGGATGGATTATCTGGGCGAAGGAGAAACGCTCACCAACACAGATTTAGAACATTTGTAAATGATGCTCAAGAGAAATAGTCATTAACTGTACATAGAAAACGTCTGAGGGGGATCCAAATATATACTTGCACAAGTAAACACATGTACTTGTTGTAACTGTTGTCATGGTGACATTTGTAACCAGGTTGATGTTGTCTATCACCGCCACTGACCAATCAGAAGACGGCCTCGTTGTCGCTCCTCCTTGTGAGACCCGGTCCTCAGTGGAGGTACGTCAACGGAGGGGTGATGAGAAACTGTGACTGGTGGTTACAGTATTTTTCCATCACACATGTGGGGCCGTACGAAAACCTGTTCCCGGAGTTTGAATATATGGAATGAACCATTGACATATTCAATGAAACGTTGAATATATTGAATGACTCTTGGTGTAAGTCATCATTTTACCATTTTTAACCTCTTAAATGACTTAAATACACAAACCTGTCATCAGCTCTAATGATTCTCGATGCTGCTTTACGCTGACAATGTCTGTCCTCGCCCGGGCAGTAGGTAGTTGCGTGCTATTGGTTCGTTTGAGTTCAGGGGTGGAGCTTAGCCAAAGGTCAATTGGGATTTGGAGATAAGTTATATTCAAATATTAGTGAAGTAGAATCTATACCCAACACCTGCAGTTTCCACACAACTGGTGTGAGACTCTGGTGGAGAGCTGATTCCAGCTTTGGGAATCTTCTAGCAACTACAGAACTATATATCCGTACTCAGGTGAAGGTGGATTCATAGTGAGTGTCTCTTTTCCCCCACTTTTCAAGAATATTTTTTACTGACTAATTGTTTGTTGTTTATTCATTTAACATGTACCTTTTCTCATCCTGGGTTCCTTAACTTTCACATTTTTTCAAACTGTCTGATTCCTATGTATTTGTCTCCTTGAGGTTTTTACAAGGCCTTTTGGAAACATAGTATTTATTTAGATTCAGTCATGCTCTCTTGTGAACCAGTGGACAAGGTATTTGAACCAGGAAGTTTCTCACAGTACAGTGGGAGCACTAACCACTGCCCCACATGACAGAATAATATCAAGCACCAAAACCACATAACTGCATTTTCTCTCTGTATGTGTCTTTCAGTAAATCTCCACATGGATTCCAGAGTGTTTGTGATGTTTATCCATCTTGGTAAGTGGAAATCATAGTTTTCTGTGTCATCAAATGGAAGTAAATGGCATGTTTCATTCATGTGACTAAAGTAAAGTACTTGTGACAGATATACAATATCAGCCTGGTCATTCTGTCTAAAGTCTTGAAATAGTTCATATACAGTATGTTTGTTATTTTATGAGAGATTTTTGTGTGAACACATCATGCTCTGAATCATTACGTCCTTTTCCAACCCTCAGGATTCAGCTTCACCTCCTGCCATGTTTGTGATTATCACTACGTTAATTTGAATATGAATTGGGCAGATGCTCAGCATTACTGCAGAGAGAAACACATCGACCTGGCGACCTTTGAAAGCCTGCAAGACATACACAGGTTAAAGAGACCAAACTTGGACGTGCCGCTTGTGTGGATCGGACTGCACGATGATAAGAAATCCTGGACGGCCAGTCTGGGTAGTGATGCAAACTCCTGGAGATGGACAGCGACTGAAACGGCAGGCAGGACTGGATTCCACAGATGGACTGACTATGAACCAAACTACTGGAAAGGAACAGAGTCATGTGGAGCAATGGAGAATGGCTTCTGGATTGATTTAACTTGTAGTCTGACTTTGAGTTCTTTCATTTGTTTTGAAGGTGATTATGATTTTTTTTCCTGGGAGGCAGATAACACTTATTAATTCTAGCGTATAGAGAGAGAGAGAGAGAGAGAGAGAGAGAGAGAGAGAGAGAGAGAGGGAGAGAGAGAGAGAGAGAGAGAGAGAGAGAGAATGACAGTCTAGGGTGCTCTTAGCTGCTGAAAATAACAAAAAAGAAGATAAAATCAGCATGTGATCATCTGTATGTTGTGCAGATGTCAATGTTTAATTTGTTAGTGTTTATCACCAGGTACCTTTATTGTGTCAATATCACCACACATCCCTTGTGTTCATATTCGTTTGTTTCATGAGCTAATTTAAACTATTTTCTTTATTTCAAAGTTTTTTGGTTTATAATTATTTGTAAGTTCTTTGGGTATTTGACTTTAGCAGTGAATGGTTAATTTTTGTGTACTCGAGATGAAGTTGTGTTTCTCTTCCTGCTGTATAAACAGCTGAAAATTCCAATTTCCTTTGAGTTGAAAAAGGTCCTTCTGTGTGTATGAGGCCAACAGCATGTTGACAGTGAGAGATTTCAAACGTAACCATGTGTGCAGGTCTTCCAACAGGAAAACACCTGTGATGCAATGCGTCAAAAATATGAAGATCATTTTCAATGACTTTATTATTTTCCACAATGACTGAACAAGAAAAACAAACATGATTTCAGGTTGTATTGTGTTTCACCATTGTCACTATTCTTTTTTTCTGTTGTAGCTCCAAATGCGACAGCCGAGAAGGTGTATACTTTAGTTTCTCAGTCCAAATCTTTTACGCCTGCATGGGATTACTGCAAGGCACATTACACTAGCCTGGCTATGATTGAAACCATGGAAGAACACACAAGGGTGGCATCTCTAGCAACATCAATTTCTTTTATCGGTGTGTACCGACTGCCGTGGACGTGGTCCGATGGAAGCAGCAGCACCTTCAAAAACTGGAAGGCTGGACAACCTGATAACGTTGGCTTGGAAGAGCAGTGTGCGGCAGAGAATCCAGATCATCAGTGGACTGATGAGAACTGTAACATAAAGATGCCGTTTGTCTGCTGTACAGGTACACAATAAACTTCACACTTTTAAGACCATGAAAAATATCTAAAAAATTTTTAATTTGTCATATATTAAAGGCATAGAAAAGAGGCACGCTGTGAGGGTGGTGTTCAAGATTCGAGGGAACCTTTCAGATCCATCCATCAACAAGAAGACTCTGGAACAAGTGAGCGAGTCATCAGCTTCTTCATAATTGCGGGTTTTGTACTCTAAACTTCTCCTTTTGCGTTTCATGTTTTCATACTGACGGTATATCATTATATACGGTATATCCGTACACCAGAAGCAGGAGTTTGGTTCACATTGCCGGCAGTAAGTCGGACCTGTTCCCAGTGCACGTTGGCCTCCAGCAGGACTGTCCTTTGTCACCGGTTCTGTTCATTATCTACATGGACAGAATCTCTAGACACAGCCGGGGGCCGGAGGGGGTCCGCTTTAGGGACCACAGGATCTTGTCTCTGCTTTTTGCAGATGATATGGTTCTGTTGGCTTCATTGAACCAGGACCTTCAGCGTGCACTGACGCGGTTCGCAGCCGAGTGTGAAGCAGCTGGGATGAAGCTCAGCACCTCTAAATCCGAGGCCATGGTTCTTGACCGGAAAAAGGTGTCTTGCCCCCTCCAGGTCGGTGGAGTGCCCTTGTCCCAGGTGGAGGAGTTCAAGTATCTTGGGGTCTTGTTCACGAGTGGGGGAAGATGGAGCGTAACGCTGTCAGGCAGAGCGGTGCAGCGTCTGCAGTTATGCAGATGTTGTATCGGTCCGTCGTGGTGACGAAGGAGCTGAGCCAAAAGACGAAGCTCTCGATTTACCGGTCGATCTTCATTCCTACCCTCACCTATGGTCATGAACTATGGGTCATGACCGAAAGAACGAGATCCCGGACACAAGCGGCTGAAATGAACTTCCTCTGTAGGGTGGCTGGGCGTACCCTTAGAGATAGGGTGAGGAGCTCAGTCACCCTTAGAGATAGGGTGAGGAGCTCAGTCACCGTTAGAGATAGGGTGAGGAGCTCAGTCACCGTTAGAGATAGGGTGAGGAGCTCAGTCACCGTTAGAGATAGGGTGAGGAGCTCAGTCACCCTTAGAGATAGGGGGAGGAGCTCAGTCACCCTTAGAGATAGGGGGAGGAGCTCAGTCACCCTTAGAGATAGAGTGAGGAGCTCAGTCACCCTTAGAGATAGGGTGAGGAGCTCAGTCACCCTTAGAGATAGGGTGAGGAGCTCAGTCACCCTTTGAGATAGGGTGAGGAGCTCAGTCACCCTTAGAGATAGGGTGAGGAGCTCAGTCACCCTTAGAGATAGGGTGAGGAGCTCAGTCACCCTTAGAGATAGAGTGAGGAGCTCAGTCACCCTTAGAGATAGGGGGAGGAGCTCAGTCACCCTTAGAGATAGGGTGAGGAGCTCAGTCACCAGGGAGGAGCTCGGAGTAGAGCCGCTGCTCCTCCACATCCAGAGGAGCCAGCTGAGGTGGCTTGGGCACCTGTTTCGGATGGACGCCTCCCCAGGGAGGTGTTCCGGGCATGTCCCTCTGGTTGGAGGCCTCGGGGCCGACCCAGGACACGCTGGAGGGACTATGTCTCTCGGCTGGCCTGGGAACGCCTTGGGGTGCCACCGGAAGAGCTGGAGGAAGAGTCTGGGGTGAGGGAAGTCTGGGCAACTCTGCTGAGATTGCTGCCTCTGTGACCCGGCCCCAGATAAGCTGTGGATGATGGATGTATGGATATATCATTGAAGCCACCTCAATCACTTTCATCCAGTCTCAGTCAAATTATTTCAGTCCAAATGCATACATATTCAATTTAGCATGAAACAAAGATTAATTATTGGTTTTATTTTTCCAGCTGGGGGCACTGCTGACAAACCAGGGTGTCACTGACTTCAAACTGAGATGGACGAATGTTCCCAAGAAGGACAACGGAAATTAGACCAAACCTGTCAAACCAGTGCAGCTTTGAATAGAATCACATCAGAAACGAGTGAATTTCATTTATTCGATTACATTTGTGCCATATTATGAGTGTGTAGAGAGTGTGAATACGAGGTTCTGTTGATTTCTCTATAATATGTTAAGCTTTAATGTTTTCAGTAAGCTTTGTCAAGAGAACTGATTGAAATACCATTTCCTGGGGGTTTATATAAGCTTGATTTGATTATGACTATTTTGCATATTGAGATACTTTCATTTGTATAGTCTTCTCTTATCAGTCTTGACATATTTCTGTTTGAGCTTTATTCTCATGTTGTTTGAAGTTAAAAACATTTCTAACAGAAGCATTAAGTCGCAATGTTAAAATATATTATTTGTGGAGTGCACTGACATGTAAAATTCAGAGGTTTTCAATGATTTTTAGATATTTGTCTGTTTCTCATCGAATGATTGTCATTCGTAAGTAAATATTTTCAAATTCATTAAAGTGCAAATTAAACTCATTTTTCTCCATCATTTTTCTATTTCCCACATTTTAAATCACCTGCATTTTGCATTTCAAGGTGACATTATAACACCTTTTTTAATTCATTCTACTTTTTCCAAGAGAATTCACATTTCTTGTGTGCGGCTGGTGTTAATAAAAGTGCTCCTATTATAGTTTGTGAGTGACTTTGGCCCAGAAATGATTTTGTGGTAAAACTCAATTGGAGGAAAATATCACTTGTTTATTGTATATCACAATTTTCAGGAAAAAAAATCCAGACCACAATATGTGTTTTGAAGTATAAAACATACATACGAACATAATGTATTTCCTGGAGTATAAGTCACAGAACCAGCCAAAGTATGAAATAAAGTTTAACATATAGTCTGGAAAATATGGTACATACAAGAGATAACTTTTTGTATCATTTATGTATGTATCAAGCAAGATTATTCTTTGTTTAAACCACTTCTTTGACATGAAAAACAAAATCCAAGTAAAGTGAACTTTGTTCTTTTTCTGTCTCAGGTTCCTTAGAAAGTAACTAATCTAATGGTTCTCTAATGGTAATCTAATGGTAACAGTAATCTAATGGTTCTCTATTGGTAATCTAATGGTAACAGTAATCTAATGGTTACAGTAATCTAATGGTGATCTAATGGTAATCTAATGGTAACAGTAATCTAATGGTTACAGTAATCTAATGGTGATCTAATGGTAATCTAATGGTAACAGTAATCTAATGGTAACAGTAATCTCATGGTAATCTAATGGTAACAGTAATCTTGTGGTTCTCTAGTGATAATCTAATGGTAACTGTTATCTTGTGGTTCTTGACGCTGCTTTTCGCTGACAATGTCTGTCCTCACCTGAGCAGTAGGTAGTTGCATGCTATTGGTTCGTTTGAGTTCAGGGGCGGAGCTTAGCCAAAGGTCACTTGGGATTTGGAGATAAAAAGACAATAACAAAAAAAGACAAAAAAAGATGAGTAAATGGAGAATGTGAAAAGAGAGACACCATATAATCAACATGGTCCTGTAGGGATTTCTTACCTCATAAGGATCACTATTTATGTTGTGGTTGGCTATCGATAACATTAATAATTATCAAAGATAGTTATTAATTATGTTATTGAAATTTAATCTGATCTGTATCAGAACCTCGGAGCTCCACCTGTCTTAACATGAAATGATAGCCAACTCAGTTATATCAGTCTCATAAGATATACTAAACAGTTAATCAGGAATTTGAATTAATAGTAAATTTATATTAATTCATTACAATTACCAGAATTAACAGTAAAGATTGAAGGATTTTGGAGTTCTTGACACAGAAGAGACATTTCATTCACCTTTGTGCTCATTAATAAAACAGCAAGTATGATTCCAAACATTATATTTATTTACAATGAAAACAAGTAAAACACAGATTCTAACTATCTATATACAGCTGGTTGTGTGTGTGTGTGTGTGTGTGTGTGTGTGTGTGTGTGTGTGTGTGTGTGTGTGTGTGTGTGTGTGTGTGTGTGTGTGTGTGTGTGTGTGTGTGTGTGTGTGTGTGTGGAGAGAGAGAGAAAAGAGAGAGAGAGAGGTGGAGGGAGTGTGTGTGAGAGATGTGTGATGGAGCTACAAAACAAGATGGCGGATCACAAGAAACTACATTGAAATGGAGGTTATCAGAGAGCAGGAAGTCTGTCCTGGGTCTCCACCATGTGCTGGAGAACAATGGAACATGGAAGCTAGTCTTTAGCATCTGCTTCCTGTGTGTCTCTGCTAAAGGACCATTTCTAGAATGAGTTTATGTGAATGCGATTTGTCTTGTAAAACGTCAGGAGTCGTCAGATGGTGTTTAGTTACGGTGTGATGTTGTCTTTGATGTGATATGTGTAGGATTGTGAGTTAACAAGTTAGTAAAGCAAAGATTAGCATTTGTTACAGGTCCGATCTGTGGACTCTGTAAAACAGTAGAAATGACTGAGTTATGCAGCGTTGAACTTCCGTTTTCACGTAGCTCCACAGGCAGACTTTTAATAAGTGAACACAAAATCAATAAATCAAACAATACTCCCACATTTTTTTGCAACGATGACGACTTTCAAATCCATACACAATCTCTGCATTTGAATAGCATTTTCACAAAGATATTTCACATTGACATTTCACTATAACCAAATGGGTAAATCACTGTAACTGATTACATAAACACAACACAAGAGGGCATGTCTGGGAGTCAACAATAGAGATTTAACTAGTCCACCGCCATTTTGCTCGAGCTGAACGTGGGAAAGACTTGTACAACAAACTCACATATATTCATCACACACGATCGCCACTAATACACTCCGAACATTCATTCACCTTCTTCTTAACATATAAATACGGTTCATGTGTTTTAAACACTCTACAAACCTGTTAAACAGTAGAAATGACTGAGTCATGCAGTGTATAACTTCCGTTTTCATGTAGCTCCACAGGCAGACTGAAGAAGCCACGCGAGAGTTTGTTCCTCAGAAGTCCGTGACGGCAGCTGGATGAGTCACTGTTATGCCACACTGCCTCCTACTGTCTAATTTAAATAACTACAGTCACCCCCAAACTGATACAGGATGGACACTCACATTAAGTCCCCAAATGAACAAAAATACGGACATGGGACCTCAACATCCAGAAAATATGACAAACGCAGTTTGTGTGCTTCACACATGCAGACCCTGTGTCTGTGGCAGAGCTAACGTTGGTTTTCAGGTTGATAACTGCTCCTAATATCATTATCTATAGAACTCAATCACTGTAACAGAATCAACACATCTTCATAAAGTTAAACACTTCTATCATAGCATCAGGTTTAACTAATCTCAGGTAAAGCCCAGTTGTTACCACTTCCTTGAAGGAGTTCAGTTGTTGTCCTGCTGGAGGGAAGCTGGTGTCTTCTCCTGTAGTTAGCACCTCCTGCTAACTGTGGTTTGCTGGTTCTGCAGGCTGAGGAGAAGAAGATGAAGTTGATGTTTCAGGAGTCCTTCTTTGCAGCTCCTGGTTGTTCCTTTTGTCCAGACTGAGGAGCTGGTCGCTCAGGTCTGTGATGGTTTTCCTGCTGGTTGAGGAAAACACAAAGAAGTTCTGTGAGGCGTCATTTCCCTGGTCCGTCCTGGAGGAACTGGTTGGTTTTCCTGGTTGATGGGAGATCAGACTCTGGGTGCTGGTCTCCGGGTCCTGGGAAGGTGTGACCCTCGTGGTGGGGTCAGCAGAGGAGTTGAGGAGTGGAGGCCCCTGGTTGCAGGCCTCTGGTGTTAGCTGTATGCTAACACTGGATGAGCTCCTCCAGCAACCCACCAACTCAGGGTCGAGTCTTGCAAGAGAGACTGTGAGACTGGTTTTGCAGCCTTTTGTTGCAAGTGTGTGGATTCGAAGGTGTCGAATCGTGGGAGCTTCAACCAATCAGTGACTGGCTGAGTTCATGGGGGAAGAGTCTTTCCAGCAGAAAACGGGGGAGGGTCTGCTGTGGCAAAAGGTCCCCCCACTGGGTGTGATGGTCAATCACATTCCTGGGTCAGAATTCATATTTCATGACTGTGTATAATGACATATGAAAATTGTCTTTCCTTAGAAATGAACAAACTTTCTGTGGTCTTGTGAGATCCCAACAGTCCAGATTAACTCTGGTGTTGACATCATCATCTAACAAATGCGGCTCATCCATGCTTTGTATATTCAAATATTAGTGAAGCAGAATTTATACATAACACCTGCAGTTCCCACACAACTGGTGTTGAGACTCTGGTGGAGAGCTGATTCCAGTTTTGGGAATCTTCAAGCAACTACAAAACTATATATCAGTTCTCGAGTGAAAGTGGATCATAGTGAGTATCTTCCACTTTTTTAGAAGAATTTTTACATTTTGTCGTCCTTGGTTACAAACCTTAAAGAATTAAATGATTTCATCCACGACACTTGTTTCCAACTAATGAACATACAGATGTTTTACAATTAGTTTCATTGAGTATTATAGTGTATTGTTAGAAAAAAACTGTACTTGCTCTTCATAAAAGGTGAAGTGTGATTTTCACAGGCTGCATTCCATGGATGGTCCATCCGTCACTGGCTGAGATGCTGATTTGCATAGTTCTTGTTCATTTCAGCCTCAAAAAATGCTCATCTGTTGAAGAAAACTCCTGAATAAGTCTGCAAAGGTTGTTTGGTGATTTTAGTCCCTCTTGACGTGAGATAAATCATTAATAGTCTCCTTAACTTTTGATTTGTATCAGTCTGATTCCTATGTATTTGTGTGTTGACAGTTATGGTGAATCTGAATGGCAAAAAAAAATCTATAAATGTATAAAAAAACACACACGCACACACACGCACACACACACACACACACACACACACACACACACACACACACACACACACACACACACACACACACACACACACACACACACACACACACACACACACACACACACACACACAGCACTGGCTTACATTGATTCCTACAGTTTCCACAATAACATGAGTCCCCGTAGGTCAGTGCAGTCACTGGGGGCCCGACAAGGTACGCTAAGCAAAATCAGATTACACACACATCCTGGTTTTTATGCCTTTTGGAAACATAGTATTTATTTAGATTCAGTCATGCTCTCTTGTGAACCAGTGGACAAGGTATTTGAACCAGGAAGTTTCTCACAGTACAGTGGGAGCACTAACCACTGCCCCACATGACAGAATAACATCAAGCACCAAAACCACATAACTGCATTTTCTCTCTGTATGTGTCTTTCAGTAAATCTCCACATGGATTCCAGAGTGTTTGTGATGTTTATCCATCTTGGTAAGTGGAAATCATAGTTGTCTGTGTCATCAAATGGAAGTAAATGGCATGTTTCATTCATGTGACTAAAGTAAAGTACTTGTGACAGATATACAATATCAGCCTGGTCATTCTGTCTAAAGTCTTGAAATAGTTCTTATACAGTATGTTTGTTATTTTATGAGAGATTTTTGTGTGAACACATCATGCTCTGAATCATTACGTCCTTTTCCAACCCTCAGGATTCAGCTTCACCTCCTGCCATGTTTGTGATTATCACTACGTTAATTTGAATATGAATTGGACAGATGCTCAGCATTACTGCAGAGAGAAACACATCGACCTGGCGACCTTTGAAAGCCTGCAAGACATACACAGGTTAAAGAGACCAAACTTGGACGTGCCGCTTGTGTGGATCGGACTGCACGATGATAAGAAGTCCTGGAGCGGCACTCTGGGTAGTGATGCAAACTCCTGGAGATGGACAGCGACTGAAACGACAAGCACGAGTGGATTCCAAAGATGGGGTGTCTATGAACCAAGCTACACGTATAGAAGCGAGTCATGTGGAGCAATGGACAATGACCACTGGCATGATGTATCTTGCAGTGAGAAAGAAAAAAACCAAACAGAACAACCAGAATAGCCATTCAGAGTATAAAAACCTCTGCACCGTTTGAGATGATCTCCATTGACTATTTACATCTGGACAAGTGTAAGGGAGGTGAGGAGTATATACTGGTAGTTGTTGATCATTTTACCAAATATGCACTGGCATATGCAACAAGAGACAAGTCCGGGAAGACGGCAGCCAGAAAGCTTTTTGATGACCACATCATGCGCTTTGGTATCCCATCCCAGATACACCATGACCAGGGAAAAGAGTTTGAAAACAATCTCTTCCGCAAGCTCCAAGACTACTGTGGTATTAGTCACTCCCGCACTTCACCATATCATCCTCAAGCTAACCCTGCGGAACGCTTCAACAGAACACTGTTAGGGATGCTGCGCACCTTGGAAGAGTCCCATAAGTCCAGGTGGAAAGAGCACCTAAACAAACTGGTCCATGCTTATAATTCCACAGTGCATGAAGCAACAGGATTTTCACCATTTTTCCTTCTCTTTGGCTGCGAGCCAACACTACCAGTGGACCTGATGTTCCCCAGGAAAGGAGAAGAGGAAAATCGGTCCCAGGCTGGCTATGCGGAGAAATGGAGAGAAGTCATGCAAGAAGCCTACACCATCGCAAGGAAGAACATGAAGAAAAGTGCAAGAAGAGGACAGGAAAACTACAATCGACGTGCATGGAGCTCTACCCTTGAGTCAGGTGACCACGTGCTCGTTAGAAACCTCACACCCAGAGGCGGCACGGGGAAACTGCGTAGTAACTGGGAGGATGTGATTCATGTTGTCGTGGAAAGGAAAGGCCCAGATAGTCCAGTGTACATGGTTGAGCCATTGCAAGGGGCGGGAAGAAGGCACGTCTTGCACCGAAACCTACTCCTGCCGTGCCCCTACCTGGTGGAAGAGCCAGGAGTAGATGGAACCAATCTGAAAGAGAAAAACATAGGAACAGAACAGGACGGAGAACAAGAAGACAACAACCAGCCAAGCACGACACATGTTCAACTGACAGGGACAGTTCAAGTGAAGAAGAGTATCACATGTGGACAGTAGTGAGACATGTGGAATCACCCCTCAGTGCTGAAGCAAGAGAGTTCCACCCCAGGAGTGAAATGCCCAAAGTCAGAGCTGAGGTGGCGGTTCTGCCTGAAGATCATCCTGAAGGGGAACACATGGAAGAAAGACACGGTGTGGAGGAGAGTGAATCTCCAGTTGTGGACCAAGAGGATGAGCAGAGGGACGCTGAACCATGGAGGGGGAGGCCTAAAAGAGTTCGACAGTCCAGGCGTATTTACACCTATGATCAGCTCGGCCAACCGACCTTTCAGCAGCTGAAAACCTGCCCTGTCAGTGTGAGAGAGTCCTCTGGAACCAGCTATGACCTGCCGGCCTGATCATCATCCGTGTATCCTTCTTTGTTATGACAAGAGAGTTATATACGCATACCGGATACTTAGTTCAAATATTGTTTGTTTTATAAAAGTTAAAGTTTATGGGATAGTAGTATTTAACACACATTATAGAATATAAAAACAGGTTATCTGAACATTTATTTGAATAAGTACAGAAGATTGAGGTACTGTGGTAGTATTTTGTGTTAAAAACAGTAATGTGGTACAGACTAAAAGAAAGATTTAGTAGTGTACACAGGTATAGAATAGACTTCCTAATTACATGGTAATGACGTGTGTGTAGACACAGCACTGAGTGTACATGGTAATTTCCTTGTCCTGTGTGTGAAGATCCGTGGGGCCCACCGATACTTCTATGGACTATGCACTCTTCAATACTAATGGACTGTGAACATGTAGTCCTGTATTGTGGTTATGAGAGACTTTTGGAAAGGAAGTGGAAGATTGGACTGTTAAGATACTATAGCCTCATTATCCTGTGGAAAGAAATGTGATGTGTGTGATACGAACCTGTTCATTTACCTTCCCGTAAAATATAAAAATGCTGTAGAATAGGGGAAATGTCTGCTAACTTTTTTTTGTGGGGGAGGGTGTTGCGACGTAGAATACATATTCACTATTATTATTTGATTATGTTTTCATAATGGCAGTGAACTGTAAAGGAAAGTAAAAAGTTGTTAATTTCCATGTTAATTCAGTTAAGATTGTGTTATGCAAATGAGAGTCGGGAGTTCAACGGGTGACGTCATCAGCTGGCGCCGCGGTGTGAAGCCGGCGTGTTTTAGCAGTGTAGCCGTGAGCCCGTGTATGTCCTGCGTTGAGCCTCATCAAAACTATGTAGAACGACTGGAACTGGGAAGAATAAAGTTGCCGAACGAAGAGACGGAGTCATGTCTGCTTGAGGGTGCAACACATAAAAGAGTTCACCCATGATGAACACTTGAGTTTTATGTGGCTGCAGGTTCATCTTTGAAGTTATTTTTTCAAGTTTTTCAACAATTTTCTCCAGGCAAAGATCCATTAGAAACACTGGATACGTGATTAGGTTTGCTACAGAAGTAAGAACTGTATATTTGCGTGACCATTCATCGATGAATCCTTTAACTTTTGTTGGTCATCCGGATCAAAATTGTTGTTAAAGTTGAATATCTTCATTTCACTATATCATCTTATCTTGTGTTCTTCCAAATTATGAAATAAAATCACGTGACCACCAAACTACATAAATGAAAAAAATGCAGTTGAGCTGGATGTGGATTATGTGTCATTTCCCTGTATTCATGTCAACCCTTGGCGGAGGTCAGAAATGTCTGACAACATTAAACTGTTTTGTTTCTCTCTCCCACACCTCCAACTCGGTTCGGATCGCCGCAAACATTTTATGGAATCTTCCAGGGCCTGATATCTGTCTGTGATGGAAATTTTGACAAAACCCATGCAGTGGTTTTAATGTAATCTTGACGACAGTTACACAGACAGACAGACAAATTTTATTCCATCCTTGGCGGATGATGTCCATGTCTATGTCCTTGCATTTGCTGTTGTTTACAGCGTATTGTTCTCTGCATAACGTGTGTGGTTTCATCACAAAGACAACCAACAGTGACAATATGTCGCCCGACCAGCTGAACCACATCATTTTCAGTGTCTCTGTGTTTTCACTGTTGAAACAAAAAGGGCAAAGACAACAGAATTGGCCACAGCTGGCCGTTTTGCAACTAATAAGTCAGATTTATACTGGCGGCCATATTTAATTGCACAATATAAAATTTCCATCGGTCTCACCCGTGACGTGAAAGTCATTTTAATTCAAAAGCAACATACAACCACTTGGATCTTGAGTGGTTATGGATTTCCTGGGGAAATTTCTCGATATAAGCACCGATTTGAATATTGTTAATTCCAAAAGCGATATAAAAAAAAGGAATAATGAAATAAGTCCCCAAAAAATCTATATTCTGCTATTTTTAGAATTTTGCAATCTTCAGCTTGCTTGTTTTTACAGATTCACCCTCACAATAATGCTCATAACTTTACTTGGCTTGGGTCTCAGTGTTGTGTTTTGTTTGCCTCTCTTACTTAAGGAGTGCGGTCGCCAGTAAACAAATCCAAAAACTACAGCGACTTTCACCTAAAATCTAAAGTTGATGCTTTCCCTGTACTTGTATACACTTTTCCACACCTGTGGGCTGAAGCTTTGAAGGCTGGTACGCTCGCCTCAGCAGAGAGCTGAATGTAAAATGCAGGCAAATGCAGCGGCAGAGGGTCAACTTTGATCCCTGCACTTTGAATAGGATGTAAACAAATGCCTTGAGGCACAGCTAATTCCATTCAAATCAAGAGAGAAACAAAAGAAGTTTTGAAAATGTTTAAAAGTAAATAAATACTTTCTCTGTTTGGCCCACGGACAGATCTGTAGTGACACTCAAAAATAAAAAAATAAAAATAAAAAGAATTAGCAGTTTGACTTGTTGACATGCATTGGGACATCCACAGCTGCTTGATAAGCATGAATGCATTACGAAACTAAAATTAATGACTAATAGCATTTGAAAATGAACAAGAAGTTTGATTTTTAAAGTAGCGAATGCATTTTTTAAATTTTCAAACTCTTGTGAAGTTCTCCATCAAACCCCGTCAGTGTTTCTGATGAAACAGGAACAGGTTTCACTAGGAATTTTACTATAATTTATTTACTTATTTAATTAATGAAATTTTTATTTATTTAATCCAAAAAACATTAAATTAATTAATCTTTATTTAGCTAATTTAGTTTGTATTTAATTCATTTGATTTGATTTAAGTATTTAATTATTAAAAAATTTTACTCAATATTTATATAATTTAATATTGTTTAACCAATTACTTTTTTAAATTAATTAATTAATTTATTCTAGTGAGCCTTGTTTGTGCATTTCGCACTTTAGTTTGAGATGCATTGACTACCAGTTGTTGCTCAGCTGTAATGAACAACGGTTGTCTTTGGTTACGCCCTTTTACAGGTGGTTGACTTGGCGTTGACCAAGAACCAGTTGACCAGGATGGACAGCCGCATCGTGAGGGAAAACCACCGGACCAAAGAGCTGACGGCAGACGGGTAACGACCTTGGAGCAGACGTGACTGAAACCTGTGGGCAATATGAATATCTTTGCTTCAAGCACATTTTACTTCCATGTTTGTGGGGAAACCAGTTGTATGGAGTCATTCTCTGAGCAGCAACAGCGTTTAATGAACCGTGTCCTCAGGACGAGACCAACACGCTATGTGAGGGAAACAAATGCTTCAAGGCACAGTGGAGAAGTTCCCTTATCTGATGGATCCGTGTTCCAAAAGATGGATTATGTAAGCCTTCTGCTGCTATTTAGGAAAGTAATATGTAAACCGACACCGATCAAGTTGAAAAGTAACTCAGACTTGCACAATTAAAACATTCGAGACCTGATGCATGATTCATGCTATAAAAAAAATTAAATGTTGTTTGAACTGTTTTCATAATTTTTGGATCAATGGATATGGGGTAAGGAATTTGCATGTTTCCTCCAGGTACTCCGGTTTCCCCAACAATCTAAAAATAAAAGATGCACCGGAAGTCCCTGAGCAAGACCCCCCCCCCCGTTGCTCCGTGTGGCTGCCTGCCGAAGGGTCAATTCAGTCCAGAAATGTTTCCCAAGAGGATTAATGAAGTACGATTCTTCTTCTTTAATCCGTCACTGGTATATGCTCACCTCAGCAGAGAGCTGAAAGTCAAACACAGGCAAATACAGCGGCAGAGGCATAGAGGCCACTTTAATCCTCGTGCTTTGAATAGGATGTAAACAAATGCAACTAATTCCATTCAAATCGGTGAGAAACAAGGGTTTTTGAACAAAAAAAGCTTTCCTTGTTTCACCTTTGGCCAGATCTGCAATAATCCCCCCCTACCTGAGAAGTAACAGGTGTTCAGAGCAGCTCTGCCCATCAGAGGGTAGTGTTGGGATCTCACAGGACCACAGCAAGTGTGTTCATTTCTGGGGAGGGTTATTTGTCATGATACGCAGTCATGACATATGAATTCTGACCCAGGAATGTGATTGTCTTTCACACCCAGTTGGGGGGGGGGGCTTTCGCAGGACCTTCTTCCCCCCCTTTCTGATCACAAGACGCTTCCCCCCATGCATTTAGCCAGTTGAATGATTGGTTGAAGCTCACCTCCGAATAAACATTCATGTAACAAAAGGTATTCAGCCAGCCTCCACTCTCTCTCTTGCAAGACTACACTACGAGTTGGTGAGTTGTTGGAGGAGCTCATCCAGTGTTAGCATACAGCTAACACCAGAGGCCTGCAACCAGGGGCCTTCACTCCTCAACTCCTCTGCTGACCCCACCACGAGGGTCACACCTTCCCCTGATCCAGAGACCAGCGCCCAGAGTCTGCTCTCCAAGGAAAACCAACTGGTTTCTCCAGGACGGACCAGGGAAACGACGCCTCACAGAACTTCTTTGTGTTTTCCTCCGAGCAGGAAAACCATCACAGACCTGAGCGACCAGCTCCTCAGTCTGGACAAAAGGAACAACCAGGAGCTGCAAAGAAAGACTCCTGAAACATCAACTTCATCTTCTTCTCCTCAGCCTGCAGAACCAGCAACCACAGTTAGCAGGAGGTGCTAACTACAGGAGAAGACACCAGCTTCCCTCCAGCAGGACAACAACTGAACTCCTTCAAGGAAGTGGTAACAACAACTGGGCTTTACCTGAGATTAGTTAAACCTGATGCTATGATAGAACTGTTTAACTTTATGAAGATGTGTTGATTCTATTACAGTGATTGAGTTCTATAGATAATGATATTAGGAGCAGTTATCAACTTTAAACCACCGTTAGCTCTGCCACAGACACAGGGTCTGCATGCTAATCTTTGCTTTACTAACTTGTTAACTCACAATCCTACACATATCACATCAAAGACAACATCACACAGTAACTGAACACCATCTGACGACTCCTGATGTTTTACAAAACAAGTCTCATTCACATAAACTCATTCTAGAAATGGTCTTTTAGCAGAGACACACAGGAAGCAGACGCTAAAGACTAGCTTCCATGTTCCATTGTTCTCCAGCACATGGTGGAGACCCAGGACAGACTTCCTGCTCTCTGATAACCTCCATTTCAATGTAGTTTCTTGTGATCCGCCATCTTGTTTTGTAGTTCCATCACACGTCTCACACACACTCCCTCCACCTCTCTCTCTCTCTCTCTCTCCACACACACACACACACACACACACACACACACACACACACACACACACACACACACACACACACACACACACACACACACACACACACACACACACACACACACACACACACACCAAGCTGTATATTGGTAGTTAGAATCTGTGTTTTACTTGTTTTCATTGTAAATAAATGTAATGTTTGGAATCATACTTGCCG
Source organism: Blennius ocellaris (assembly GCF_963422515.1). Classification (NCBI taxonomy): domain Eukaryota; kingdom Metazoa; phylum Chordata; class Actinopteri; order Blenniiformes; family Blenniidae; genus Blennius; species Blennius ocellaris. The sequence goes on along the minus strand of NC_137657.1, from coordinate 4,261,398 downwards.
TTTTATTAATGAGCACAAACGTGAATTAAATGTCGACCTCTTCTGTGTCAAGAACTCCAAAATCCTTCAATCTTTACTGTTAATTCTGGTAATTGTAATTAATTTAACTATTAATTCAAATTCCTGATTAACTGTTTTGGATATCTTATGAGACTGATATAACTGAGTTGGCTATCATTTCCTGTTGAGACAGGTGGAGCTCCGAGGTTTCTGATACACATCAGATTAAATTTCAATAACATAATTAATAACTATCTTTGATAATTATTAATCATTATCGATAGCCAACCAAAACATAAATGGTGATCTTTATGAGGTAAGAAATCCCTACAGTAGACGCCAGCTGACATCAACAAACTGAACAAAGATCAAATAAGACCCTGTTTACATGAAAACTTTTCAATGGTTTGTCGTGACCTAGACCTCAGATGGCCACATGGGGGCGATGCTGCCCCCTTTCCCCCACCCCTCCCCTTTCTGTTTCCCTCTGGTGGGCGTGTCCAGGTGTTGCTTATGGAAGCGGTGGGGCTGGCTGGGGAGTAACACACATATGCAAACAAAAACCAAAACGTCATAGACATTAACTATGGGAGTAGATGGACATTCCAGTGGACAGACAACCCAGTTGAATTGTTATTACGGTGACTGTCAAAATAAAAGTACCAAGTCCTGGTAGCATCTGGCCTGGGAGTCATGTTGTCAACAATATTGGCATTGTTTCCAAATTCTATATTCATAAAGCTCTTGTGGCGAAATCCGAAAAATAAACTAAATATAAATATATACACACCAAGCTACGTAAAGCTATGTGTGAATTGTGTATAAATATAATTTTTGAAATCAAGCTTGCTGACCTTCTTTTTTCTTATTTTAGGCTTTACTATGAGCTTTGGCAATTGTTATGAATTTAACTATTAATTCAAATTCCCAAATAATATTTTATTGTATTTTAGACTCATATCAACAAACTGACTATTATTTCCTGTTAATCTGGTGGTGCCCCGAAGTTTTCTGATGTATATGAGATTCCATTAAAAAAACCAAAAAACTTTGATAATCATTAATTATTATCAATAGCTAATTAACCCTAACCTGTCTGTGAAGTTGATTCCCAACACAATAGTATCCTGGTGCAAGACCAGTGTTCCCAACAATCATTTACTGTCTATAACTATTAGAACAAAATGATCCAGAAGATAGAAACACGCTTGAAATGACAATATTTATAGGATATAACGTTCGGATGTTAGTTTCTCTCTAACCCAAACTAAGCCGTTGACACCTGAAACACATCAAGTAATTCTAATAATATACATATATGATATGAGATAATATGGGATAATAGATATTTGATTTGGGCAAACATGAAAATGATGGTTACCTTTCTTTTGTGTTATTTTTTGTTTGTTTGGTATCCTGTAAATACTGTACATAGAATGCTTAAAAAAATCTTTTTATATAGATTTCCAGATATATGTATATATATATATATATATATATATATATATATATATATATATATATATATATATATATATATATATGTATATATTTAGAATGTTAAACATTGTGAGGGTATTAAGGGGCAGACATCACAAGAGTAAATCTTCTTTTCTGCTCCTTTCGTTCAAAATGTGAAGTGGAAGTTTTTGTTTGTTTATTTTATTTTAAGTTTTGAATGAAATAAATTAATAAAATAGAATTGATTAAAAAAAAGTATGAGGTGCCTATCCGCTACACATGGTAATGTGATTATTGTGTGTTTTATTGGTTAAAACCTTCAAGGTGTATGTGGACGAAGTTTAGACTTGTTCAGTTGATCAAAAAGTAGAACCACCCGACCCAGAAGGACCGCGTTCCCGGGGAAATCTTCACCTAACGCATGTTTGCCATCTTTCTTCCGGCTCTCAGCGAAGGCGGACGCTTCTCTCTTCTCTCCTCTCCCCCTCGTCTTCCCCGCTTGCTGCTCTCATCCTGTACTGTCCTGTGTCTGATCTATCAAGAGAATCTCTTCAGACCCACATCCGAATTTAAACGGAACCATGGAATTGATCAGCTGGTCTCTCAATGCGATCGACCAAATTTTTACGACACGAAGATCGGGCAAAGGAGAGCCCGCATGTCCCGATGGGACGTTTGAAGCCAGATACATGCTGGATTCCTGGGGTTCCTGGAGGTCCCTGTGTTTGGCCATTCTTTCCATGGAGGATGTGGAGGACCTCTACATGTTGGGATTCATGATAGCAGGTATGCTTCTGATTGGAGCTGGCAGCTTTCTGATCTATCGCAAAGTTGAGACGCGGGCAGCTGCATTGGGAAGGCTGCCTATCGTCACTGAGGGACTGTGCCAAGCTTTGAACGCTCAGACTCATGTGATAAATGAACTTAAGAGTACGACTCTTGAACGTTTATGCGAAATTGGATCGATCTTGGAGGATGTTCGAACTCGGTTGGGAAGCTAAAATCTTGCCACAATTGGAGCAGCATTGGAGACCAGAGACACTCAAGGTCGACAGATAAAGCTGAAGCGCCTGAACGAAAACAAACGTAATCTCCAATTCAGAATCCGAGACAACCAGTCGCCAAGGCTGTGTTTTGTCTTCAACTCTCCTGGATGTGAGTGTGGAATGAAGGCTCTGCTCTTCCTCCCCTCCTCCCACCCTCCCTCCCCAGACATTTCTGCCCACTGGAATTTTACCAGCACCTTTCACCGTCTTTGCTGCGCACCTTACCCCCAACCACCAGCAGAGGCTGCTGGAAGAGGGCGGCTGCGCGTCCTATGGGCTGTGCGTCTGAAACAACCTTCTCCTAGCGGCGGGCTGCAAAACTACCCTTCACATATCCCAAGTGCTGTCTCGAGAAATATGTTGTAACCTGTCTGTGTTGATGCTAAATGTGCCTGAGGTGGGTTTTTTCCCAATTACAGACTGTGCTCCTCAGAGCAAAGTCTTTAATCTGAATTTTTTTCCCTCCTCTCCTCACCTCATGTTGTCCTTCTTTCCCCAAAACTTTCTATGCAATTTCGTTGTACCTGTACCTGTACCTGTACCTGTACCTGTACCTGTACCTGTACCTGTACCTGTACAATGAAAATAAAGCTTCTGATTCTGATTCTGATTAACGTCCATCTGAGAGAAACAAGCAGTTTAGGATTCACTAAACCAATTCCAATGGAGGCTGAGCTTCTTGCGCGACAGCGGCTGCAATTGGTGCATGAATGTGTGTGACTGTGTGAATGTGATCAGGTTTGGGAACAAAAAAATAAACCACCCAAAGCTTGAATTCGACCGTCGTCTACAAATCAGCTTGCTGTGTTCATGTGTTTTTTTTACTAAATGCCTCCAGCAAAGTCTTATCAGTGATTTTCTGTGATCGAAATGTATTCGTATGCAAATGTATTTAACATCACGGTTCGATTCAAGATCTTAGTGTGCCGGTGTTTAATATCCTCATTTGACTATTTAAATATAATCCTTTGCCAATATAGCAGCGCGGCACTGCCTCTGCTCCACAGCACGAGCGGCAGACGGCTTCACGGCCAATTGGGAAGAGTTTCTAAGCATTTTAAGAATTCCTGTCAAGCTACAAGAGACTCTGGTTGGATCTCGACAGGTGAGTATGTGCAGTTGTTTTTTTAGTTAAATGTTCAGTTAGTCACATATCAAACAAAGAGCTAAACTCTTTGGAAGAGATGATCAACTACGGCTGGATTCTGCTTCGTCGTTTGGGAACTCGCGTCCGTTGATTTTCTTTTCATTCTGCGTTTCAGTAAATTGATCGATGGATCACAGAGTTCTTGTGGGATTCATTCTCTGTGGTAAGAAAGACGTTTGTTCATCATAATCGTACCAGAAGGGTTTGCTTCGGCATGACATACCGATACATTAGCACATTAAGTCCATTTCAATTCAACTTTAGTTCAGTGGCGCTAATTCCAGAAGTTATTGAATGTGGAGGGGGGGGGGGGGGGGGGGGTACTCCCTTTAAATAGGAAGAAACCTGCAGAATCAGGAGGAAACAAGTCCTGGTTTGGGTAAAGAACAGCGATTCTCTATTTAGTTGAATTCCTTCCGGTAGCTTTTAATTGTCTTTTCAAAGTTACTATGCAATATGTTATCTCCAAAAAGGCTGAATGAATTTGTCGTGACAGAATTTGATAAAGTCCAGGGGCCTCGTCTATAAAAGGTCACGTCGGATCCGTACTAAAGATGTGTGCCCAAGAAGCTGAAAATGGGGTGCGCCCCAATAAATAGTGGGATTTATAAAACAGAAGCTCAAAAATCAATCTGAAATGTATTAGCAGAAATACTTTTTTTAATTTTCAGATTAAAACGGCATTTTTTGACTCATAAATACAAATTAATTCTCAGTCATCCAAACTGCATTTTCATTTTCTTTTACAAGGCTGCTTATTCTGTGACTTTTTTTTTTTTTAATGTTGAAGCGACGGGGTTGGGCCTCACTTCCTGCTCTCACCGCCAGTACCACTATGTGAACTTGACCAGGAGCTGGCTCGACGCGCAGCACTACTGCAGACTGAAGCACACCGACCTGGCCATGTTAGAGAGTTCAGAGGACGTCGCCGCAGCGAAGACAGACCTGATATTTGGCTCATATGTGTGGATCGGACTGAACGACGATCCCAGTTCTTGGAAAGGAACGATGCGTAGCAAGTACAACTCCTGGGCGTGGTCAGTAAATGAAAGAGTAATCGGAGGGGGTTACCAAAACTGGAGGTCGGGGGAACCAGATTTCCAGGACGCAGTGGAGACCTGTGGACTGACGTTTCCTAACGGGACGTGGGCAGACGGAGACTGTGCTCTTCATTTGACATTTACATGTTACATTGGTAAGAAACTAGTTTAACTCTCACGCTTCAATGGCTGAAAAACTCATAGAAGTACTTTTTCTTTTCCTGTGGCGTTGAAGACCCAAGCTTTGAATATGAAGGTAAGGGTTTGAATCCCTCTCCTTAGAGAGAGAGTTTATTTCTTTTTTTTTCTTTTCCCCCCTGTTCATTTATTTATTTATTTATTTATTTATCACCTGTTTGTTAAACACAGTTACTATGGTCAGGTTTCGCTTATGTCTTTCTATTATTTATTTACTTGTTTATTTCACAGGGAAAAATACAAATAAAAGAAACATGAAACTCACAATGTCTGGAATTTTCTGAACACCCTCATCTCAGTTTTGTTTGTTTTGTTTGTTTTCTTTTCTTTTAAAAGCAGCTTCCGATCTCACCAGCCCAAACAGATCCTTCATCTGGGTCAACCAGACGGCCACATGGTACGAGGCGAGGTCTCAGTGCAGGAGCAACTTCACGGATTTGGCCACGATTGAAAGTATTGAGGACCAAGAGGACATATTGTTGCTGGAGCCTCAGAGCCCAGCGTGGTTCGGATTGTTCCGGAACCCGTGGACGTGGTCTGACGGAAGCCAAGTCGGCGTGACGAACTGGAGAAGCAGCCAACCGGACAACGCCCGGGGGAAACAGTCCTGCGTGAATCAGGACGTCACCAGGAAGTGGAGCGACGCAGTTTGCGGCCTGGAGTACACGTTCCTCTGTCATGGAGGTGCACTGGTGTCCAATATGCACATTGCACAGTTAAGATTCCGCCGTGGTTATATTTGTTTTGTTGTGTTTGTTTGTCCAGGTCTGAAAGCGACAAAGAGATTCATACACGTGACGTTTCGCACCAATTTGGATCCTTCAGATCCAGACGTCAACGTCCAGATTACCCAACAGGTGGAAATCTCACTTCTCTCAGCAGATTTTCTGCTTCCGTTACTCCTTTAAAAAAAAAAAATAATAATAATTTTTTTTACAATGACGCTTTGATGTGGCTGTTCTTAGAAGATAAATAAAAAAAACATAACTTTTTTTTTTTTTTTAATCAAAAAGAAGACAGTTATAAATACAACACAGTCATTCCTTGGTGCTTTTATACAGAAAATAGAAAAGTCCAACATATCAACATGAGCAGCAGGTTTGTTTGTGACTGTGGAAAGAAAAACTCCCTCTAACAGGAAGAACCTTTGTAGAAACCAGAGTCAGAGGTGGAGGAGAGGAGAGGAGAGGAGAGGAGAGGAGAGGAGAGGAGAGGAGAGGGGAGGAGAGGAGAGGGGAGGGGAGGGGAGGGGAGAGGAGAGGAGAGGAGAGGAGAGGAGAGGAGAGGAGAGGAGGGGAGGGGAGAGGAGAGGAGAGGAGAGGACAGGAGAGGAGGGGAGAGGGGAGGGGAGGGGAGGGGAGGGGAGAGGAGAGGAGAGGAGAGGAGAGGAGAGGAGAGGAGAGGAGAGGAGGGGAGGGGAGAGGAGAGGAGAGGAGAGGACAGGAGAGGAGGGGAGAGGGGAGGGGAGGAGAGGAGAGGGGAGGGGAGGGGAGAGGAGAGGAGAGGGGAGGAGAGGAGAGGAGAGGGGAGGGGAGGGGAGAGGAGAGGAGAGGAGAGGAGAGGAGAGGGGAGGAGAGGGGAGGGGAGGGGAGAGGAGAGGAGAGGAGAGGAGAGGGGAGGAGAGGGGAGGAGAGGGGAGGGGAGGGGAGGAGAGGGGAGGGGAGGGGAGGGGAGAGGAGAGGGGAGGGGAGGGGAGGGGAGGGGAGGGGAGAGGAGAGGAGAGGAGAGGGGAGGAGAGGGGAGGGGAGGGGAGGGGAGGAGAGGAGAGGACAGACAGAGAGACAGACTGGGTGGGGAGATACATACAATACCCTTGTTAGTGCTACATACATTTCTTTTTTCTTTTTTCTTTTAAATACAGTAATCACAATAATCCAAATATTTTCCAACTGTCATGAGATTAAACCAGCCTGAGCAACAACAAAACAAAAGCAAAACAATCACAACAATGATAACAAAAGCAAAAACAAAATGACACAAAACACAGAACAAAAAACATGATTTTGATAATTGACAGCACAATAGTAGAAAATACTTGTGTGTGTGTGTGTGAGTGTGTGTGTGTGTGTGTGTATGTGTGTGTGTGTGTGTGCGTGTGTGTGTGTGTGTGTATGTGTGTGCGTGTGTGTGTGCGTGCATGTGTGCGTGTGTGTGTGTGTGCATGTGTGTGTGTGTGTGTGCATGTGTGTGTGCATGTGTGTGTGTGCGTGTGCGTGTGCGTGTGTGTGTGTAGATGTGAATGGAAATGATAATAAAATTATAAATAAATAAAAAGTAAAATAAATTAAAAAAACATTACTAACATCTACTTTTACATGAAATGCCATGAAGGTTTCTAGTAATCAAAATAAAAACATTCTGTGTATTCTAGAAATTGATGGAATAGCCAGTTGCATGAAATGTACTTTATGAAACCTTCCAAAGGTTCGACTGCTCGCGGACAAAAATACCTGCATGTGTGTGTTTTTCCTTCTTTCTAACTAAACATTTACATTCAATATAGAATTAGAACAAATCCTACGTCTTGATGATTCATACATTCAACACGAATTAAAAGAGAGGAAAAACATTATTTAAAAAAATATAAATGTATCTGCAAGATCGATATGTGCATCAAACTAAAAATGGAATATTTGAAAAAAACAGTTGATTTAAATTAAATATATTGTCAATTAATAATTGAAACAGATCATTATCATCGTACTAGTTCATCCACAAGTCATGACAAATTTGACAACTGAGGTCAAATCCAAGTCAGTAATAAAAAAAAAAAAATCTATATATATATATATATATATATACAACAACTTTAAAATATAAGTAATGGTAATGGTGAAGAGGTTATAGAAATGTTGCTTGTTTCCAGAATTATGATTTTAGACGTCTTAGACGATTTTTTTTTTTCAACATATGCATACATACGCATGTTTACGTCACATGTTTACAGTTTACAGTATTTATTAATAAAATGTATTTAGCAGGTGATTCGTAGTGGGTCGGGCTGTAGTCCTCTCCACATTTAGGACGATAGAGAACAGGGACTTTTATCCCTGAAAGGCCGGCCTTCTTCATGGGCACTTCCTGTGACCTTTGACCTTCTCTAGGCCAATCACAGTGGAGGATTCTTCCTCTCCTCAAGGGGACTCCGGGGCCTTTTCTCTAGTTTCTCAGCCTGGAAGGTACTCACTGGGTCCAGGGACGTATCTGAAGAGTCCCTCCTTTCCTTTCCTATCCACTTCTCCTTAACCCCCCAGGAAGCTCCCAAAAGGAGTTAAGGAAAAGAGTTAGGAAGCTTCCTATAGGAGTTAAGGAAAGGCGATCAGGTTCTGACAGTAGGACTGCAGTTCCACTAGGTGGCGGAATCAGCATACAAGCAGCATTGAGCCTCCTTTCCTCAGCTTGGTCACAATTCCAACTCTCCTTATCATGGCCGCCACTTAAACACTTAAGGAAAAGTGGATAGGAAAGGAGATAGGAGGGACTATTAGGAGATAGGAGGGATTGTTAGGAGATAGGAGGGATTATTAGGAGATAGGAGGGATTACTAGGAGATAGGAGGGACTATTAGGAGATAGGAGGGACTATTAGGAGATAGGAGGGACTGTTAGGAGATAGGAGGGACTATTAGGAGATAGGAGGGACTGTTAGGAGATAGGAGGGACTATTAGGAGATAGGAGGGACTGTTAGGAGATAGGAGGGACTATTAGGAGATAGGAGGGAATATTAGGAGATAGGAGGGACCATTAGGAGATAGGAGGGACTACTAGGAGATAGGAGGGACTATTAGGATATAGGAGAGACTGTTAGGAGATAGGAGGGACTATTAGGAGAAAGGAGGGACTGCTAGGAGATAGGAGGGACTACTAGGAGAAAGGAGGGACTGTTAGGATATAGGAGAGACTGTTAGGAGATAGGAGAGACTGTTAGGAGATAGGAGGGACTACTAGGAGATAGGAGGGACTATTAGGATATAGGAGAGACTGTTAGGAGATAGAAGGGACTATTAGGATATAGGAGGGACTATTAGGAGGTAGGAGGGACTATTAGGAGATAGGAGGGACTGTTAGGAGATAGGAGGAACTGCTGGGAGATAGGAGGGAATACTAGGAGATAGGAGGGACTGCTGGGAGATAGGAGGGAATACTAGGAGATAGGAGGGACTATTAGGAGATAGGAGGGACTATTAGGAGGTAGGAGGGACTATTAGGATATAGGAGAGACTGTTAGGAGATAGGAGGGACTATTAGGAGATAGGAGGGACTACTAGGATATAGAAGAGACTGCTAGGAGATAGGAAAGACTGTTAGGAGATAGGGGGAATATTAGGAGATAGGAGGGACTGCTATGAGATAGGAGGGAATATTAGGAGATATGGGGGACTGGTAGGAGATAGGAGAGACTGTTAGGAGATAGGAGGGACTGTGAGGAGATAGGAGGGACTATTAGGAGATAGGAGAGACTGTTTGGAGATAGGAGGGACTATTAGGAGATAGGAGGGACTACTAGGATATAGAAGAGACTGCTAGGAGATAGGAAAGACTGTTAGGAGATAGGGGGAATATTAGGAGATAGGAGGGACTGCTATGAGATAGGAGGGAATATTAGGAGATATGGGGGACTGGTAGGAGATAGGAGAGACTGTTAGGAGATAGGAGGGACTGTGAGGAGATAGGAGGGACTATTAGGAGATAGGAGGGAATATTAGGAGATAGGAGGGACCATTAGGAGATAGGAGAGACTATTAGGAGATAGGAGGGACTATTAGGAGATAGAAGGGACTATTAGGATATAGGAGAGACTGTTAGGAGATAGGAGGGACTATTAGGAGAAAGGAGGGACTATTAGGATATAGGAGAGACTGTGAGGAGATAGGAGAGACTGTTGGGAGATAGGAGGGAATATTAGGAGATAGGAGGGACTATTAGGATATAGGAGAGACTGTTAGGAGATAGGAGGGACTATTAGGAGATAGGAGGGACTATTAGGATATAGGAGGGACTATTAGGAGGTAGGAGGGACTATTAGGAGATAGGAGGGACTGTTAGGAGATAGGAGGGAATATTAGGAGATAGGAGGGACTGTTAGGAGATAGGAGGGACTGTAAGGAATCCCTGGAGCCAAAATGGCGGAGGGTGAGACGAGTCCAACAACCTCAAAGTGGTCAAGAAGAAGAACGTCCTGGTTGACTGGACTTAAAGATGATTGGACAACAAGGTTTCATCGTCTCTGTGAGAAAAATGCAAAAACATTTTAATCACCTTTTCAAAAACACAGGAAACCTGCGAAATGGAAGAAAGCAGCCTGTGACAATAATCAAGTCATGTTCTCCTGGAAAAGCAGAATTCATGATCAAATAAATCGTTTGTTTGTTTCCAGCTGGACACGTTGTTGAGGGATCAGGGAATAACGGACTTCAAGCTGCAGTGGAACGTTGATCAACCATGAGAACGTCAGAAGTAGAAGAAGGTTTGCAGGTGAAAAGAGGAAAAAAGGTTTTGTTGTGTTTTTCTGTGTTTGTTTACACAACAACAGTCCTCGGAGTCACTTACCCATTGTGAAATTATATATTTCTTTTTTTCATGTTTTGAATGTGCATTTGCATATCTTAGTTATAAATATAATTTAATCTTAATACGATATTGAATAGAGCCAGTTTATGGTTTTTGTTGGATTTATATGGATTATTTAATCTTTCATTTGTACTTAATGTAAATAACACGAGTCAGAAATTCATCACGGCAAAATGTAAAAAATAGAATAATAAAGAACAGATAACTGGTGCCCAGCTTCCATTTTTTTATTGTTTTGTTTTTTTTTATGTCTCAATTTCACATTTCCATCTCAATAATCATCATAGGAGTCTTTCTTTTGTGCTTTTTAAAAAAAATTGTTTTCAACCTGCAAACGTCAACATCAAAAGAGAAAAAGTCTATGATGGAATTAAAGTTTACTTTATTATGCAATAAAGAAAATTGCTCGGAAAAAAAGAACGATAATGACAGAAAACAGTGACTGGAAACATTATTTATTAATATGTGGTAAAAGTGAAATATTAATTTCAGTGAAGTTCCTCTTCCACTCAGATCAGCAGAAAACACCAACATGTACTTCGCTTTTTGGCTCAGCTCCTTCGTCACCACGACGGACCGATACAACGTCTGCATAACTGCAGACGCCGCACCAATCTGCCTGTCGATCTCACGCTCCATCTTTCTCCCACTCGTGAACAAGACCCCAAGATACTTGAACTCCTCCACCTGTGACAAGGGTACTCCACCGACCTGGAGGGGGCAAGCCACCTTTTTCCGGTCGAGAACCATGGCCTCGGATTTAGAGGTGCTGATCTTCATCCCAGCTGCTTCACACTCGGCTGCGAACCGCGTCAGTGCACGCTGAAGGTCCTGGTTTGATGGAGCCAACAGAACTACATCATCTGCAAATAGCAGAGATGAGATCATGTGGTCCCCAAACTGGACATCCAGAGACTTAAGGAACTCTGGGCGAATCTCATCCACTCCCGGTGCCTTGCCACCGAGGAGCTTCACAACAACCTCGGTGACTTCAGCTTGGGAAATGGACGAGTCCACCTCTGAGAACCCAGTCTCTGCTTCCTCAATGGAAGACGTGGTGGTGGGATTGAGGAGGTCCTCGAAGTATTCCTTCCACCGCCCGACGACATCCCCAGTTGAGGTCAACAGCTTCCCACCTCTACTGTAAACAGTGTTAGTGGAGAGCTGCTTCCCCCGCCTAAGGCGTCGGACGGTTTGCCAGAATTTCCTCCGGGCCAACCAAAAGTCTTCCTCCATGGCCTCTCTGAACTCCTCCCAGACCCGAGTTTTTGCCTCCACCGTGGCCCGGGCTGCGGCTCGCTTGGCCTGCTAGTACCTGTCGATTGCCTCGGGATCCTATGAGCTAGCAGTGCTCGATAGGACTCCTTCTTCAGCTTGATGGCATCCCTTACTTCCGGTTTCCACCACCGGGTTCGGGGATTGCCGCCACGACAGGTGCCAGAGATCCTGCAGCCCCAGCTCCGAGCAGCGGCTTCAACAATGGAAGTGGAGAACATGGTCCACTCGGACTCAATGTCTCCAGCCTCCCTCGGGATCTGTGAGAAGCTCTCCCGGAGGTGGGAGTTGAAAACTGCGCGGACGGAGGGCTCGGCCAGGTGTTCCCAGCAGACCCTCACAACACGTTTGGGCCTGCCGAGTCTATCCGGCCTCCTCCTAGGGTTTCCTGGTGCCACGTGCACTTATGGACACCCCTGTGCTCGAACAGGGTGTTCGTTATGGACAAACTATGACTGAAACAGAAGTCCAATAACAGAACACCGCTCGGGTTCAGATCGGGGAGGCCGTTCCTCCCAATCACCACCTTCCAGGTCTCACTGTCATTGCCCACGTGGGCGTTGAAGTCCCCCAGGAGAACAATGGAGTCCCCAGTTGGGGCACTATCCAGCACCCCTCCCAGGGACTCCAAGAAGGTTGGGTACTCTGAGCTGCTGTTCGGTGCATAGGCCGAGACAACAGTCAGAGACCTGTCCCCTACTTGAAGGCGTAGGGACGCAACCCTCTCGTTCACCGGGGTGAACTCCAACACATGGCGGCTGAGCTGTGGAGCAATAAGCAAGCCCACTCCAGCCCGCCGCCTTACACCGCGGGCAACTCCAGAGAAGTGGAGTATCCAGCCCCTGTGGAGGAGCTGGGTTCCAGAGTCCAAGCTGTGAGTGGAGGTGAGCCCGACTATATCTAGACGGTATCTCTCAGCCTCCCTCACAAGCTCGGGCTCCTTCCCCCCCTTCCCCAAAGTCACTCACAAACTATAATAGGAGCACTTTTATTAACACCAGCCGCACACAAGAAATGTGAATTCTCTTGGAAAAAAGTAGGATGAATTAAAAAAAGTATTATAATGTCGCCTTGAAATGCAAAATGCAGGTGATTTAAAATGTGGGAAATAGAAAAATGATGGAGAAAAATGAGTTTAATTTGCACTTTAATGAGTTTGAAAATATTTACTTACGAATGGCAATCATTCGATGAGAAACAGACAAATATCTAAAAATCATTGAAAACCTCTGAATTTTACATGTCAGTGGACTCCACAAATAATTTATTTTAACATTGCGACTTAATGCTTCTGTTAGAAATGTTTTTAACTTCAAACAACATGAGAATAGAGCTCAAACAGAAAGATGTCAAGACTGATAAGAGAAGACTATACAAATGAAAGTATTTCAATATGCAAAATAGTAATAATCAAATCAAGCTTATATAAAGCCCCAGGAAATGGTATTTCAATCAGTTCTCTTGACAAAGCTCACTGAAAACATTAAAGCTTAACATATTATAGAGAAATCAACAGAACCTCGTATTCACACTCTCTACCCACTCATAATATGGCACAAATGTAATCGAATAAATGAAATTGACTCGTTTCTGATGTGATTCTATTCAAAGCTGCACTGGTTTGACAGGTTTGGTCTAATTTCCTTCTTGTCCTTCTTGGGAACATTCGTCCATCTCAGTTTGAAGTCAGTGACACCCTGGTTTGTCAGCAGTGCCCCCAGCTGGAAAAATAAAACCAACTATTAATCTGGGTAACTGAGTGAAAATGATTCCGGCGCTTCAATGATATACCGTCGGTATGAAAACATGAAATGCAAAAGGAGAAGTTTAGTGCACAAAACCAGCAGATATAAAGAAGCTGATGACTCGCTCACTTGTTCCAGAATCTTCTTGTTGATGGATGGATCTGAAAGGTTCCCGTCAATCTTAAGCGCCACCCTCACAACGTGCCTCTTTACTGGAAAAGACAATCACAAGAACATGCATTACAAATGAAAAAGAATAATTTTTCATTAACATGGTAATAAAAGTGTGGAGTTTATTGTGTACCTGTACAGCAGATAAACGGCATCTTATTGCCACAGTTCTCGTCAGTCCACTGATGATCTGAGTTCTCTGCTACACACCGCCCTTTCACCACAACGTCTTCAGTTTCTTCAGGTTTCCAGTTTGTGAAGGTTCTGTTACTTCCATCGGACCACATCCACGGCAGTCGGTACAAACCGATTAAACAAATGTTTGATGTTAGAGATGCCACCTTTGTGTGTTCTTCCATGGTTTCAATCACAGCCAGGTCAGTGTGATGTGTCCTGCAGTAATCCCGTGAAGTCATCCAATCTTTAACACGAGGAACTAAAGTATACACCTTCTCGGCTGTAGAATTTGAAGCTACAACAGAAAAAAGAGAATAGTGACAATGGTGTCTCTCAGTGTATATGTACATTTTGGAATTAAATAATCATAATCACCTTCGAAACAAATAGAATATCTCTTCTGATTGCAAGTTATATCAATCCAGTGGTCATACAGCATTGCTCCACATGACTCGCTTCTATACTCGAAGCTTGGTTCATTGTCATCCCATCTGTGGAATCCAGTCCTGCCTGCGGTGTCAGTCGCCGACCATCTCCAGGAGTTTGCATCACTACCCAGAGTGCCACTCCAGGACTTCTTATCATCGTGCAGTCCGATCCACACAAGCGGCACGTCCAAGTTTGGTCTCTTTAACCTGTGTATGTCTTGCAGGCTTTCAAAGGTCGCCAGGTCGATGTGTTTCTCTCTGCAGTAATGCTGAGCATCTGCCCAATTCATATTCAAATTAACGTAGTGATAATCACAAACATGGCAGGAGGTGAAGCTGAATCCTGAGGGTTGGAAAAGGACGTAATGATTCAGAGCATGATGTGTTCACACAAAAATCTCTCATAAAATAACAAACATGCTGTATATGAACTATTTCAAGACTTTAGACAGAATGACCAGGCTGATATTGTATATCTGTCACAAGTACTTTACTTTAGTCACATGAATGAAACATGCCATTTACTTCCATTTGATGACACAGAAAACTATGATTTCCACTTACCAAGATGGATAAACATCACAAACACTCTGGAATCCATGTGGAGATTTACTGAAAGACACATACAGAGAGAAAATGCAGTTATGTGGTTTTGGTGCTTGATATTATTCTGTCATGTGGGGCAGTGGTTAGTGCTCTCACTGTACTGTGAGAAACTTCCTGGTTCAAATACCTTGTCCACTGGTTCACAAGAGAGCATGACTGAATCTAAATAAATACTATGTTTCCAAAAGGCATAAAAACCAGGATGTGTGTGTAATCTGATTTTGCTTAACGTACCTTGTCGGGCCCCCAGTGACTGCACTGACCTACGGGGACTCATGTTATTGTGGAAACTGTAGGAATCAATGTAAGCCAGTGCTCTGTGTGTGTGTGTGTGTGTGTGTGTGTGTGTGTGTGTGTGTGTGTGTGTGTGTGTGTGTGTGTGTGTGTGTGTGTGTGTGTGTGTGTGTGTGTGTGTGTGTGTGTGTGTGTGTGTGTGTGTGTGTGTTTTTGCCGTTCAGATTCACCATACCTGTCAAGAGAATTTGCTTGTAAAAACCTCAAGGAGACAAATACATAGGAATCAGACAGTTTGAAAAAATGTGAAAAGTTAAGGAACCCAGGAAGAGAAAAGGTACATGTTAAATGAATAAACAACAAACAATTAGTCAGTAAAAAATATTCTTGAAAAGTGGGGGAAAAGAGATACTCACTATGAATCCACCTTCACCTGAGTACGGATATATAGTTCTGTAGTTGCTAGAAGATTCCCAAAGCTGGAATCAGCTCTCCACCAGAGTCTCACACCAGTTGTGTGGAAACTGCAGGTGTTGGGTATAGATTCTACTTCACTAATATTTGCATATAACTTATCTCCAAATCCCAATTGACCTTTGGCTAAGCTCCACCCCTGAACTCAAACGAACCAATAGCACACAACTACCTACTGCCCGGGCGAGGACAGACATTGTCAGCGTAAAGCAGCATCGAGAATCATTAGAGCTGATGACAGGTTTGTGTATTTAAGTCATTTAAGAGGTAAAAAATGGTCAAATGATGACTTACACCAAGAGTCATTCAATATATTCAACGTTTCATTGAATATGTCAATGGTTCATTCCATGTATTCAAACTCCGGGAACAGGTTTTCGTCCGGCCCCACATGTGTGATGGAAAAATACTGTAACCACCAGTCACAGTTTCTCATCACCCCTCCGTTGACGTACCTCCACTGAGGACCGGGTCTCACAAGGAGGAGCGACAACGAGGCCGTCTTCTGATTGGTCAGTGGCGGTGATAGACAACATCAACCTGGTTACAAATGTCACCATGACAACAGTTACAACAAGTACATGTGTTTACTTGTGCAAGTATATATTTGGATCCCCCTCAGACGTTTTCTATGTACAGTTAATGACTATTTCTCTTGAGCATCGTTTACAAATGTTCTAAATCTGTGTTGGTGAGCGTTTCTCCTCCGCCCAGATAATCCATCCACCTCACAGGTGTGGCGAATCAACATGCGGTGACACGACATGAGTATTGCACAGGTTTCCCTTCGGCTGGCCACAAGAAGAAGCTGCTCTAAAACCATCAAAACATCTCACCAGAGATTATTACAGGAATCTAACTCATCTCACTACTACCAAATCAAAATCAAACGAAAGTATTTATTCACATTCACATTACAACTTCCCACAATAAAACCCTTTAATTGGATTTTAGTAAAAGGAACTACACTGCCCCCTCCTGGGAAGAAGTAATAATGGCAGTACTTCCCAAACGGCATAAAGACAAGACATTTGTCCAAAAGTAGAGACCAAACTCAATTCTAAATGTATATTTTAAGGTATACGGCTCAATAATCCTGAATAGATACGAACAATAACCTCAGAAGTGATGTTGATGTTCTTGAGAAATCCCTTTATGATACTTTACCTTTCTGTCAAATATTAGAATATAGTATACAGATACAGATAAGTTGAGGCAATAATAGAGTGTTGATGGATATTAAATCTACAGAATTCTTGAATTAAATGTTATATGATTAGTTTGTTAGTGTGTTCATTGGTAGAAAACCGAAGGGTGGCTGTTCTGTTCTGGGTTTGTTTTGGCGTCGTCCCACTTCCCAACCGAGGAGGGCGTTTGAGGACCGTGGAAGCGGCACCATGTGAGCCGCCTCAGAGGAAATCCATGTGATTGACACTGTTCTGGATGAGTTGACACCATTTGAATTGGACACACCTTCACATCAGTCTCTCCACTGACAGGCCAGGATTAAACCTACTGTGTTTTGGTCTTTAGCCACTGTGTGACCAAGAGCACTTTTCTTTCTTTCTTTCTTTTAAAGGAAGCATCCGTTTCCTTGGCTAAAGGAGGTTGGAAAGGAAACATTGAGCCTCCTTTTCTTAGCTTAGTGAGAATTCCAACACTCATGGCTGCCACGTAAACACTTCTGGGGTAAAGGAGAAGTGGACAGGAAAGGAGATAGGGGGGACTATTAGGAGATAGGAGAGACTATTAGGAGATAGGAGGGACTATTAGAAGGTAGGAGGGACTATTAGGAGATAGGAGGGACTATTAGGAGATAGGAGGGACTATTAGGAGGTAGGAGGGACTATTAGGAGATAGGAGGGATTATTAGGAGATTGGAGAGACTATTAGGAGATAGGAGACACTATTAGGAGATAGGCGGGACTATTAGGAGGTAGGAGGGACAATTAGGAGATAGGAGGGACTATTAGGAGATAGGATACACTATTAGGAGATAGGAGAGACTATTAGGAGATAGGAGGGACTATTAGGAGATAGGAGAGACTATTAGGAGATAGGAGGGACTATTAGGTGATAGGAGAGACTATTAGGAGATAGGAGGGACTATTAGGAGATAGGAGGGACAATTAGGAGATAGGAGGGACTATTAGGAGATAGGAGAGACTATTAGGAGATAGGAGGGACTATTAGGAGGTAGGAGGGACTACTAGGAGATAGGAGAGACTATTAGGAGATAGGAGGGATTATTAGGAGATTGGAGAGACTATTAGGAGATAGGAGGGACTATTAGGGGATAGGAGGGACTATTAGGAGATAGCAGGGATTATTAGGAGATAGGAGAGACTATTAGGAGATAGGAGGGACTATTAGGAGATAGGAGGGACTATTAGGAGATAGGAGGGATTATTAGGAGATAGGAGAGACTATTAGGAGATAGGAGGGACTATTAGGAGATAGGAGGGACCCAGTGTCACTTGTAAACTGGGCCTTAACTTGGTGGAAGAGGAGATAGGAGGTACTATTAGGAGATAGGAGGGACCCAGTGTCACTTGTAAACTGGGCCTTAACTTGGTGGAATAGGAGATAGGAGAGACTATTAGGAGATAGGAGGGACTATTAGGAGATAGGAGGGACTATTAGGAGATAGGAGGGACTATTAGGAGGTAGGAGGGACTATTAGGAGATAGGAGGGACTATTAGGAGATAGGAGGGACCATTAGGAGGTAGGAGGGAGTATTAGGAGATAGGAGGGACTATTAGGAGATAGGAGAGACTATTAGCAGATAGGAGGGACTATTAGGAGGTAGGAGGGACTATTAGGGGATAGGAGGGACTATTAGGAGATAGGAGAGATTATTAGGAGATTGGAGAGACTATTAGGAGACAGGAGGGACTATTAGGAGATAGAAGGGACTATTAGGAGATAGCAGAGACTATTAGGACATAGGAGGGACTATTAGGAGATAGGAGGGATTATTAGGAGATAGGAGAGACTATTAGGAGATAGGAGGGACTATTAGGAGATAGGAGGGACCCAGTGTCACTTGTAAACTTGGCCTTAACTTGGTGGAATAGGAGATAGGAGAGACTATTAGGAAATAGGAGGGACTATTAGGTGGTAGGAGGGGCTATTAGGAGATAGGAGGGACTATTAGGAGATAGGAGGGACTATTAGGAGATAGTAGAGACTATTAGGAGATAGGAGGGACTATTAGGAGATAGGAGGGACTATTAGGAGATAGGAGGGACTATTAGGAGATAGGAGGGACTATTAGGAGGTAGGAGGGACTATTAGGAGATAGGAGGAACTATTAGGAGATAGGAGGGACCCAGTGTCACTTGTAAACTGGGCCTTAACTTGGTGGAATAGGAGATAGGAGAGACTATTAGGAGATAGGAGGGACTATTAGGAGGTAGGAGGGACTATTAGGAGATAGGATGGACTATTTGGAGATAGGAGGGACTATTAGGAGATAGGAGGGACTAATAGGAGATAGGACGGACCCAGTGTCGCTTGTCAACTGGGCCTTAACTTGGTGGAATATTAGCTTTTGGGCTTTGGGGGCGTTTATCTGTAGAGATTGTATTTTGTTCAGGTACACGTGCAGATTAATTTCTGAGACTCAGATCTCAGTTTAACTGGTAATTGTGAATTGAAATATGAATCTGGGATTGGCTCCAGTGCCCCGTAGCTGTGAGTTGGATAAATGGCATGGAGGCTGGATGGATGGACGATACATTATTTAAAAGAAAAAAAAGTATATGTATATATATATATATATATATATATATATACATATATATATATATAGATAGATAGATAGATATGATAATAATATGCTACATTGTTTGCTGTTGAAACTGCTGAAATCAATCCATCCACTTAAGAAAATCACTCTTCCGTTGAACATCAGGTTTCAGGAACTTTGCACCACTATTACCATATCGAACACCATCATTTGCTTAAGGACTACTGTGACCTTTGTTAAATCCATCATTTGTATATTTAAATGTGAGCATACTTAAAATGCGGGACTGGAGAGCACAGTGAGCACATTTAATTATACATCTGAGTCTCAACTTGACAAAATGATAACTTGAAGAATTTAAGGAAAATCAACGTGAACTAGTTGGGAGCATCAGAAGAAAAGCAATTAATCGTCAAAAGACAGGAATACATGTGAGTACTTACATTTCCACTTACTTTGAATTCATAGGGGGGAAATGAAATACATTTATAATGGTTTCAAAAAGAGGAAACTGGTACTTAATGAATCGAAGCATTATGTAAAAGTGCAGAATTTATACCTGCATGGTATATACATATCACAGCAAAGAACTGTTGTTCAAATAACCTCTTTATGTTTGCCATGATAGATTATCTGCTACAGTTGAGATTCCTGGCTGCATTTTACAGAAATCAAAAATTAGTCAAATATTGTATGCACTTGGAGTTGTTGAAATGCTAATAATTTAGCCCCGTCTAAGAAATTAGAAATCATTTTAATTCCCTTTTTCTACCAAAACTGGGATTGGTTGAGTTTCCCAAGTTTTAATTGTGTTCAGCAGTGAATGGTGACAATGAGGGGCCGTGCCAAGCATCAAGTGGATCATGTCCCCTGGAATGAACTCAGTATCATTTGTAAACAAAATGACCATCGGCTGCCTCAAAAAGGTGCAGATCATCATTGAGGACAACACACAGACTGGTCGTGGTCTATTTGAACTGCTACCGTCAGATGGCACAGAGGATTAAACACAAGAACTGATGGTGTCAAACACATTGACCACAGACGTATCTCTTGGAGAAGCACGCTATTAATTGAAAACCATTCCAAGTGACGACCTCGTGAAGCTGAACGAGTTCAATGAGCTTTGCATCTTGTCATTGACCCTTTAAATCTCAATGATGGAATACAAAGATGATGTGCAAAGCTGTCATCAAAGCAAAAGGTCCGACTAACAAGATATAGAAAACACATCATGGCTCGGTTAACACGGCTTTGTTCACTAATATCACTCCGTATGTGTTCTTCATAGTGTGGATGTCTTCAGTATTTATCCAGACTTAAAAAAAAAGAAAGAAACCCCAAAAACATTCAATCCTAAATTGTGTCCAAACTTTGGACTGGGACTGTATATTTTGTGGCCCCATATACATGTTTTACTCCTTCATCTTAACTCAGAAGACTCATTAAAGGGGGGAGTTGCATCCAGAAACTTAAAACTTAACTGAAATAATATTTGAAATGCATCATTTTATATCTTTGAGTCAAGAAATTGAGATGAAAAATGATACAGCAGGTGAGTCAAAGTTTCCCTCCGTGAGTCAACAGGTGAGCTGGGAGGAAGTTTACCTGCTTCATGTGGAAAAAATGTACTAATTAATAAAAATCCATTTTCTTTGGGAAAATAATGCAGCCATGGAACCTAAAATATTCAATAATCAATTCTGAAAAAAATGCAACAAAGCTACCTCCACAGCCACAGCGTACACCCAATGGATATGACTATTTTATTAATGTCAATTATACCTGATGTTTTCCAGCTTTCACGAAACTGCAGTTAGAATATGAAGTTTTAATCTTTTATATATATATGATACAGTTTTATTAGTTTTCTCTTCTGCATTCTGGTCTTTGTTACAGTGACTCAGGTATGGATTGCAAAGTTCTTCCATTCTTCGTCTTTTTCGGTAAGAGTACAAAACAACCTTTTCACTCCAT
The DNA here is from genome assembly GCF_963422515.1 of Blennius ocellaris. Taxonomy (NCBI): domain Eukaryota; kingdom Metazoa; phylum Chordata; class Actinopteri; order Blenniiformes; family Blenniidae; genus Blennius; species Blennius ocellaris. Next base: position 4,240,096 of record NC_137657.1, on the reverse strand, counting down.
TCCTGTTAACAAATGATCCAAATTCTGCATATTTATAACACACGCAAGTTGCTTTTATTTGTGGTTGGGGTTTGAGTGCATATAAAGCCAAATCTTAATTCTCCATATTAAGCGCTGCGGCCGTCTTGTCATCGGTCGTATGGACGTACAGTAGAGCCTCGCTACAGTAGAGCCTCGTTTGCAAATATTTTTCTTGTTTGTGTGGCACTGTAAGTTTTAGTCGCTGTGTAAAATAATGCAAAAAAAAAAAAAAAAGATTTGTTTTCAGCCATGTGTTGTTTTTTTCCTGCTCTGAGAGCATTCGTTGGAATGCAGATCAAGCTTTCTTACTCTGGTTTTCTTAAACAACCAGGATTTGGCTTCGATTCCATCCCTGCGTGCCTCGTCCCGCGTCGCGAGTACCACTACCTCGACCTGAGAAAGAGCTGGACTGACGCTCGGCGCTACTGCAGGGACAAACACAGCGACCTGGCCACCTTCGAGACCGCGGGAGACTTCGACAAGCTGAGCCGCTCACACCTGAGTGACGAACGCGTGTGGATCGGGTTGCACGACGACCCAAAGTCCTGGAGGGAAGAAATGGGTCAGGAGAGGAACTCCTGGCGGTGGTCGGCGACTGGGAAGCCGAGTACTACTGGATACCAGAACTGGGACGAGGGCGAACCCAACAACCAACGTGGAGATCAGCTCTGTGTGCTGGTGCTGCAGGACGGGTTCTGGGCTGCTCGGCCCTGTCACTTCCCCAGAGGCTTCATTTGCTACGACGGTAAGAAGACAATGAGGTTTTTTGTTTTCATTATGTAGCTGTGGTTGCACACAGTGTCGCCACCGTCCCCTTGGAAAAAGTAATCAGATCCTTTAAAAAGTAACTTTACTGATTACTTGTTTCCGTTTGGAGGAGGAAGCAAGCCGTTCTGTTTGATAATAAAGCGGCTTTGCAGGCAAGAAACCCGTTACTCGTATGCTACAATAGTAATGCTACAATAGTAACGCTACAATAGTAATGCTACAATAGTAATGCTACAATAGTAATGCTACAATAGTAACACTACAATAGTAACGCTACATTAGTGATGCTACAATAGTAATGCTACAATAGTAATGCTACAATAGTAATGCTACATTAGTGACGCTACATTGGTGATGCTACAATAGTAATGCTACAATAGTAATGCTACAATACTAATGCTACATTAGTAATGCTACATTGGTGATGCTACAATAGTAACACTACAATGGTAATGCTACAATAGTAATGCTACAATACTAATGATACATTAGTGACGCTACATTGGTGATGCTACTATAGCGACGCTACAATAGTAACGCTACAATAGTAACGCTACAATAGTAACGCTACAATGGTAACGCTACAATAGTAATGCTACAATAGCGACGCTACAATAGTAACGCTACAATAGTAACGCTACAATAGTAACGCTACAATAGTAACGCTACAGTAGTAACGCTACAATAGTAACGCTACTATAGTAACACAACAATAGTAATGCTCCAATAGTAACACACCAATAGTAATGCTATAATTGTAACCCTCAGTGATTTGGATAAGTAACTTTAATCTGATTATTGGTTTGGAAATAGTAAATCAAATCAAATCAAATCAAACTTTATTCATAGAGCATTTTTCATGCAGAAAAAGATGCAACTCAAAGTGCGTCACATAATAATGTAAAAGAATAGAACTAAAATAGAAACACGCACACACCCACACACCAACCCTAACTGCCCGTAACAGAGAATAAAAACTGATATAAAAATGGCCAGGCACTGGTGATCCAGGAGAGAAATCACCACTCTGGGGGGCCGCCTGCACCCAGAGGAGCCACAGTCTACAGCTACGGGGGGGCCGTCACGGGGACCGCCCCCACCCAGCCGGTCAGGAGCCCCCACCCAGCCGGTCAGCTCCACGGCAAGGCAAGACCGATCCCCAGGACCACACCCCCCGCAGGCAGACCAGACTTAACTCCTGATGAAGAGCGCCCCCGTAAGGTGAAACTGGAGTAAAATAAATAGGAGCAAAAGAAAATAATGGATCAATAAATGAAAATAAATGATAAGAAAAATAAAAAGTAAAAATTATCCATCCATCCATCCATCCATTGGCTACCGCTTTATCCGGGGCCGGGTCGCGGAGGCAGCAGTCTGAGCAGAGTTGCCCAGACTTCCCTCGCCCCAGACACTTCCTCCAGCTCCTCCGGTGGCACCCCAAGGCGTTCCCAGGCCAGCCGAGAGACATAGTCCCTCCAGCGTGTCCTGGGTCTGCCCCGAGGCCTCCTACCGGAGGGACATGCCCGAAACACCTCCCTCGGGAGGCGTCCGGGGGGCATCCGAAATAGATGCCCGAGCCACCTCAGCTGGCTCCTCTCGATGTGGAGGAGCAGCGGCTCTACTCCGAGCTCCTCCCTGGTGACTGAGCTCCTCACCCTATCTCTAAGGGTACGCCCAGCCACCCTACGGAGGAAGCTCATTTCAGCCGCTTGTATCCGGGATCTCGTTCTTTCGGCCATGACCCATAGTTCATGACCATAGGTGAGGGTAGGAACGAAGATCGACCGGTAAATCGAGAGCTTCGCTTTTTGGCTCAGCTCCTTCTTCACCACGACGGACCGATACAACGTCCGCATAACTGCAGACGCTGCACCGATCCGCCTGTCGATCTCACGCTCCATCTTTCCCCCACTCGTGAACAAGACCCCAAGATACTTAAACTCCTCCACTTGGGACAAGGGCACTCCACCGACCTGGAGGGGGCAAGACACCTTTTTCCGGTCGAGAACCATGGCCTCGGATTTAGAGGTGCTGATCCTCATCCCAGCTGCTTCACCCTCGGCTGCGAACCGTGTCAGTGCACGCTGGAGATCCAGGCTTGATGGGGCCAACAGAACCACATCATCCGCAAATAGCAGAGATGAGATTCTGTGGTCCCCAAGCCGGACCCCCTCCGGCCCCCGGCTGTGCCTAGAAATTCTGTCCATATATATGATGAACAGAACCGGTGATAAAGGACACCCCTGCCGGAGGCCAACGTGCACAGGGAACAGGTCCGACTTACTGCCGGCAATGCGAACCAGACTCCTGCTCCGGGAATACAAGGACCGAACAGCCCTCAACAAGGGACCCCGGACTCCGTACTCCCGGAGCACCCCCCACAGGACATCTCGGGGGACGCGGTCGAACGCCTTCTCCAGATCCACAAAACACATGTGGACTGGTTGGGCGAACTCCCACGAACCCTCAAGCACCTGGCGGAGGGTATAGAGCTGGTCCAGTGTTCCACGACCAGGACGAAAACCGCATTGTTCCTCTTGGATCCGAGGTTCGACTAACGGCCGGACCCTCCTCTCCAGTACCCTGGAATAGACTTTCCCGGGGAGGCTGAGGAGTGTGATCCCTCTGTAGTTGGAACACACCCTCCGATCCCCCTTCTTAAAGAGAGGGACCACCACCCCGGTCTGCCAGTCCAGAGGTACTGTCCCCACCCGCCACGCGATGTTGCAGAGACGAGTCAGCCACGACAGTCCCTGCACATCCAGAGACTTAAGGAACTCTGGGCGAATCTCATCCACTCCCGGTGCCTTGCCACCGAGGAGCTTCACAACAACCTCGGTGACTTCAGCTTGGGAGATGGACGAGTCCACCTCTGAGAACCCAGTCTCTGCTTCCTCAATGGAAGATGTGGTGGTGGGATTGAGGAGGTCCTCGAAGTATTCCTTCCACCGCCCAACAATGTCCCCAGTTGAGGTCAACAGCTCCCCACTTCCACTGTAAACAGTGTTGGTGGAGAACTGCTTCCCCCGCCTGAGGCGCCGGACGGTTTAACAGAATTTCCTCGAGGCCGACCGAAAGTCCTCCTCCATGGCCTCTCCGAACTCCTCCCAGACCCGAGTTTTTGCCTCCACCACAGCCCGGGCTGCGGCTCGCTTGGCCTGCCGGTACCTGTCGATTGCCTCGGGAGTCCTATGAGCTAACAGTGCCCAGTAGGACTCCTTCTTCAGCTTGACGGCATCCCTTACTTCCGGTGTCCACCACCGGGTTCGGGGATTGCCGCCACGACAGGCGCCAGAGACCCTGCGGCCACAGCTCCGAGCAGCAGCTTCGACAATGGAAGTGGAGAACATGGTCCACTCGGACTCAATGTCTCCAGCCTCCCTCGGGATCTGTGAGAAGCTCTCCCGGAGGTGGGAGTTGAAGGCTGTGCGGACGGAGGGCTCGGCCAGATGTTCCCAGCAGACCCTCACAACACGTTTGGGCCTGCCGAGTCTATCCGGCCTCCTCCCAGTCCAGCGCATCCAACTCACCACCAGGTGGTGATCAGTTGACAGCTCTGCCCCTCTCTTTACCCGAGTGTCCAAGACACGCGGCCAGAGATCAGATGACACGACCACAAAGTCTATCATTGACCTCCGGCCTAGGGTGTCCTGGTGCCATGTGCACTTATGGACACCCCTGTGCTCGAACATGGTGTTCGTTATGGACAAACTGTGACTGGCACAGAAGTCCAATAACAGAACACCGCTCGGGTTCAGATCGGGGAGGCCGTTCCTCCCAATCACCCCCTTCCAAGTCTCGCTGTCATTACCCACGTGGGCGTTGAAGTCCCCCAGGAGAACAATGGAGTCCCCAGTTGGGGCACTATCCAGCACCCCTCCCAGGGACTCCAAGAAGGTTGGGTACTCTGAGCTGCTGTTCGGTGCATAGGCCGAGACAACAGTCAGAGACCTGTCCCCTACTTGTAGGCGTAGGGACGCAACCCTCTCGTTCACCGGGGTGAACTCCAACACATGGCGGCTGAGCTGTGGGGCAATAAGCAAGCCCACTCCAGCCCGCCGCCTTACACCGCGGGCAACTCCAGAGAAGTGGAGTATCCAGCCCCTGTCGAGGAGCTGGGTTCCAGAGTCCAAGCTGTGAGTGGAGGTGAGCCCGACTATATCTAGCCGGTATCTCTCAACCTCCCTCACAAGCTCGGGCTCCTTCCCCCCCAGCGAGGTCACATTCCATGTCCCAAAAGCCAGAGTCCGTGTCCGGGAATCGGGTCGTCGAGGCCCCTGCCGTCGACTGCCACCCAATCCACACTGCACCCGACCCCTACGGCAGCCTCTGTGGGTGGTGGGTCCACAGGAGGATGAGGAAGAGGGGCCCGCGTCGTCCCTTCGGGCTGAGCCCGGCCGAGTCCCGCGGGCAAGAACGCGGCCACCAGGCGCTCGCGTGCGAGCCTCCACCCCGGGCCTGGCTCCAGGGTGTGGCCCCAGCTGCGCCAAACCGGGCGACGTCACCTTGCTCCTCTTGCGTGTATCCATGGGGGTTTTGTGAACTGCTTTTAGTCTGACCCGTCGCCTCGGACCTGTTTGCCTTGGGAGACCCTACTGGGGGGGCAAGCCCCCCGACAACATAGCTCCGAGGGTCATTCGGGTGCTCAAACTCCCCCACCACGATAAGGTTGCAGTTCAAGGGGGAGAGTAAAATGTCAAATGTCAACCAATGAAAATAAGTAAATAAGAGCTTAAAATGAATTCATAAATGAGATAAAGGATTAAGCTAAAACATTAACAATTACAAAAAAGAACAAGTAAAATAGTCAACTAATTAAACGCTAATTTAAAAAAGTGAGTTTTGAGCCTGTTTTTAAAAACACTGACTCCAGTGTCTCCTCAGGTAAGTAAAACTTCACAAGCCTTAAAGTAGTTTGTTCAGATAAAAGCGTTAGATTACTCATTGAAAACTGAAAATAGTGGTCATATGAGAGTAACGTGATACTAATTAACATGTTGCCGACATTATTACTAATTGTACAACCCCCCCCCCCCCCCCCCCACCTTGTCTTGTACATGAAGCTGTAGGAATCTGGTCAACATGACATAACTTGACCTTTTTCAATGTCCAGCTGCGAATCCTCCGGGTCAGAGCCGATACGTTGTGAACACAACCAAAGTGACGTGGAAGCAAGCCCAGGAATCCTGCAGAGAACACCACACGGACCTGGTGACGATTGAAAATGATCAGGAGCAGTCGGTGGTTTTTACAGCAAAGTTGGGAATGAGTGCTGCGCATTGGACCGGCCTCTACCGGGTACCGTGGGCGTGGGCCGACCGGGGCGGCGGCGACTTCACCAACTTTAAAACCAACGAGCCAGATAACGCCGACAATAACCAGTACTGCGTCGCTGAACAGCCGGACCACCAGTGGAGTGACGAGAACTGTGACTCACTGTTTCCGTTTCTCTGCCACAAAGGTGAAAGGACACACACACACACACACACACACACACACACACGATTCACCCAGCGAGATTTGCTGAGGTGTTTTGTGTTTGCCAGACATAAGACCCGGCGTGACGTCCACCGTTCTGAGGGTGAAGATGAAGAGCAACGCGACCCTATCGGAGCCGGCTGTTCACGCCCAGCTGCTACATCAGGTGAACAAAGTTTTCATTGACAAGAACCACTTCAGTTCTACTCGGCACACTTTACATCGGTCACATCCACCCAGTGCGGAGAATGGAGGCGGAGCATGTTGAAATACACCCAGTTAATATTTTATTTATTAAGAATGACAATGATCATGATTTGATTTGTATTCGAATTTTGATGCAGAAACTAAACTGTTCCCTCAAAAAAAAACTTTGGCTGGACTTTAGAGAAAACAAGTCCATTTAAAACGTTTTGGGAGAATTGATCTACTTTTGTTGTTGTTTTTGAAACAGGATGTCTTGGTATAAAGGGTGTGCTCTGTTTTTCCTGTCTTCCACCTCCACACCCTGCGTGCATCTGAACAGTCTATCTCCTTTCCTATCTACTTTTCCTTAATGACATCACAGCGTTAAGGAAAGGAGATAGGAGGGACGATTCGGATGCACCCTGTGTCTCTTTTAAAAGGAGGGCGCGAACATTTGCGTCACAATTCGTGACGTCTTATTTCTTTTCAAGGATTCTGTTTGGCTATCTTAGCTTCATGCTTCTCGTTACACTGCCCCCTACAGGTCTGGCGTGCTCTTAGCAGCTCCGAGCCACGTGTATATGCGGAAGATTTTTTTTTTGGAAGAGAAGGGTGAATATCTGTTTTTGTAAAAAAAAAAAAAAAAAGCAACTAACAAACAGGTATGTGTGATCGTGGCCTGTGAGAGAGCCGTTGTTCGTTCTCCAATAATTTGTTTCCCCTCCAAAAAAAACCCAAAACTGCTGAAACAAAGGATAGTTTTCTTTTAAAACGTGAGACTCTATGGTGTTCTTCAATGTGTTATGGCTTCATTCAGTGTTTTTCTCAAATTTTCTGGGGCCGTAATATATTTTGGGGCTCATCTGGGAATCCAGGAATGACTTAGTTCCACATTTGGAGACTCGTCCAGATGGAATGTTTCTCATCTTTTCTTCATTCCCTCTTAGCTGGGTGAACTCCTGAGGATCCACAATAACAGCCTGTGTGGCCTGAAGTGGATGATTCCACCCAAGAAAGACGAAGAAGGCGGCAGCTCACCATGACACATCTCCGCTTGCTTGTGAGGAATTCCTCTGAATGACACCGCTTCATTCCAGCAATGCAGCTCAAAATGTTGAATTCAATTTTGCTTCCTCAGATGTGGGGTCCCGGTATTCTGCATTACTGACGATCACAGTTTATTTTTCTTTTCAATATGTTTTCAAAAACAAAGAAAAATTCATGTTATAAAGATTTTATGCTCAGTCAAAGCAAAAATAAATAGAAAATTGCATGGTTAAAAAAAAGCATTGTTATTGTGTAAAGCATTTCTATGAAAACCAGAGTTGAGGGCAAACCAACCTGTCTCAGAGTATTATATAAATTCTGAAGGTATCAAAAAATTAAAATCATCAAACAAAGGTAGAATAATAAGATTATATGACATGAATTATATTACAGAAAACAGTGAACCTTAGAGTTTTAGTTGATTACAGCATGTAAGTGAGAAAAAGGAGATAAATGTGAGTGCAGTGCTCCAGTTCCTGTGTACTTCAGTGTACTTTGTCATGTTATTATTAGGTTTCCAGCTTTTTCGTCTTCTTATTTATTATCAAATGTGTTCCTTGCGAATTAGCTTTAATCTCTTATGAGGTTCTCCATCGCTGTTCTACTTGTTACTTTTAATAGAAATAAGTTCAAAAAATATTTTGTCTTGCTAAAACGAGGGTAAAATAGTTAAAAACCACAAGAAATGGGGGATAAAATTGGTAAAACAGCTTAAAAGCCCCTAAATGAGTTGGTTTTCAAAAGAAAAGAGAAAAGGATTAAAAATAAAGGGTCGGGCAAAATGTTTGAAAGACCAAAAGCTTCAAAATTATCTTAAAAAACAAAAACAAATAAAAAACCTGCAAAAGGTTGAAACCATTCAAATCAGCTGAAAATGTAATGAAGTGTTTATTATTCTAAATTGTATTTGAAACTTTATAAATGCATCGTAAGACACAGCTTGTGTTCATATATCAAAGCTCTGCAGCTTCAGAGCCTCGTTTTAATGGTTTAATGTGTTTTTGTGGCTCCGGTTCACTTTGATTGGGTGAAAAGGGACAAAAACATCTCATTTGGTCGAGTCGGTTGTTAAGTCGCCGCATCAATTGTCTGAGTTTTATTTTGAATGCTGGGTTTGATCTTTTCACCAAACCCCTGATTGAGAGTGACGACTGTAGCAGAATGTTAGAAAGTAGTTCATCACTGGATTTCTCATTTGGTTCCTCTGCATTTGTTTGCTTCAATAAAATCTATACCCGTGTTGAAATGTTTCTCTGGTTCTGGAAATTGTCCTCTAATCTCATATAAAGGACAATCTCTTCCTTGAGGATTACGTCTGCTACATATAGGTCATTGTTAAAAAAAACAAACAAGTTTTTAGAGTGAAATGAAAATCAATATGTACCTTGATTAGCATGTGAATCTCCTTGTTTTCATAATTATAGTTTTGAGACTTCACAGTAGCTGCTGGTTGAAAAGGTCAAAGCAATTGAAATAAAAAAAAAAAAAAACAACTCTCAAGCATGCACAAAAAGTTAAAATAAACTAAAATAATAATGACGATTTTCCAATCAATATACCAAATCATCCAGGGATCAATAATATTTAGGAACTGTTCAGACACCTTTGGTAAATTGTAATTTTCAATTAACAATTTGCAAATTTGACCTTTAACCCTGTAATTTAAATTGTGTAGCTTTACAAATTCTTTGTGGAATCAGTCTGTTAAAATATTATTTTCTATGAACCCTTGTGGTCCTATGCTGTCCACTGTTAGAGGCTTTAAGGAGTGAGTCCTGTCTCTTAATGCCATATCAGTAACAGGGTCATCATTTCTGAATTAATAAAACAAAAACAAAAAAGTTATTATGTTCCTACAATCTGTCAGAAAATAGTTCTTTCCCTGTGCAATATTAAAGTAAATTAGAGCATGAATCCTGAGAATTGACAGAAAACAAGACAGAAACATTATTTATTTATTATTTATTATTATTTCAGTAAAGCAGTTGTTATGGAAACAACAGCTTTAGTAAATCAAGTTAAGAGTTGAAAATGGTGAATGGACTTCACTGATATAGTGACTTTCCACTGCATGAAAGCACTTTACATCACATTCACACCTTCACACACCATTGCAGGCTGCAGCCATGCAAAATCCATGAAAAGAAAAGAGACGTCTGTAAAAATGATGACACATTATGAATGAGTTTGTTTGTATAGCAAAAAAGAGAATTTCAACGTTTTGCAGCTGCAGACAAATTTAATTTGGTGGAAAATGGCAAAAAAAAATCTCACTTTTGGTTATAAAGGTTCTAATCCTGCCCTACATACACACTGAATGCGCCTGGCTGTGTGTCCTACAAGTACAGAATAAAAGATTTCTAAAAGAGACAAAATGGCTGAAATGATTAAGAATAATATACTTAATTATTTTTAAATTGCACATACATCAAATGAAACACTTCAATTGGCAAGAAAGTCAAAGAAATGTCAGAAAATGTTTAAAATGCCTCAACAGTAGTAAACTGTCGCGAGGGTTGGGATTTCTAAAAGAACTGATGCTCAAATAGTCAAGATAGAAGCAGTCAGAACGGCAGAAAGAATTAAATAAAACAAACAAAATAGAATCAAAGCAGTGGAGATGAGTGAATGAATCGGTGGAGAATCCATGTAGAAAGCTGTGCAGCAGATTGAATGTTGATAATGGGAGTGTAAAGCTGTGCTGTGGAGGTGAATTAGTGCGTGACGTTTCTTTGTGCTTGTGTTGCTTCACTTTGTCCTCTGGGCGAAGGCACAACCAGGAAGTGCTGCACGTCATTGGAAGCACTCTTGAGTACTTCCCATGAGGACTTACTCATCCCTTCTCTCGCTCTCTTTTCTTATTTTTCAATTTTCATATCGTGTCTTCGGCGGTTTGTATGCCAGTTATGTCCCGAGCAACAAGGCCAGTCGGTGTTTCCACGTGGCCTTGATAGAGGCAGATATGTAACAACGGCCTGAATTGTTTTGAAATAGAATATAAGAAAACTCCAAATGCAATAACAGGCAGGAAGTTATAAATTCTCCATGAATTCCTTTGATTCATGTTCATCTGTGAACATCCAGGTGAACTGAGATCGTGGGGAGAATGACCTTCTGACACAGCACAAAAGAAAAAAAACACCATCTTTAATAAGCAATATGATGAAATAAGCAATTTCCCTAACAACCGCCCAGAAATGAATGTGTGTGTCACTCAGTTTACTTAAGGATGTCCTGTTTGGGTATTATCCATTACTATTACCATACCAGATACCGTCATTTGTTTAGTGTGACCTTTGTTAAATCCATTATTTGTATATTTAAATACAGTCATATATGATATTTGGCTGAGGAGCAGAAACCATTACACTGGGAGTCATTGATGTGTACAGTCACTTAAGAAAGGTGAAGGACTTAGATAAACAAAACAAAAAAATAATAATTTTTGTTAAAGCATCAAGAAAGAAAAAAATCCTGAACAGGCAGAGCGACACGTGAGTAACTTCATTTTAAACTGAAACTGCATTAGTGAGACATGATTGGACGCTGAACTGACTGGGCGCCTTGGACATAATGAAAATAAAACTAAACAATATGTCACATGGAGGAGCTTCTATCAGCGTGTCTGTTGATCTGTCATACTTATCTAAAGTGTGAATGTAGTTTCCCATTAAAAACAGTTGATGTGTCCACTATTTGAAACCAGTTGTGATGAAAAGCCTCAACCGGCTCTGATTACACACTAAATATATCAAATATATCGAGGGAAGTTCTGGGATAACATCCCTGATTGTTAAAGGTTGATTATTATAATAATACTACTACTACTACTACTACTAATAATAATAATAATAATTATTATTATTATTATTATTATTATTATTATTATTATTATTATTATTATTATTATTATTCAGAGAAACTTGTTACTGGTGTATTTCTATCATCACCATTGTCTAACCTATAAAAGACATTTCATTGTCTTGCTGATGGAGGTTGAATTGAATTAAACATTAATGGACTTGTCGCAGCGTGAACTGCCGTAGTAACTGTAATCCCTGGAGGGATCCACACTGCAGTGATTCCCAACCGCACTCGTCAGGGACACCATTTTTGTATTTGTTTTTGTTTTTAAGCATTTTAAACCTCACCAATGTTTAATTGTACTGTATTACTTTGTAACTGTATAATTACAAAAAAGTCAAGGCATCTTTATTTATATAGCACTTTAAAACAACTCGAGCTGAAACTAAAGTGCTGTACATAAATAGGCAAGAGTTGAGCAAAGGGTTTATGTATGTATGTCTGTTTTGTCTTCATTATCTTTTTATTTAATATTACTGGGTCTATGATGAATGAATGGATGAATTTATGTGCATACAAAATAAAACATACAAATATATATTAATAATTTTGATGATATGTAAAAAAAAACATAGGATGACACAAGGAAAGTCATAAACAACACTTATTTCCACTGTGGTCCTCATAAATTAATAAATAAACAAATAAATAAATACAAATATAATAAGTGTGGTATAGTGACATTACTGTGAACAATTAAAAACACAAAATTGGACAAAAGTACGGTATAAATGTAGTACAAATAGATAAATACAAGTTCTACCAATCCAAATCTATTGCACAAAATGATTCATCACAAACTTGTATATAAATCCCAACATAAGTTATCGCAGACCGATTATCATGATAAAGAATAGGACAAAAAACAAGAAATATGAACAATGCATCACAATTGAGTTAAAACATATAAGGGAATATTTAAGTAGTTTGTACGGAAACGGAATATGCTGTCACTACTTATCTTTACAGATCTACTTAATCTTCTTGATATTGTTTATTGTTGGTTCGGAGCCGGGTGGGAAAAAAATGTGCGGATGGAAAAAGTTTTGAGTTTTCGCAAAGTGCCCACGAGTTTAATGTGAAAAACATTTGTAATGTAACTTGAATTTAAAATGGGGACACAAAAGAAAATTGAACAAACCATTAATAAACTGTATTTAGCAGATATTGTCCAGGACCCTAAAAACTGTGTTTCACATAGTGTGTTGTGACATTCTATGTCATTGGGGAAAGAAAACTAAAAAAATTATATATATATATATATATATATATATATATATATATTATTTTTTTTAATGTTTTTTACAGAGCAATGTGTCATGATTGTTGAGTAAATTATTAAAATGTAATTCTATAATATTTTGAAGCCATGGAGAGGAAGGCAGCCACATGATGGCGTAACCAGCGGCCCACTGGCCAGAGGCCAGTCAGTAAAACATAAATCAACTGTCATGGATTCAAACCATCATTTCAAAATCACACTAAAGGATCAATGTTTTTATTTTTTCTGTTCGTGTTTTTCCCTCCCATGTTGCAGTGGTTGCTGAAATGTACTTCATGGTGTTTCCAGTTCTGGCCTATTTTGGTAAGAATGAAGATTAACTTTTATATAATGACGTTTTGGGAAAGTAACCACCTTGGCTGATTCACAAGGATTTTGAAAACACACAGAATTGCGTGAACTCTTATTCTGGGTCACTACTGGTGTGGTCGGCTCACTGAGTGGGTTTTTTTTATGCTTTTATATGAACTACTTTGAATTTCCCCTATAGGGGGTCGAATAAAGTTATTTGACTTGATACAAATCCTGCAGCAACTTTTCACAGCTGTGTTGGTCTCCAGTTAGATTATTTAATTTTGTCAGTATGGAGAATTTAACATCCAGTAGATGGCGACGTGTTTCGTCTGCCGAATTCATAAAAGAAGAAGACGGGGAAGGAATCCAAGATGGCGGCTGTCAGTTATTGTCGCTCCATTTGAAATGTTCCAGGAAAACCTGTCCGTTGTCCTCGTTAGGCAGGTTGTCGCTCATTAAAGTGTGTCAACGGTTAAATATGTGTCGGCCAGTACAGGGTGCCCGCTCCTCACAGGTCTACTGTGTTAGACAGGCACTTTTAAATCATTTAAAATTATAAAACATGTTTAAATGGAATTTGAGTACAGTGGTCCCTCATTTATCGCGGGGTTACATAAGTAAAATAAGTCCAATCCGTAAAGTAGTTAACTTTTTTTTTTTTTTTTTACAACTATTATATGTTTTAAGGCTGTAAAACCGCTCACCACACACTTTGTACTCTTTTCCCAGACAGGAATGAACATTTTCTCACATTTCTCTCTTGTTTAAACACGGCCAAAGTTTAAACCTTGGTAGATTTTAAAACATAAACGTACCTCTGCCTTTTGGCTGCGACTGCAGGTTCCTTTGTCGGTGCAGAACGTTTGGTCAATATTGTGGAGTTTGTCAGGAACAAAACTTGCAAACATGCAGCACTTCAGTGTCTCACTGCTATCGATCAGACATTGATGTATATGCAATATATATATGTATGTACGCATTCGCGTACATGAGACACGGCACGGAGACAAGGGTCTACAGTCCCTTAGCCAATCAGGATACAATATGCAGGTTCTCCCTTAGCCAAACAGGATGCAGAACACTGCATGTTCATACGCCTTAAAAAAAAAAAAAAAAGCATGCAAAATTGCACACAAAAATATCCACGAAATAGCGAGGCCATGAAAGGTGAACCGCGTTATAATGAGGGACCACTGTATTCCGGTCATGTGTTTGATATGTTAGGGTCAGGATTTGGCCTGACTTCCTGCTCTACGCCACCACGTCGCGAGTACCACTACATCGGCCTGAGAAAGAGCTGGATTGACGCTCAGAGCTACTGCAGGGACATGAGCCCCGTCTCCACCGCACACAAGTGCCGGGACGGAGCGGAGCGGTACGGAGCAGTTCGGAAGCACTAACCCCGACCGAAATTTTGGGTCGTGTCTCCACAGCAGAGAGGAGCATGAAAAGTGGGCGGGGCTTATGAGCTCCGCAGAAATGTGACATTATAACAGAAAAGAACGTCGTCAGATGTAGATCTTATGAATCCTCTGTTGTTGTTTAAATTCTCCACTTTGCACTGTTATTTTTTGCAGCGGAAAAAATTTATTTTTTATTTTTTGCAGCAGTCATTTTTTGCAGTGGAGAGCTGCAGCGCAACTTCCGTGTTTGTTTTGAGAGAGCGAGTCGCTCGGCCGCTTGCCGGCGACGTGTCCCGCACTCGAGCGCTCGGGTGTGGGGCAAGTGGCCGGAGCGTTCCCCCCGGTTGGTTGAGGCACAGACACGGGAGTCTGAGCTTTCTGCTCAGGAGGTTTTCCACTCCGGCGCCACAGCGCCGCGCCGCACTGCACAGCGCAGCGCCGGAACACGGAGGCGCCGAGCTCCGAGCTACTTTTCATCGCTTCCGCGGTCCGTCCCCGCGATAAAGCGCCACTGACCGCGGCTGAACAGAACGCTGACCGCCTCTGGAAAGCGGAGCGGTCAGCGCCGGAGCCCAAAGCTCCAGACTCCGGCGTCACAGACGCACATCAGCGCCACTGCGAGCGCTATGCTGCAAACAGAAAACTCCAACGCGATGCAAAGTCCCTCCCCCTGCCTCAAGTCCGCTCTTTCACAACAAACACTAAAGTTGAGCAGCAAAGAAAAGAAAATGAAAATAAAAACAACCAGAGCACAGCTGACCACACTGACAGCAGAGGCTTCATCCAGCCAGCACATTAAAATATTGAGGGCGTGTGGTAAATCACTGACCAATCAGCAGACAGCAGCTCAACCTCAGACCCGTTCCATGGTCCTGGTACCCCAACGGATGGGTAGCGGAAAAGCGGTCGCCTTTGGAGCGGTCTAGAGCGGTTTAGGCTGCTTTACATGTCGTGAGACGCGAGCCGGAGCGGTTTAAACCCGTCTAGGCTGGTACTTTCTGTGCGGTGGAGACGGGGCTATACACACCGACCTGGCCACCTTCGAAAGCACCGACGACATCGACAAGTTGAACCGCTCACACCTGGGCAACGAAACTGTGTGGATCGGGATGCACGACGACCCAAACGCTTGGCTGCGGGTGATGGGGGCGGAAAAAAACTCCTGGAGGTGGTCAACAACCGGACTGTCCAGTCCAAATGGATACCAGAACTGGAGCGATAAGGAACCGAACAACTATAGAGCAGAGCAGCACTGCGTGACGACAGAGCTGAACGAAACTTGGGCGGACAAACCGTGTCACCGTGCTCTGCCCTTCATTTGTTACGACGGTAATTCAGTCATTTAATTCGACCTGTCAAGTCGTTGTGCTTGGTTTATACATTGTGTTGCAGTGAATACATCAACATTAACTTGTTTTTGTTTTTTTCTTTACGTGCAGTCGGAAATGCCCCAGGTGAGAAAACGTACACTTATATGAAACTAGAACTTTCCTGGGTGGCAGCCCAGCAGTACTGCAGGAATCACCACACCGATCTGGCGATGATCGAGAACGATGAGGAAAACACAAGGGTGATATCAATAGTAAAATTCCACGCTTGGATCGGCTTATACTGACTGCCGTGGGAGTGGTCCGACCGCAGCGGCAGCCCCGTCACAAACTTTGCAGCTGGTGAGCCGAACAACAACAAGGAACAGTATTGCATCGCCGAACAGTCGGACCACAAGTGGATTGATGAAAGATGCAGCTCAGAGTTTCTATTTTTATGCTATGAAGGTAAAAGATTATAGAAATATGTACACACACACACAAAATTTCTAACAGAAAATCACTACAATTTCAACACAAATCCAATTTTATTGATACCCTCCTGCACAAAATACAGTTGAAATCATGCTTTTTCCCCCCACAAACTCTCCCTGACAGCATGGCTTTTAAACTTTTGCTTAAAAAATGTGTCTTCTTATACATTTTTACCATTTTCTTGGGGTCTTGTGGCCCGGCTTTGGCCCCTTGGCCACTCTGGTTTAGAGTCGCCCGTGGAATTCACTCCAAATAATGTTTTGGGTTTGGTGTTTTGTGTTTAGACGTCTTGCCTATAAAGCCCAGCGTGAAGTCCACCACACTGAGGATGAAGGTGCAGAGTGACGCTGACCTTTCAGAGCCGGACATCAACAAACAGATTGTGCAACGGGTAAAGAGAGAAACCTTCTCTAGGGGCGTCCATCCTATCCTGATCGACCTCCATGTTTTGGGCCCTGGAACTGTTGTAATGAGATGCAGCTGAAACAGAAAACTGCTTTAATCACACCTTTTTTCACCATTTCAATGTTTCTACTGGGCTTTAAATGATGGTTGGAAGGATGGATGGATGGATGGATGGGCTGATGGATGGTTGGCTAGAAAAGTAGAGTTGGATGGATGGATTGATAAAAAATATATAGTTGGATGGATGGATAAAAATGTATGGTTAGATGGATGGATGGATGGTTGGCTAGGAAAGTATAATTGGATGGATGGATGGATAAAAAAGTATAGTTGGATGGATGGATATATAAAAATGTATAGTTATATGGATGGATGGATGGTTGGCTAGAAAAGTATAGCTGGATGGATGAAGGATGGGATGGATGGATGGATAAAAAGTATAGTTGGATGGATGGATATATAAAAATGTATAGTTATATGGATGGATGGTTGCTAGAAATGTATAGTTGGGTGGATGGATGATGGATGGTTGGCTAGAAAAGTATAGTTGGATGGATGGATATATAAAAAGATATATGGATATAGGGATGGATGGTTGGCTAGAAAAGTATAGTTGGGTGGATGGATGATGGATGGTTGGCTAGAAAAGTATAGTTGGATGGATGGATGGATAAATGGATGGATAAAAAACCCAAACTAATTCTGTTTTCTTCCTTTTCAGCTCAGCGACTTGTTGAGAATTCAGAACATCACCGGCTTTAAACTGAAGTTAAGTTTCAACCCATGAATGAAGAGAAACGGTTCCTTGTGACAGTTTCCTGTCAAACCCTTTCATTTATCAATACAGCTCGGTAGCATGCTACTTTTCGTTTTATTCAGTGCCACGAAGCTCCATATCAGATTCACGTCATGTGCTGTAAAACTACAAAATGTACTGTAAAACAACTACAAGTAATAAGTGATACTATTACTGTATGAATTCTTTTGACTCAGTACTGTTTGTCATAAGTTATTGTACACTGTCGTCTATTAATGGGACTTGTTGTCCATTATTTAAATGGTGGGGTTTTTTTTGTGTTTCTATTTAGTTGATTGTGAATGTATTTTCCCTCATGTAGTTCATGAGAAATATTTTAACATTTTGTCTAAAACTGGTGCAATTCCCTTTTCATGTAACCATTTTAATGTCCATGTTACCTAATTGGAAATACAATAAAAAAATTATAATTACAAAATAAGTTTTGTTAATTATGTATTTTTCATGCTGCTTTTTTCCAATTCTTTTTTAACAATTCTCCACGTATAGTGCATACAATTATTTGCATTTCTTTATTTTATGATAGTGTTCCATTGTGATGATTCAATTTATTTTTGTACATTCAAACTAAATAAAACGATATGTTGTATATCTATGCTCAGAATCAGCACCAGTAACGATTCCGGGGGGCGTGGCGAGGCTGGCTGACTGAATGTACGGTGGCCGCCGCGGCTCAGACGCCGCTTCGCTTTTAGCCGCTCTTGTTTACCTCATTGTAACGATGAGAGTGGAGCCGTTAGCTTAGCCCCGCTGCAGGAATGAAGAGCCCCGAGGAGGCGGGGGATGACAGCTTGTTCTGGGGGGGGACACGAACACCTTCCTCCGGTTACTGTGCACCTCGCCCCCGCTGTACGTTCTCACTCGCACTGGCTCACCTCCGGCTCCCGGCTTTCGCCTGTTAGCACGCCAGGCTACCGGCGGCCCGCTGCGGGGGCAGTGGTGTCCGGTTTCGGTTGATCTGACATGGCACAGAGTGAAGCCGGCGACGCGCCTCACGGGTGGATTTATTTTTTAACTCTCTGCTGCTTCACACCCCTCGCCTGTTAGTAACTGAACCGGGGTTTTGGGGTCACATAAAGCCCGCTTCAAACAACCCGAACTGACGCCGCAGCTAGCGGCAGCGGCGCAGGCCTGGAATGGAGCCAGGAGACCTGCGCGAGAGCCCCGCCGGGTCCGGGGAGTCAGATGTCGGGGAGTGGAGGGAGGTGATCCCCGGTGGGGAGGAGGAGCAGGTGAAACATCCCGAAACCTCCGGGGCGACGCCGGAGACCTGCGAGGAAAAGGACAAAGCCAAGCCCTCCGGAGAGACGCTCCACAGCCCGTACGAGGAGGAGTTGGATCCCCGGATTCAGGTACCAGAACCAGGGGGACGGGTCGTGTGTTAACGGGTCATTCTGTCCGTGCAGGGCCGCATCGCGACACCGCGGGGCCGGGGGGGTGGAGGAGGCCCCTCGCCCACCCTGCACACTGAAACTCCCCTCAATCCAAACGAATCTTGTGTTTCTTTTCGTTTTAACGCCTCAAAACATTCACACGTCACCACAGATGCATCTGTAATTGTGAAACAGGGGAAAACCGTCATAATAAAAAAAAAAGTCGTGTCTATCTCAAATCGACTACAAAGAGATTAAAATTCAAACATATCCACAAATCATCAATAATTAATGTTTGGGCCTTTTGTTGACATGTAAACAAAGCTACAAGTTTCGGGAAACCAGTGGTGGCTGGCCAGTAGAGGGCGCCACCTTCCCTGGGATCAAGAAGGATTTTATTTTTTGTTAAATAAAATATATCAATATTCTGTAATTCTGTTTGAATATGTTTATGCCAACAAACTAACAGTGGGCCCTGAAATGTATTTGCTTCATTTTCTACAGGTAATCTTCAATAAAAGAGAGGATTTCTTGATTTCTCTCATTTGTGTGTGTGTGTGTGCGCGTGCGAGCTTGGCTCAATATTCTATAGCATGGAAAAGCAATATTAATATTAAATGTCTACATTAGAACATTAGAACGTTATTTCTCTGTGTTTCTTTAATTTACACACAAACCAGGTACGAGTCTCCACAAATGAAGTTTCCTGAAAACTCTCGAAGTTTTCGATGACGATCCAGTGAAAACTGCCGAGTCATTATTTATATTCTGATGCCACATTCGAGAGGAGCTCCGCCTCTTTATCGCTCCAAACCAACAGTTTCCCTAAAAGAACAGGAAGTGACTGGCATCTTTTGAACGTTGCTTGTTTTCCAGGACTCTGATTGGCTATCGTGGCACCATGCTTCTCGCTACACTGCCCCCTACAGGTCTGGCTGCTCACAGCAGTTCTGAACCAGGTGGATATGCGGGTCCGTGTCAATGAAGATTGTTTAGTAAACGTTGAGGGGAAATATAAATTTTTATTTAAAATAAATGAAAGCTGATACGTGGAAACGTGGCCTCAGTCTACCGTCCCATCACTGCACCTGCCTGTGATTTGTGGGCGTCGCCACGGTGATAACACACACCTGTGTTGCTTCAGGAGGAGCTGGAGCACCTGAATGAAGCCAGCGCCGAGATCAACCGCCTGGAGCTGCAGCTGGACGTGAGTACCACACCGCCGATCCAGGAAGTCACAGGCAGCTGTCGGCAGAGGGGGGCGGGGCTTAGACATCCAAGCATTTCTATCGGATGCTCCAAGACACGCCTCCGAATCGGATAAACAAACGTCCATTTGCAATTTTCACAAGCCAATTGGCAGAAGCAGGGCAGGCTAGCGCTAATCACAGCTCTGGTGGACACAGGCTAATGCTAATCACAGCTAATGCTAATCACAGCTAATGCTCATGGTGCATGTTTGGAGAACTGACTTAGCTCAGAGGTAATGATTCTCCTCCAGTCAACAGCAGCTTAGTGAAATAGCAACTGTCAGGCAAGAGCCTTCGATGACGCTAATGCTAACAGAGAGCACCACCAAGCTGTGTACACATCGGTGGAGGCGGGGCTTTTCTGTTGAAAAATACATCTGAACACTTTGGAATTTGAAACTTTCCTCTGGGGAAAGTAGGAAATGGGAAATTCCCAGTTGCCAAACTCAAGTCCGAGTGAGAAGTCGGAGATTCTCACATGATAATTTTGAGTTTCCAGTGATTGGAATAAAGTCAAAGTGTGAATTTGCGAGGGGGGGATGTCAAGTATCTCATTTAAATAAAAGCGCTTTGATGTCGTGTAAATAAACGCGTGATGAATGTGAAAACAATGGCGGGAGTTTCTTCGGGCGGTGATTCTGATGTGGCGTGATCCTCCAGGACGCTCGCTCAGGATACAGGAAGATCCTCACCGAATCGGCCCGCAAGCTCAACGCCCAGAGCTCGCAGCTCGGCAGCTGCATCGAGAAGGCCCGGCCGTACTACGAGGCCCGGCGGCTCGCCAAGGAGGTGATACATACACACACACACACACACACACACACACACACACACACACACAATCGCATCAACACACACCAAATGCTAATCCCAGCTGTGGATACAGTGTAATGCTCATCAGCACTGCGGCAGTCTTTCAGGTGAGAAGACCAGCAGTGAGGTGTTTATACAACATTTTAAATCCATAAATATTGAATGTTTTTTTTTTGTTTGTTTTTTTGTCGGCAGTTCATAATGTGCGTGTAAAAATGCTGATTTTGTGTGTGTGTGTGTGCGTGTGCGTCTGCGTGTGCGTGTGTGTGTGTGTGAGTGAGCCGGCGCTGCGTGGCTCCGAGCTCGCGCCGTGATGGAAGGCGTCGTGACGCCTCCCGTCTCAAGAGGTTTTTTTGTGCTCCGCCGCAGGCTCAGCAGGAGACGCAGAAAGCGGCGCTGAGCTACGAGCGGGCCGTCTCCATGCACACCGCCGCCCGGGAGATGGTGTACGTGGCGGAGCAGGGCCTGATGGCCGACGGCAAGAACACGCTGGACCCCACCTGGCAGGAGATGCTCAACCACGCCACCGCCAAGGTGCTTCCAGCTCCCGGCAGCAGCGACTCTCACACCGGTCAAATGAAATGTGTGGAGCTCAGCGCTCGGCTAGTGGGTGCTAGCGCTCTTGCTTACGCGAACCGTTGAACCCCCAGGTGAACGAGGCGGAGGAGGAGCGACTCCGCAGTGAGAGGGAACACATGCGGGTGACTCACGCCTGCCAGGAGGCGGAGGCTCGCGTCCAGACGCTGCAGAAGTCCCTGAAGAGGGTCATCGTCAAGTCCAAGCCGTACTTCGAGCTGAAGGCTCAGTTCAACCACATCCTGGAGGTGAGGCGCAGCGCAGCGCCCCCTGTCTGTCTGGCACCACACTGCACCGCACCACTCTGCGGCAAAAACAACTAACACAACCTTATAATACACTTTATATGCACACACTCTGTGTGTGTGTGTGTGTGTGTGTGTGTGTGTGTGTGTGTGTGTGTGTGTGTGTGTGTGTGTGTGTGTGTGTGTGTGTGTGTGTGTGTGTGTGTGTGTGTGTGTGTGTGTGTGTGTGTGTGTGTGTGTGTGTGTGTGTGTGTGTGTGTGTGTGTGTGTGTGTACAGGACCATAAGTCCCAGGTGCTCCTCCTGGAGCAGCAGGTCTCCCGGGTGAAGACTCGTTACTCGGTGGCTCTGAGGAACTTGGAGCAGATCAGCGAGCAGATCCACGCCCAGAGGGGGGCGGGGCCGGCCCGGGGGGGCTGCGGGGGGCGGAGCCCGCCGGTGGGAGCCGAAGCCGACGCGGAGGTCCGGGACGGGGGAGGCGGGGCCTGCGGGGGGGCGGAGCTGGTGGAGCGCTACAAGGAGCGGGAGCGGGCGGGGTCGGACTCCCTGTCCGTGTTCAGCCTGCAGACCATCGCCTCCGACCTGGAGAAGTACGACTCGGTGGAGCACCTGGGGGACCTGAGCGACGTGGGCAGCGTGACGGGGGACGAGGGCGAGCGGGGGGGGGCCACCTTCAAGAGAGACAAGCTGCCCGAGAGCGCCGCCAGAGAGCGCCAGCAGCAGTTCTGCAAGACCCACCACCGCAGCTTCAGCCTGTGAGGTGGGGAGGCAGACCCTGCTGGAACTATCTACCCCCCCCCCCAATGAAACTACACTCTCTGACTGACACTCCCCCAATCCAAACTAGCTAACCCTCCCCATCAAGCTATCTAACACACACACACACTAATGTAGATAATATATGTAGAGTGAACACTACAGAAGCTTCGCCTCGTCCTCTCTGATGGGCTCTTCCTGAATGCACTGATGCATTGTGGGTACACTGCTGCCCCAGCATGAAGGAGCAGCAAGTTTGTGATTGGACATCTTTGCTTGCTAAGTTCCGCCCCTTCCTCCTCCTCCTCGCCAATGGGGGGGGAAGATGACAGAGCCTTGCTGCTTTCAGGGCACCTGGGGTTCTTGAGTTTCCCCCTGGAGAGACTGAACATCCCGTCCACTTCACGCCTGTCCGGTGCCTTCACCCCCCCCCCCCCCCCCCCCCCCCCCACCGAAAAGTTTAAGTCTTCACTCTTACTTTCCACATTTCCTCATCGCACTCAAATCATCACAAGTTTGTCCAACTTTTCCCTGAAATAGTTTTTTTTTATTTATTATTTTCCTGGTTTTGCCAAAATATTTGAAATCAACTTTTTTACTGCAACATATTTAATTTTAAGTTTAAATTGTTCTGTTTGTAAATTCAAAGTCTTTTTCACATATTTATTTTTCTGAATTTGTATTATAGTTAACGTTTTTTGTTCAGTATTTAGAAGATAATCCTTTATATTTCAGCCTGTTTTTGTGAAGATGTTTATCTTTTTTCCTCAAGTAGTTTTCAACTGACTGATTTTTTCTTTTCTTTTTTTTTTAAGTAATTCTATCAAAAAATTCTATTTTCTAAAACATTTTTTGAAAACGTTCATCATATTTTAACTTCATTAACATTAATTGAACCTGCTTCTTACTTTTATTTAAGTTAATTTGGGACATTTTGGAGATTTTTGACTTTTCCATCAAAATATTCTCATTAATTTACTTTTTTCTGATTTTAGGCTCCTAATGTGGAATTTTCTGTGAAATTCTCACAAAATAGTCAAATAAATGTTGAAATCTTGACTTAATCTCCGTTAATCTTTTCTCTTTGTTCTCCACAGATTTTTATTTGATTTAAACTTCTTTAACACCTGCAGTTTGATTCACATTGGGGGGGGGGGTTCAAATTATTTGAAAAATTTTGAATTATTTTTATAATTTCATTGTTGTTGTTTTTTACCTTAAGTGTTAAATCAAAACAAAAATCTGACATCTTGATGTTGCACAATTTATGATTTAATTAAATTTGTTCAAAATACAGTATTTTGATTTAATTGTGTGTGTGTGTGAGAGATTCTGATCATTAAAATTCTTCTTGCTGCTTTAACTGTAATTCTTTTGTTTTCTGTGACAACTTGTAAACCTTGATTTTCTTTCAGGATTTGTTTTGTTTTCATTATTTGTGTCAGAATTTTACACTAAACAGATTTTTTCCCTTTTTGAAATCTTTATGTTATTTCAGGATTTTAGCTTTGGTTTTATAAAACAAATCCGAATTTTTCCTTTGAAAAATAAATTGAATTATTTGTTTTTACCAGAATTTCACAAAAACCTTTTTTTCTTATATTAACTCAGATAATATTCATCTATTTATCCTTTTTATTTATTCAGAATTATTTTTCAACATTTTTAAATATTCAGTTTATCTTTTCTAGTTTAAACTGATTTTTTATATGATTCTTGATTTGATTAATAGTGTGATTTTCACGTTATTTTCGCGGAGGAGGCGGAGCGGTGTTGTAGATCTGTGCCTCCTGGATTTAACAGAGCTTTAGAGACGCGGTTTTTAATCTGGGGTTATAATCTCGGGTTAATCCTCCGTCCTGTCGCCTGCTGCCGCGTTCTGTCGTCACGTCGCGAGATGGTGGGGGGGAAACACCCAGGACCTGAAATCTTTTCATCTGAAGAAGATCCACTCTGCAGCTGAGGAGGAGGAGGAGGAGGAGGAGGAGGGGGGTGGGGGTGCGTGAGAGAGGGCCTGTTACGCACGGTGCGTCTCCATCATGACGTCGTGAATGAGCTGAAGATTGTAGCGGGGGGGGGGGGGGGGGGGTGAAGGGAAGGAGGGAGGGAGGGAGGGAGGAGGCTCCTGGATCCGCTGCTCCTCTGGATGTGTGTTTTGCTCCTCCGCCGCGGTGATGCGGAGCAGATCGGTCTGAAACGGGACCTGCAGGAACCGCGTCCTGCCGGAGCTGAGTCCCGGTCCTCCATCCCGAGTCCTGGTCCCGAGTCCTGGTCCCGAGTCCTGCCGGAGCCGCTCAGCCATCTTTGCGTCCAGCGGCGGAGGATGCGGATTTGGACCTGAACCGAGCCGCGGACACACACACACACACACACACACACACGCAGGCACGCGCGCGCACACACGGTGAGTATCTCGTGCGGCTCCGGACGGTTCAGCTCGTCCTGTTTTTCCTCTGTTCTCCCGCTACGTGAGGAGGCTGCGGCCGCTCTGCGCTCTGCGCGGACGCAGCCTCCGGCTCCGTTCCTTCGCCTGAGCAGCGGCTCGGTGGCGGCCTCCAGCAGGCCGTCACCGAGCCGCTGCTCCCCGGTCTGTCTCCCCGGTCTGTCCCCCCGGTCTGTCCCCCCCGTCTGTATCCCCGGTCTGTCCCCCCGGTCTGTCTCCCCGGGACGCGGCGGACCTGCGGCTGGTGGCGCCTGCGTGACCCGCGCAACTCTGCGGGTTCACGCTCAGCCGTGCGCGAAATGCAGCATCTGACACACACACACACACACACACACACACACACACACACACACACACACACACACACACACACACACACACACACACACACACACACACACACACGAGTAGGAAGAGGACACGAGTCGCTCCAGGTGGATCTGAGATGATTCTCTGTCCATGGTGCTGATTCCCCAGATTCTCTTATTCTGTTCGTCTGTTCTGCCCCACTGTCTGTTCTGCCCCCATCTGTTCTGCCCCACTGTCTGTTCTGCCCCCATCTGTTCTGCCCCATCTGTTCTGCCCCCATCTGTTCTGCCCTACTGTCTGTTCTGCCCCACTGTCTGTTCTGCCCCCATCTGTTCTGCCCCATCTGTTCTGCCCCCATCTGTTCTGCCCCACTGTCTGTTCTGCCCCCATCTGTTCTGCCCCACTGTCTGTTCTGCCCCCATCTGTTCTGCCCCACTGTCTGTTCTGCCCCCATCTGTTCTGCCCCATCTGTTCTGCCCCACTGTCTGTTCTGCCCCCATCTGTTCTGCCCCATCTGTTCTGCCCCCATCTGTTCTGCCCCACTGTCTGTTCTGCCCCCATCTGTTCTGCCCTCCATCTGTTCTGCCCCCATCTGTTCTGCCCTCCATCTGTTCTGCCTCCATCTGTTCTGCCCCCATCTGTTCTGCCCCCATCTGTTCTGCCCCATCTGTTCTGCCCTACTGTCTGTTCTGCCCCCATCTGTTCTGCCCCATCTGTTCTGCCCCCATCTGTTCTGCCCTACTGTCTGTTCTGCCCCACTGTCTGTTCTGCCCCCATCTGTTCTGCCCCATCTGTTCTGCCCCCATCTGTTCTGCCCCACTGTCTGTTCTGCCCCCATCTGTTCTGCCCCACTGTCTGTTCTGCCTCCATCTGTTCTGCCCCCATCTGTTCTGCCCTCCATCTGTTCTGCCCCACTGTCTGTTCTGCCCCCATCTGTTCTGCCCTCCATCTGTTCTGCCTCCATCTGTTCTGCCCCACTGTCTGTTCTGCCCCCATCTGTTCTGCCCCATCTGTTCTGCCCCCATCTGTTCTGCCCCACTGTCTGTTCTGCCCCCATCTGTTCTGCCCTCCATCTGTTCTGCCCCCATCTGTTCTGCCCTCCATCTGTTCTGCCTCCATCTGTTCTGCCCCCATCTGTTCTGCCCCCATCTGTTCTGCCCCACTGTCTGTTCTGCCCCCATCTGTTCTGCCCCACTGTCTGTTCTGCCCCCATCTGTTCTGCCCTCCATCTGTTCTGCCCCCATCTGTTCTGCCCCACTGTCTGTTCTGCCCTCCATCTGTTCTGCCCCCATCTGTTCTGCCCCACTGTCTGTTCTGCCCCACGGTCTGTTCTGCCCCCATCTGTTCTGCCCCACTGTCTGTTCTGCCCCCATCTGTTCTGCCCTCCATCTGTTCTGCCCCCATCTGTTCTGCCCTCCATCTGTTCTGCCCCACTGTCTGTTCTGCCCTCCATCCGTTCTGCCCCACTGTCTGTTCTGCCCCCATCTGTTCTGCCCCACTGTCTGTTCTGCCCCCATCTGTTCTGCCCTCCATCTGTTCTGCCCCCATCTGTTCTGCCCCCATCTGTTCTGCCCCACTGTCTGTTCTGCCCCACGGTCTGTTCTGCCCCCATCTGTTCTGCCCCACTGTCTGTTCTGCCCCCATCTGTTCTGCCCTCCATCTGTTCTGCCCCCATCTGTTCTGCCCCCATCTGTTCTGCCCCACTGTCTGTTCTGCCCCACGGTCTGTTCTGCCCCCATCTGTTCTGCCCCACTGTCTGTTCTGCCCCCATCTGTTCTGCCCTCCATCTGTTCTGCCCTCCATCTGTTCTGCCCCCATCTGTTCTGCCCCCATCTGTTCTGCCCCACGGTCTGTTCTGCCCCTGCCAGTTTTTCTTTTCAACCAAACTAAACTCATTTCACCTTCAGATTCTGCATAAATAGTTAAACATGAGAGATTTATTTATTCTTAAAGTTATAGTTCGTTATATTTCAGAGAACCACGCTACCTGCTAACTAGCTAACTAGGTAACCAGCTAACCAGCGAGGTAGCTCGGGCCTGTAACACCACTCTGTTCCAGCAGGGGGCGCAGTGGTTTGTTCCAGTTGGAGACACAGTGGTTTGTTCCAGCAGGAGACACAGTGGTTTGTTCCAGTTGGAGACACAGTGGTTTGTTCCAGCAGGAGACACAGTGGTTTGTTCCAGCAGGAGACACAGTGGTTTGTTCCAGCAGGAGACACAGTGGTTTGTTCCAGCAGGAGACACAGTGGTTTGTTCCAGCAGGAGACACAGTGGTTTGTTCCAGCAGGGGACACAGTGGTTTGTTCCAGCAGGAGACACAGTGGTTTGTTCCAGCAGGAGACACAGTGGTTTGTTCCAGCAGGAGACACAGTGGTTTGTTCCAGCAGGGGACACAGTGGTTTGTTCCAGTCGGAGACACAGTGGTTTGTTCCAGTCGGAGACACAGTGGTTTGTTCCAGTCGGAGACACAGTGGTTTGTTCCAGCAGGGGACACAGTGGTTTGTTCCAGCAGGAGACACAGTGGTTTGTTCCAGTCGGAGACACAGTGGTTTGTTCCAGTCGGAGACACAGTGGTTTGTTCCAGTTGGAGACACAGTGGTTTGTTCCAGCAGGGGACACAGTGGTTTGTTCCAGCAGGAGACACAGTGGTTTGTTCCAGTCGGAGACACAGTGGTTTGTTCCAGCAGGGGACACAGTGGTTTGTTCCAGCAGGAGACACAGTGGTTTGTTCCAGTCGGAGACACAGTGGTTTGTTCCAGCAGGGGACACAGTGGTTTGTTCCAGCAGGAGACACAGTGGTTTGTTCCAGTCGGAGACACAGTGGTTTGTTCCAGTCGGAGACACAGTGGTTTGTTCCAGTTGGAGACACAGTGGTTTGTTCCAGCAGGGGACACAGTGGTTTGTTCCAGCAGGAGACACAGTGGTTTGTTCCAGTCGGAGACACAGTGGTTTGTTCCAGTCGGAGACACAGTGGTTTGTTCCAGTTGGAGACACAGTGGTTTGTTCCAGCAGGAGACACAGTGGTTTGTTCCAGTCGGAGACACAGTGGTTTGTTCCAGTTGGAGACACAGTGGTTTGTTCCAGCAGGAGACACAGTGGTTTGTTCCAGTCGGAGACACAGTGGTTTGTTCCAGTCGGAGACACAGTGGTTTGTTCCAGTTGGAGACACAGTGGTTTGTTCCAGCAGGAGACACAGTGGTTTGTTCCAGCCGGAGACACAGTGGTTTGTTCCAGCAGGAGACACAGTGGTTTGTTCCAGCAGGAGACACAGTGGTTTGTTCCAGTTGGAGACACAGTGGTTTGTTCCAGCAGGAGACACAGTGGTTTGTTCCAGCAGGAGACACCGTGGTTTGTTCCAGCAGGGGACACAGTGGTTTGTTCCAGTTGGAGACACAGTGGTTTGTTCCAACAGGAGACACAGTGGTTTGTTCCAGCAGGAGACACAGTGGTTTGTTCCAGT
Organism: Blennius ocellaris; assembly: GCF_963422515.1. NCBI lineage: Eukaryota > Metazoa > Chordata > Actinopteri > Blenniiformes > Blenniidae > Blennius > Blennius ocellaris. The sequence goes on along the minus strand of NC_137657.1, from coordinate 4,211,505 downwards.
TGGAGACACAGTGGTTTGTTCCAACAGGAGACACAGTGGTTGGTTCCAGCAGGAGACACAGTGGTTTGTTCCAGCAGGGGACACAGTGGTTTGTTCCAGTTGGAGACACAGTGGTTTGTTCCAGCAGGAGACACAGTGGTTTGTTCCAGCAGGGGACACAGTGGTTTGTTCCAGCAGGAGACACAGTGGTTTGTTCCAGTCGGAGACACAGTGGTTTGTTCCAGTCGGAGACACAGTGGTTTGTTCCAGTCGGAGACACAGTGGTTTGTTCCAGTTGTAGACACAGTGGTTTGTTCCAGTTGGAGACACAGTGGTTTGTTCCAGCAGGAGAGACAGTGGTTTGTTCCAGCAGGAGACACCGTGGTTTGTTCCAGCAGGGGACACAGTGGTTTGTTCCAGTCGGAGACACAGTGGTTTGTTCCAGTTGGAGACACAGTGGTTTGTTCCAACAGGAGACACAGTGGTTTGTTCCAGTTGGAGACACAGTGGTTTGTTCCAGCAGGAGACACAGTGGTTTGTTCCAGTTGGAGACACAGTGGTTTGTTCCAGCAGGAGACACAGTGGTTTGTTCCAGCAGGAGACACAGTGGTTTGTTCCAGCAGGAGACACAGGGGTTTGTTCCAGCAGGAGACACAGTGGTTTGTTCCAGCAGGAGACACAGTGGTTTGTTCCAGCCGGAGACACAGTGGTTTGTTCCAGCCGGAGACACAGTGGTTTGTTCCAGTTGGAGACACAGTGGTTTGTTCCAGTTGTAGACACAGTGGTTTGTTCCAGTTGGAGACACAGTGGTTTGTTCCAGCAGGAGAGACAGTGGTTTGTTCCAGCAGGAGACACCGTGGTTTGTTCCAGCAGGGGACACAGTGGTTTGTTCCAGTCGGAGACACAGTGGTTTGTTCCAGTTGGAGACACAGTGGTTTGTTCCAACAGGAGACACAGTGGTTTGTTCCAGTTGGAGACACAGTGGTTTGTTCCAGCAGGAGACACAGTGGTTTGTTCCAGTTGGAGACACAGTGGTTTGTTCCAGCAGGAGACACAGTGGTTTGTTCCAGCAGGAGACACAGTGGTTTGTTCCAGCAGGAGACACAGGGGTTTGTTCCAGCAGGAGACACAGTGGTTTGTTCCAGCAGGAGACACAGTGGTTTGTTCCAGCCGGAGACACAGTGGTTTGTTCCAGCCGGAGACACAGTGGTTTGTTCCAGTTGGAGACACAGTGGTTTGTTCCAGCAGGAGACACAGTGGTTTGTTCCAGCCGGAGACACAGTGGTTTGTTCCAGTTGGAGACACAGTGGTTTGTTCCAGCCGGAGACACAGTGGTTTGTTCCAGTTGGAGACACAGTGGTTTGTTCCAGCAGGAGACACAGTGGTTTGTTCCAGTTGGAGACACAGTGGTTTGTTCCAGCAGGAGACACAGTGGTTTGTTCCAGCCGGAGACACAGTGGTTTGTTCCAGTTGGAGACACAGTGGTTTGTTCCAGCAGGAGACACAGTGGTTTGTTCCAGCAGGAGACACAGTGGTTTGTTCCAGCAGGAGACACAGTGGTTTGTTCCAGCAGGAGACACAGTGGTTTGTTCCAGCAGGAGACACAGTGGTTTGTTCCAGCCGGAGACACAGTGGTTTGTTCCAGCCGGAGACACAGTGGTTTGTTCCAGTTGGAGACACAGTGGTTTGTTCCAACAGGGGGCGCAGTGAGTGTCATTTTAATGAACTTTGTGTTTATTTAACGGCGAGCGAACTTAAAAAATATACATCGATGTTTTTATTTTATTTTATTTTATTTTTTTTGGGGGGGGGGTCCTTCATAAGTTATAATGTGAAAAAACACATGACTGATGATAAGTACATACATAATCAATGTACTGTCAATAGTCGGGTTTTAATTCAGGCTAAAAAGGATGTTGGCTATAAATATTTTACGTTGACAACATGAAGTTTCTCAAAACAGGAAGGTTTATGAAAAATCGTGGCATGACTCACTGCACCACCTGGTGGTAGAAGTTGGTATTACACGACTGGAGGACCTCGCGCTGAGTGGCTAACTTCAGTTTTTAATTGCTGCTGTACAATAACATTCATCGTTTAACTTGTTTTACTTCACCATTGGTCATTTGTTCACACTTCAAGCAAACATTTGAACATACAGACACAGGTCAGGATTTAGCCGAGCTCAACACTAAGGAGAGCACTACTTCCAGTCCACATGGCTCCTAAAATAAATTACTCAAAATGATGTAGTACACATGCCAGGGCTACAGGTGGCGCTGTAACACTGCCACAGAAATACACCAAACATGAAGAAGAAGACGGAGCATGAAAAAAAAAATCCTCCTATTAAACAAACCCATCATGTGTCCTTATTAAGCGAGCTGGAGGAGGTCGTCCGCCATGTTGGTGTTGTTCAGTGGCATCAGGGAGAAGGGGGCGGGGTTAGAGGTCGAGAGGCGGGGCCGTGATGTCATGGTTTTCAGCCAATGTACCTCTTGTCTTGTCCAAGGTGGTGCTTTCTAATTCTTCCACTCCGGAAGCCATTTAAAAAAAAAGTTTTCAGACTCCTACTGATCGGTCAAAAAGAACCGTGGCGACATGACACGGCGCTCTGGTGTGGGCGTGGCCATGTTGGATTGATGTGATGCCACTTTTGTCCACCAGAGAACAAAGCAGGATTTCCGATGACAAACGGCACCATCTTGTGGTGGAACGTGGTATTACAAGGCTGAACCACCTGCTGCTGTTTAATTTGTATTCCTTTGTCGTGAGTCTGTCTCGGAGTAGCTGCTAGGTGCTTCAGCCATCGTCTTACCGAACGCTTCAGTGATGCTTTTTGTAGGGGTTTTTTTCCCGTTTGTTGGACGGATGGAAAAGTTTCGTGTTTGAAGTCGTTCCAGTTTGGTTTAAAGTTAGCCGCTAGCTGGCTCACACAGTGTGTGATCGCTGATATTAATGAGTCCTGCTGGGCTCCGCACTCAGGACACACACGCACACACACACACACACACGCACACACACACACACACACGCACACACACACACACGCACGCACGCACACACACACACACACACACACACACACACACACACACACACACACACACACACACACACACACACACACACACACACACACACACACACACACACACACACACACACACACACACAGCAGCTACCTCCTGCATGCTTGTTATCAGTGAACTCTAAAAATACACTGGATGATGCTAATGAAGTATCCAGCAGAGTTTGTCTGTCTTTACAAGCCTCGCTGCCATCTGTCTACACACACAGACACACACACACACACACACACACACACACCCTCCCTGCATTATTAGACATGAGTGTATGAGTATTTATGTTTATGTGACGGCCTCATAAATTAATTTATCATTCAGAGCTGCAAATGAGCTATATATATATATATATATATATATATATATATATATATATATATATATATATATATATATATAGTGTGTGTGTGTGTGTGTGTGTGTGTGTGTGTGTGTGTGTGTGTGTGTGTGTCCCAGCACTACAGGCTCTGAGGCTCATGGGATTTGTTGTTCTTTTGACTTTGTTGTTGCTAATTAGCATAGTCCGTTTTTACATCTGTTTTTTTTTCCGTTGCTTTGACTTTTATCCAGAAAGATGTGATTCTGCTCATAGGTAATCTGTTAATCTACTCTAGATTACTGCAGATAAATCTACTCCACATTACTGCAGATCAGCTCCACATGGTTTAGATTTGTACTCATGCTCGCATGGTGCGAGAAAGACTTAGTATCTCAGCATCTCACTTCTGGCATCTTTTGTGTTCTGGTCACATATTTAACACAGTGCTGACGCCGTGCTGACGCCGTGCTGACGCCGTGTTGACGCCATGTTGACACCATGTTGACACCATGTTGACGCCGTGCTGACGCCGTGTTGATGCCATGTTGACACCATGTTGGTGCCATGTTGACACCATGTTGACTCCGTGTTGATGCCATGTTGATGCCATGTTGATGCCATGTTGATGCCATGTTGACACCATGTTGACACCATGTTGACACCATGTTGATGCCATGTTGATGCCATGTTGATGCCATGTTGACACCATGTTGACACCATGTTGACACCATGTTGATGCCATGTTGATGCCATGTTGACACCATGTTGATGCCATGTTGACACCATGTTGATGCCATGTTGATGCCATGTTGACACCATGTTGACACCATGTTGACACCATGTTGATGCCATGTTGATGCCATGTTGACACCATGTTGATGCCATGTTGATGCCATGTTTGCGTCGAGCACCAAAAGAAACCGGACTAGTTGTATACGTGTAGAACATTGGCGTACCGAAGACAAATCCAGAGTCTGGTCTCATGATGCTGCATTGGAGCGTGAATGTCCAGATGTGTACTCTGTGGCAGTTTTAATCTGAAGGTGAAGAAACCTGGATTAGACTGAGCTCCGTCACGCTCTAACCTCTGCGGCTCTTCTCTTCCAGGCCAGCGATGGAGCGACTCCTGATCCTCCTCGTCCTTCACGCTCTCCCCTCCCTCGTCGTTCCCATCCATAATTCATCGACGGGAGGTAATTTCTGTCCGCGGCGCTCGACTCTGACTCAGAATATCTCCGTAATCTAATCCCGCTGCTCTTCCCTCCTTAGGATGCGCCATCATCCGGCCTCCGAGGGACGGAGGGATCCGCTACCGAGGCCTGACCCAGGAGCAGGTACGACCTCTGGGGGGCACATCAGGGGGGAGGGGGGTTATGACTGTTACTGACCTGCAGCATCTTCTAGTGAATGCTTCTTTTTTTTAATGCGTACTCGTCTGTACTTGCATTCTGGCATATTCGTGAAATCAGTCGGAGATCAAGTATTGTTCCAATTCAAAGTATCGCAGGTCTTGCAGGGTATGCACGAAGTACCCGGAGTACATTATCAAGGACCCATCAAGACTGGACTTGTGTGGACTTGGGAAGACAAATTACCCATAATGCATTTGGCAAGAAATTCCAAAGTCCATACATCCTTGAATGTACTTGTAAGTACGTACTTGTAAGTACGTACTCGGAAGCATGCGAGTACATACTTGCATACTGGGAATTGAGAAACGGCCTGTAAATATATATGTATCGTCTGCCTCATCCTTGTTCTCCTCCTCCTCCTCCTCCTCCTCCTCCTCCTCCTCTTCCTCCTCTTCCTCCTCTTCCTCCTCGCAGATCCGGAGTGTTCAGATCCTGCCAGTGGATTATGAGATCGAGTACATCTGCAGAGGGAACCGGGTGATCGTCGGGCCGAAGGTCCGAAAATGTTTACCAAACGGAACCTGGACGGACATGATGCAACACAGCAGATGCTGTAAGACAGTCCTCTTTCTTTTCTTTTTTCATCATCACTCCTCCTCCTTTTGTTTTTCAGAAACATTCATTAATTGACAATTCACAACAGTTCAGGAGTAGTGGATTGGATGTAGATGCTAATGCTCACAGAAGCTATAGGAGATGAGGTAGATGGACAGCAACTGTGCTATTGCTAACAGAGGCTATAAAAAGCAGGGCAGACAAACAGCAGCCGTGCTAATGCTAATGCTAACAGTGGCCGTGCGGTCCTCCAGGCGAGCAACGAAACCTCCGTCCAAGAGTTAATGGCTACTAATCCAGCAGTTAATCTAGGAGTTAATACAGTCATTAATAGCAATCAATACAGCAGTTAATAGAAGTTAATCCAGCAGTTAATCTAGGAGTTCATAGTAGTTAATCCAGGAGTTCATCAAGCAGTTAATCAAACAGTTAATCAAGCAATTAATCCAGGAGTTAATCGTAGTTAATCCAGGAGATAATCCAGCAGATAATTTGACAGAGCGATCATTTAAAACATCACTGAGTTTTGGCTTTAAAGAGGAAAATAAAAAGCTCCAACAAATAAAAGGAAAAAAATAAAACCTGAGTTGTTGTTTTGACCAGAACGATTCAGCTTCTTTAATCAGGACTGTCAAATATGTTATTTATCAAATACTGATTCATTTCATCTGTTTATTAATAAAAAAAAAAAAAATTGATATAGTCTCTGAGCTGCATGTGGTGGTCTCTGTGCTTGCAGTGCTGCTGTGTCCGCGGGTCTGGACGTCCCTGGAGAACGGGCGGGTGACGGCGAAGCCTCCCGGACCGCCGGTGGAAGGAAGCGTCCTCCATTACAGCTGCCATGCCGGCTTCATCCTGGAGGGCAGGAACATCAGCCACTGCACCAAGCTGGGCAAGTGGGACGCCCCCAAACCCACCTGCCTGTGTGAGTATCTGCTGCCTCTGGTACTGGAGTATAGTTCTGCTCCACACTGACTTTGCTACTGGATCGTAGTTCTGCTCCACACTGTCTCTGGTACTGGATCGGAGTTCTGCGCCACTGCCTCTGGTACTGGGTTGTAGTTCTGCTCCACCCTGCCTATGGTACTGGGTTGTAGTTCTGCTCCACTGCCTCTGGTACTGGGTTGTAGTTCTGCTTCACCCTGCCTATGGTACTGGGTTGTAGTTCTGCTCCACTGCCTCTGGTACTGGGTTGTAGTTCTGCTTCACCCTGCCTATGGTACTGGGTTGTAGTTCTGCTCCACTGCCTCTGGTACTGGGTTGTAGTTCTGCTCCACCCTGCCTATGGTACTGGGTTGTAGTTCTGCTCCACTGCCTCTGGTACTGGGTTGTAGTTCTGCTTCACCCTGCCTATGGTACTGGGTTGTAGTTCTGCTCCACTGCCTCTGGTACTGGGTTGTAGTTCTCCACACTGTCTCTGGTACTGGGTTGTAGTTCTGCTCCACTGCCTCTGGTACTGGGTTGTAGTTCTCCACACTGTCTCTGGTACTGGGTTGTAGTTCTCCACACTGCCTCTGGTACTGGGTTGTAGTTATCCACACTGCCTCTGGTACTGGGTTGTAGTTCTGCTCCACACTGTCTCTGGCACTGGGTTGTAGTTCTGCTCCACACTGCCTCTGGCACTGGGTTGTAGTTCTGCTCCACACTGTCTCTGGTACTGGGTTGTAGTTCTGCTCCACACTGTCTCTGGTACTGGGTTGTAGTTCTCCACACTGCCTCTGGCACTGGGTTGTAGTTCTGCTCCACACTGTCTCTGGCACTGGGTTGTAGTTCTGCTCCACACTGTCTCTGGTACTGGGTTGTAGTTCTGCTCCACTGCCTCTGGTACTGGGTTGTAGTTCTCCACACTGTCTCTGGTACTGGGTTGTAGTTCTCCACACTGCCTCTGGTACTGGGTTGTAGTTATCCACACTGCCTCTGGTACTGGGTTGTAGTTCTGCTCCACACTGTCTCTGGCACTGGGTTGTAGTTCTGCTCCACACTGCCTCTGGCACTGGGTTGTAGTTCTGCTCCACACTGTCTCTGGTACTGGGTTGTAGTTCTGCTCCACACTGTCTCTGGTACTGGGTTGTAGTTCTCCACACTGCCTCTGGCACTGGGTTGTAGTTCTGCTCCACACTGCCCCTGGCACTGGGTTGTAGTTCTGCTCCACACTGTCTCTGGTACTGGGTTGTAGTTCTCCACACTGCCTCTGGTACTGGGTTGTAGTTCTCCACACTGCCTCTGGCACTGGGTTGTAGTTCTGCTCCACACTGCCTCTGGCACTGGGTTGTAGTTCTGCTCCACACTGTCTCTGGCACTGGGTTGTAGTTCTGCTCCACACTGTCTCTGGTACTGGGTTGTAGTTCTGCTCCACACTGCCCCTGGCACTGGGTTGTAGTTCTGCTCCACACTGTCTCTGGTACTGGGTTGTAGTTCTCCACACTGCCTCTGGTAATGGGTTGTAGTTCTCCACACTGCCTCTGGTACTGGGTTGTAGTTCTCCACACTGCCTCTGGCACTGGGTTGTAGTTCTGCTCCACACTGCCTCTGGCACTGGGTTGTAGTTCTGCTCCACACTGTCTCTGGCACTGGGTTGTAGTTCTGCTCCACACTGCCTCTGGTAAAGGGTTGTCGTTCTCCACACTGATGATCTATCAGTGAAATAACAAGTGAGCAGTAGTGGAGATTACTGATGTGACGAGATGTACAGCAGGAACACGGAACAGGAGGTTTACAGACCATAATCGCAAACACCTGCTGTCCCAACTGTGGCAGCCGGTTGCTAGGCAACTAATGATCCAGCCAATCAGATGAGAGATGCAGAGCGGTCAGCTGTTGGCAGAAAAAAAAATGTGAAGAGTCCAGAATTAGACGAGCGGAGACGTGTTCAGTCTCCATCAAACTGGATGGATTCTGTTCACTAAATATATGAAATACATTAAACACATTAAACACTGGACCACAACTGTTCAACACTAAATATATAAAATACATTAAACAGTAGTGGTAGTTGGCCAGTAGAGGGCGCTGCCCCCTAGAGGCAACAAGCAGAAAATGATATTAATTAGATACATTAATAAACAGTAATAATGTCAAAATATGTCTATGACAACAAACTAACAATGAGCCCTGAACTGTATTCGCTTCATTTTCTACAGATAATCTTCATCAAAAGAGGATTTCTTGATGTTTCTCTCTCGCTCTATTTTTAAATCGCCAATCTCCAGACCTGCTCAGTGATTGGCTTAAATTCAGTTTTATTTCTTCTCGCTTGTTTCTACGAGATGTTGAAATGAAGTCAACAAGCGGCGAGTCTCTGATTATTAACTCTGTCACATCGCTTCTAATTCACCGGATTGAAAAGAGTGTCCAGGTTTGTTTATGTTTATAAATGTTTAGATATGCTCATATTTATTAATGACTGAAAATCTAACAGATTAAAAAAAACTGTTTATTTTGAAAGTCTTTTTTGGGGGGTTTCCATCAAATCATTCAAAAATACTTTGAACGATGGATTGATGAATTGTTTAAAAATATACCTGATATTCCTTTTGTTTTCACTAAACTCAGACAAACTGTCATTTCAAGTAAACCTGCAACAAAACACTTCATTGTATTAAAAGGACTAATGAAGCTTCTCTTTGTATTTAAATAAGTTAAGTATGTTAATAAAAGAGTAGTAAGAGTTAAAATGTCTCTATTCACTCTGTTTAAAAGAACTATAATGTTTTACCACTAGGGGGCTCCCTCAAACTAAAAAAGTCCAAATTATTGTAATGTGGTTTATAAATTAACTGTATTTAAATGAATTATAATGAAGAGCCTCACCTCAGATATTTATTACCAGCCGCCACTGACAATAATGCTAATGATGCTACTGGTAATACTACTGCTAATGCTAATGATACTAGTAATAATGCTACTAATAATATTTATACTGCCACTGGTAATAATACTAGTAACAATAACAGTACTGCTGGCAACGAGGAGGGTAATGAAGAGGAAATAAAAGCATGAACAGATCAGCATTACCATGACGACTGCAGACTGTTTGGATCTTTTGTGCATCAATAGGTTCTGAGCAGCAGATGGTGCGTTCACTGTCCTCGAGCGTTCAGAGTTTTATGGAGAACCAAAGAGGAAAAATTCAAACACATGAATCCAAATCAGTGAAGCAGCCCGAGAGTCGTCATGGAAACGGCTGCCGTTGCCATGGGAGCGGTGGTACTGACGGAGAGGAAGGACGACATATTATTGTAGGCGGAAAATAAATAAAGCAAATGTTGAGTTTCACGAGGATCAGCTGAGATCAGTTTCTGACCCAAACTGTTCCAAAACCCATCAGAACCGTTGCGCTTCCCCCTGCTGGACTCTCTCAGAACTGCATCAATGTTTGACTTCTTTTTCTTTTTCTTTTGTGCCTACGAACAGATGACAGGAACTACACAGGTAAGAAACACACACATACACACACTAACTTTACTCCCGTACTTTCACACAAATCTGAGTACTCTGAGTCTCACTCAAGTAATCACATTTCTTTTTCAAAATTAATTCTAAGCTATGATAAAGTGTTTTAAAACTATTCTTCGTCATTATTTTGTACTCAAGGAAAGAATGTGAGTATTTTTCCACCTTTGTTATTAAAACAAACGGATAGATTAACGTGCACATTTTATTTCTGTTTGTGGTTCTGGAAACATTTAAGTTATCAAAATATGAGAAATGATAAAGACAGAATATTTCTTCATGACAAAAGCGACTTTACATTTATTTCTGAGAAAATGAAGGGTTTTGCCACCAGGGGGCAGTGTTGTAATTCATCCTCATTACCTACAGCATCTTAAATCTTTTATTCAGCAATTACTTGCTGTTTCCTCGTTTCAACATCACTCCAAGTGTTTGGCTGAAGCTCTTCTCGGGCTGAAAAGGAAGATTTCTCGAAGGTTTTAGTAAGTTTTTAATCTGCAGGCCTAGTTCACTGACATGCAGTGTCGACATGTGGCCAGCAGGGGGCGGCAGAGGCGTGTCTCTGTGTTGCGCCATGAGTCCTCGCACTGACAAAGGTTTATACCCAGCTCGTGCACCACGCTGCGCCTCTGTGTGTGTGTGTGTGTGTGTGTGTGTGTGTGTGTGTGTGTGTGTGTGTGTGTGTGTGTGTGTGTGTGTGTGTGTGTGTGTGTGTGTGTGTGTGTGTGTGTGTGTGTGCAGGGCCGCCCCTGGCCAAGTGGGGGCCCTAAGCAGGATTTTATTTTGGGGGCCCCCTTCCAATAACATAATAATAATAATTCTTATAATAATTACTATTATTATTGTATTGACGTTTGGAAGCCATCTCTCTCTCTCTCTCTCTCTCTCTCTCTCTACTCTCTACCTGTAAACAACTGCCTGCTGGCCCATCTGACCGCTGATTGGTCAGATGGTGATGCTTCGCGCTTTCGTCTCTTTTTTCTCTCTCTCTCCTGCCTCGGGTTGACTTGGTGGCGGTGCTCTACGCGCCTCTCGGCAAAATGCACGCGCATCCTTTGCGCATTTGCAGATTATGATGATACTTTATTGATCCCGAGGGAAATTCAATTCACTTGCGCAAAATGGGGGCCCCCATGGATCGCGGGGCCCTACGCACAGCGCGTGTTCTGCGTGTAGGGAGGGGCGGGCCTGTGTGTGTGTGTGTGTGTGTGTGTGTGTGTGTGTGTGTGTGTGTGTGTGTGTGTGTGTGTGTGTGTGTGTGTGTGTGTGTGTGTGTGTGTGTGTGTGTGTGTGTGTGTGTGTACAATATTTCCCAGCATCTGGGTGGTTTTGGACTTTTTTCTCCATCTGGGCGTCACTCCCTGCTGAGTTCAGCCTCTCTGACCGACAGCGTCGGTCGCCCGCGAGTGAGATGAACGGACGCAGCTTCCTGCTGCAGACGAGTTCCTCTCCTCCTCTGCAGCTCGTCTCTCCTTCCTGAAGAGTTCAGGAAAGCAGCTCGTAGCTGCTACATCACCGGTTATATGATGCTGTGCTTCATCTACTGTTTGATGATGATGATGATGAACTCCCGACTGTGGTGTCTGTCTGGATGAGAGAGAGAGAGAGAGAGAGAGAGAGAGAGAGAGAGAGAGAGAGAGAGAGAGAGAGAGAGAGAGAGAGAGAGAGAGAGAGAGAGAGAGAGAGAGAGAGAGAGAGAGAGAGAGAGAGAGAGGCTGACTAGAGAGTCAGAGACTGAGTAGAGAGAGAGAGAGAGCGCGAGAGACTGAGGAGAGAGAGAGAGGCAGACTGACGAGAGAGAGAGGGAGACAGAGTAGAGAGAGAGAGAGAGAGAGAGAGAGAGACTGAGTGGAGAGAAAGAGAGAGAGAGACTGACTAGAGAGAGGAGAGACTGACTAGAGAGAGAGATGAGTAGAGAGAGAGAGATAGACTGAGTAGAGATGAGAGAGAGAGAGAGAGACTGAGTAGAGAGAGAGAGACTGAGTAGAGAGAGAGACTGAGTAGAGAGCGAGAGACTGAGTAGGAGAGGAGACTGACTGAGTAGAGAGAGAGATGAGAAAGATGAGAGCTGACGAGAGAGAGAAAGACTGACTAGAGTCAGACTGAGCTGAGAGAGAGAGAGCGGAGACTGAGGAGAGGAGTGACTGAGTAGAGAGAGAGACTGAGAGAGAGAGAGACTGAGTAGAGAGAGAGAGAGACTGAGTAGAGAGAGAGAGAGACTGAGTAGAGAGAGAGAGAGAGACTGAGTAGAGAGAGGCGAGAGAGACTGGGTAGAGAGAGAGAGAGAGACTGAGTAGAGAGAGAGAGAGAGACTCAGTAGAGAGAGAGAGAGAGAGACTGAGTAGAGTGAGAGAGAGAGAGACTGACTAGAGAGAGAGACTGAGTAGAGGAGCGAGAGACTGAGTAGAGAGAGAGAGAGAGAGACTGAGTAGAGAGAGAGAGAGAAAGAGAGAGCCTGGAGAGAGAGAGAAAGACTGACTAGAGAGTCAGAGACTGAGTAGAGAGAGAGAGCGAGAGACTGAGGAGAGAGAGAGAGAGACTGAGTGGAGAGAGAGAGAGAGACTGACTAGAGAGAGAGACTGAGTAGAGAGAGAGAGAGAGAGGCTGACTAGAGAGAGAGACTGAGTAGAGAGAGAGACTGAGTAGAGAGAGAGAGAGACTGAGTAGAGAGAGAGAGAGAGAGAGACTGAGTAGGAGAGTGAGAGACTGAGTAGAGAGAGAGAGAGAGAGACTGAGTAGAGAGAGAGAGAGACTGAGTAGAGAGAGAGAGAGAGAGAGAGAGAGAGACTGAGTAGAGAGAGAGAGAGAGAGACCACCTCGACCTCAGTGGACAGCAAAGTCAAACTTCCTGTCGTAGACGTTCACGGTGACTAGAAGTCGCCAGCGGCTAGTGGCTGATAAGATGCTAATACGGCGGCAGAAGCAAACCAGGATGTTACCCTGAGGGACGCCACGAACACGGCCGAGGCACTACAGCCACTCGGCTTCATGCCCCCCCCTCCTCATCCCCCTTCCCCCACACCACCGCCGCCCACCAGCAGTGTGGCATTTGCCACCGCGGGGGTTATTAACTCGGCTCTGTGCGGCCCCGGCGCCACGCCGCTAAGCTAACGGAGGGAAACAGCAGATAAAGATCACGGCTGAATAATTGATGCACTGCGTTGGAGGGGTCACGGGGTGGCGGGGGGAGTGGTGGCCGTCTGGGACAGCTTGTTAGCAGCAGTATGGCGGCGGCTCGCCGCTACATGAAGCTAACATCCCATAATGAGTTCTGGGTAATGAAGCAGGTTATATAACCGTCGGTTCCACAGCAGAACTACAGAAGCTTTTCAAGTTAGTCTGTAACTAATTTCCTAACTGAACGCAGGAAGTCTGAAGGGAACGTTCAGCGGAACGATACGGTGCAATTAGATAAATAGAGCTGTGACGACGAGGAGGAAGAGGAGGAAGAGGAGGAGGAGGAAGACAGTCACCATTTCCTCCTGAAGGAGTGAAATGCTAAACCTTCCTGTTCAGCAACTTCCAACCTGTTGCAAACAACCTGCAGCTGAATCTGAGGAAGATGCTCTATAATCTGATGTTAGAGGAGGAAGATGCTCTATAATCTGATGTTAGAGGAGGAAGATGCTCTATATTCTGACGTTAGAGGAGGAAGATACTCTATAATCTGATGTTAGAGGAGGAAGATGCTCTATAATCTGATGTTAGAGGAGGATGATGCTCTATAATCTGATGTTAGAGAGGACGATGCTCTATATTCTGACGTTAGAGGAGGAAGATGCTCTATAATCTGATGTTAGATGAGGGAAGATGCTCTATATTCTGACGTTAGAGGAGGAATATGCTCTATAATCTGATGTTAGAGGAGGAAGATGCTCTATAATCTGATGTTAGAGGAGGACGATGCTCTATAATCTGATGCTAGAGGAGGAATATGCTCTATAATCTGATGTTAGCGGAGGAAGATGCTCTATAATCTGATGTTAGAGGAGGACGATGCTCTATAATTCTGATGCTAGAGGAGGAATATGCTCTATAATCTGATGTTAGAGGAGGAACACGCTCTATAATCTGATGTTAGAGGAGGAAGATGCTCGATAATCTGATGTTGGAGGAGGACGATGGTCTATAATCTGATGCTAGAGGAGGAATATGCTCTATAATTTGATGTTAGAGGAGGAAGATGCTCTATAATCTGATGTTAGAGGAGGAAGATGCTCTATAATCTGATGCTAGAGGAGGAAGATGCTCTATGATCTGATGTTAGAGGAGGAAGATGGTCTATAATCTGATGCTAGAGGAGGAAGATGCTCTATAATCTGATGTTAGATGAGGAAGATGCTCTATAATCTGATGTTAGAGGAGGAAGATGCTCTATAATCTGATGCTAGAGGAGGAAGATGCTCTATGATCTGATGTTAGACGAGGAAGATGCTCTATAATGTGGCCTTCGAGTAGGAAGATGCTCTATAATCTGATGTTAGAGGAGGAAGCTGCTCTATAATCTGGATGTTAGAGGAGGAAGATGCTCTATAGTCTGATGCTAAAGGAGGAAGATGCTCTGTAATCTGGAAGAACAATATTGCAGAATAATGGCGGGTTGTTGAGGAAATGAAAACTGCAGCATTAACGCCTTTCCCCTGGATGATGAGACAAACTGATCTGGGGTCGTTCTGACGTTGGAGCTTCAACCTGCTAATGCTAATGCTAATGCTAATGCTAATGCTAATGCTAATGCTAATGCCAGTTTTCTGGAGCTTCTGAGCTTCTT
>NC_137657.1:4009431-4191931 GCF_963422515.1 Blennius ocellaris | reverse complement strand
GTGTGTGTGTGTGTGTGTGTGTGTGTGTGTGTGTGTGTGTGTGTGTGTGTGTGTGTGTGTGTGTGTGTGTGTGTGTGTGTGTGTGTGTGTGTGTGTGGCCCCGCCCCTTCCAACAGTAACCACACAGAAATAGTTCAAAAAGTTGGTAAAATTTCCTATATTATTTAGATTTTACTCGTTTAAGTTTGATTGAGGGTGCAGTGGATTGGGTGGCAGTCGACGGCAGGGGCCTCGACGACCCGATCCCCGGACACGGACTCTGGCTTTTGGGACATGGAATGTGACCTCGCTGGGGGGGAAGGAGCCCGAGCTTGTGAGGGAGGTTGAGAGATACCGTCTAGATATAGTCGGGCTCACCTCCACTCACAGCTTGGACTCTGGAACCCAGCTCCTCGACAGGGGCTGGATACTCCACTTCTCTGGAGTTGCCCGCGGTGTAAGGCGGCGGGCTGGAGTGGGCTTGCTTATTGCCCCACAGCTCAGCCGCCATGTGTTGGAGTTCACCCCGGTGAACGAGAGGGTTGCGTCCCTACGCCTTCAAGTAGGGGACAGGTCTCTGACTGTTGTCTCGGCCTATGCACCGAACAGCAGTTCAGAGTACCCAACCTTCTTGGAGTCCCTGGGAGGGGTGCTGGATAGTGCTCCAACTGGGGACTCCATTGTTCTCCTGGGGGACTTCAACGCCCACATGGGCAATGACAGCGAGACTTGGAAGGGGGTGATTGGGAGGAACGGCCTCCCCGATCTGAACCCGAGTGGTGTTCTGTTATTGGACTTCTGTGCTAGTCACAGTTTGACGATAACGAACACCATGTTCGAGCACAGGGGTGTCCATAAGTGCACGTGGCACCAGGACACCCTAGGCCGGAGGTCAATGATAGACTTTGTGGTCGTGTCATCTGATCTCCGGCCGTGTGTCTTGGACACTCGGGTAAAGAGAGGGGCAGAGCTGTCAACTGATCACCACCTGGTGGTGAGTTGGATGCGCTGGACTGGGAGGAGGCCGGATAGACTCGGCAGGCCCAAACGTGTTGTGAGGGTCTGCTGGGAACATCTGGCCGAGCCCTCCGTCCGCGCAGCCTTCAACTCCCACCTCCGGGAGAGCTTCTCACAGATCCCGAGGGAGGTTGGAGACATTGAGTCCGAGTGGACCATGTTCTCCACTTCCATTGTCGAAGCTGCTGCTCGGAGCTGTGGCCGCAGGGTCTCTGGCGCCTGTCGTGGCGGCAATCCCCGAACCCGGTGGTGGACACCGGAAGTAAGGGATGCCGTCAAGCTGAAGAAGGAGTCCTACCGGGCACTGTTAGCTCATAGGACTCCCGAGGCAATCGACAGGTACCGGCAGGCCAAGCGAGCTGCAGCCCGGGCTGTGGTGGAGGCAAAAACTCGGGTCTGGGAGGAGTTCGGAGAGGCCATGGAGGAGGACTTTCGGTCGGCCTCGAGGAAATTCTGGCAAACCGTCCGGCGCCTCAGGCGGGGGAAGCAGTTCTCCACCAACACTGTTTACAGTGGAAGTGGGGAGCTGTTGACCTCAACTGGGGTTATTGTCGGGCGGTGGAAGGAATACTTCGAGGACCTCCTCAATCCCGCCACCACGTCTTCCATTGAGGAAGCAGAGACTGGGTTCTCAGAGGTGGACTCGTCCATTTCCCAAGCTGAAGTCACCGAGGTTGTTGTGAAGCTCCTCGGTGGCAAGGCACCGGGAGTGGATGAGATTCGCCCAGAGTTCCTTAAGTCTCTGGATGTGCAGGGACTGTCGTGGTTGACTCGTCTCTGCAACATCGCGTGGCGGGCGGGGACAGTACCTCTGGACTGGCAGACCGGGGTGGTGGTCCCTCTCTTTAAGAAGGGGGATCGGAGGGTGTGTTCCAACTACAGAGGGATCACACTCCTCAGCCTCCCCGGGAAAGTCTATTCCAGGGTACTGGAGAGGAGGGTCCGGCCGTTAGTCGAACCTCGGATCCAAGAGGAACAATGCGGTTTTCGTCCTGGTCGTGGAACACTGGACCAGCTCTATACCCTCCACCAGGTGCTTAAGGGTTCGTGGGAGTTCGCCCAACCAGTCCACATGTGTTTTGTGGATCTGGAGAAGGCGTTCGACCGCGTCCCCCGAGATGTCCTGTGGGGGGTGCTCCGGGAGTACGGAGTCCGGGGTCCCTTGTTGAGGGCTGTTCGGTCCTTGTATTCCCGGAGTAGGAGTCTGGTTCGCATTGCCGGCAGTAATTCGGACCTGTTCCCTGTGCACGTTGGCCTCCGGCAGGGGTGTCCTTTATCACCGGTTCTGTTCATCATATATATGGACAGAATTTCTAGGCACAGCCGGGGGCCGGAGGGGGTCCGGTTTGGGGACCACAGAATCTCATCTCTGCTATTTGCGGATGATGTGGTTCTGTTGGCCCCATCAAGCCTGGACCTTCAGCGTGCACTTACACGGTTCGCAGCCGAGTGTGAAGCAGCTGGGATGAAGATCAGCACCTCTAAATCCGAGGCCATGGTTCTCGACCGGAAAAAGGTGGCTTGCCCCCTCCAGATTGGTGGAGTGCCCTTGTCCCAAGTGGAGGAGTTTAAGTATCTTGGGGTCTTGTTCACGAGTGGGGGAAAGATGGAGCGTGAGATCGACAGGCGGATCGGTGCAGCGTCTGCAGTTATGCGGACGTTGTACCGGTCCGTCGTGGTGAAGAAGGAGCTGAGCCAAAAAGCGAAGCTCTCGATTTACCGGTCGATCTTCGTTCCTACCCTCACCTATGGTCATGAACTATGGGTCATGACCGAAAGAACGAGATCCCGGATACAAGCGGCTGAAATGAGCTTCCTCCGTAGGGTGGCTGGGCGCACCCTTAGAGATAGGGTGAGGAGCTCAGTCACCAGGGAGGAGCTCGGAGTAGAGCCGCTGCTCCTCCACATCGAGAGGAGCCAGCTGAGGTGGCTCGGGCATCTATTTCGGATGCCCCCCGGACGCCTCCCGAGGGAGGTGTTTCGGGCATGTCCCTCCGGTAGGAGGCCTCGGGGCAGACCCAGGACACGCTGGAGAGACTATGTCTCTCGGCTGGCCTGGGAACGCCTTGGGGTGTCTGGGGTGAGGGAAGTCTGGGCAACTCTGCTCAGACTGCTGCCTCCGCGACCCGGCCCCGGATAAAGCGGTAGCCAATGGATGGATGGATGGAAGTTTGATTGAAACCGACCCCTCAGTCTATATGCCCCGCCCCTCACTCCATATACCCGCCCCCACTATATACGCCCCGCCCCTCACGCTATATGCGCCGCCCCCACTCGATACGCCCCGCCCCTCACTCTCTATATCCCGCCCCCACTCTATATGCCCGCCCCTCATTCCATATGCCTCGCCCCCACTATATACGCCCCGCCCCTCACGCTATATGCCCCACCCCTACTCGATACGCCCCGCTCCTCACTCTCTATATCCCGCCCCCACTCTATATGCCCACCCCTCATTCCACATACCCCGCCCCCACTCTATACGCCCCGCCCATCACTCTATATGCCCCGCCCCTGACTCTCTATATCCCGCCCCCACTCCATATGCCCGCCCCTCATTCCATATGCCCCGCCTCTCACTCTATATGCCCCGCCCCTCCATGATGTAGTCCTGGCCGCTCCGGTTTCAGTCAGTTTCACGCTGAACGAGTTAATGTCTCCAGCCCACGCTCCTCTTCATCACCTTCATCATGGCCTGTGTCGTCACGCCTGCTTCCTCCTGTGCTCGCTCAGCCCGTCGCGGTCGCCAGGTTCACGCTGCTCTTTCTCCTCCTGTCAATGCAGTGCGACCCCGGAGAAGCCACCAAGCTGCTCTACGACCTGCTCTACACCGAACCCATCAAGATCGTCCTGATGCCGGGATGCAGCGGCGTCTCAACGCTGGTGGCCGAGGCCGCTCGCATGTGGAACCTCATCGTGGTGAGTATAGAGCATCTTCACCTAACGTCCAGATTATAGAGCATCTTCCTCTAACGTCCAGATTATAGAGCATCTTCCTCCTCTAACATCAGATTATAGAGCATCTTCCTCCTCTAACATCAGATTATAGAGCATCTTCCTCTAACGTCCAGATTATAGAGCATCTTCCTCTAACGTCCAAATTATAGAGCATCTTCCTCCTCTAACATCAGATTATAGAGCATCTTCCTCTAACGTCCAGATTATAGAGAATCTTCCTCTAACGTCCAGATTATAGAGCATCTTCCTCCTCTAACATCAGATTATAGAGCATCTTCCTCTAACGTCCAGATTATAGAGCATCTTCCCCTCTAACATCAGATTATAGAGCATCTTCCTCGAATGTCCAGATTATAGAGCATCTCCCTCCTCTAACATCCAGATCATAGAGCATCTTCCTCTAACGTCCAGATTATAGAGCATCTTCCTCTAACGTCCAGATTATAGAGCATCTTCCTCTAATGTCCAGATTATAGAGCATCTTCCTCTAATGTCCAGATTATAGAGCATCTCCCCCCTCTAACATCCAGATTATAGAGCATCTTCCTCCTCTAACATCCAGATTATAGAGCATCTTCCTCCTCTAACATCCAGATTATAGAGCATCTCCCTCCTCTAACATCCACAGTATAGAGCATCTTCCTCCTCTAACATCAGTTTATAGAGCATCTTCCTCTAACATACATATTATAGAGCATCTTCCTCTAGCGTCCATATTATGGAGCACCTTCCTCCTCTAACACCAGATTTTAGAGCATCTTCCTCCTCTAACATCAGATTATAGAGCATCTTCCACCTCTAACATCAGATTATAGAACATCTTCCTCCTCTATCATCAGATTATAGAGGAGTGAGGGGGCTGACGCTCTGTAGAGCAACACAACAACAACAACAACATTCCTGATCTTGGTTCTTCTATTGGAGTTTGTTTCCTGCGTCTCGCTGATGGAGCGTCAGAACTCTTTTTTTCCCTCTCATCCTTTATTCCCCTCATCTCTCCCTCCATGTTTCCTATCTGCAGCTGTCCTACGGCTCCAGCTCTCCGGCGCTCTCCAACCGCCAGCGCTTCCCCACCTTCTTCCGGACGCACCCATCGGCCACGCTGCACAACCCCACCAGGGTGCAGCTCTTCCAGAAGTGGAAGTGGACACGCATCGCCACCATCCAGCAGACCACCGAAGTCTTCACCTCCGTCAGTTCCTGCTTCTTTACCTTCGCTCACCTGTAGTCCAGCATCCATCCATCCATCATCCATCATTCGTACATCCGTGCATCTGTCCATCCGTCCGTCCATCTATCATCATCCTTCTGTCATCCATTCATCCATCCATGCATCTATCCATCATCTGTCCATCCGTCCGTCAATCCCTCTATCCATCTATCCATCTATCCAATCATCATCCAGCCATCCATCCATCCATTCATCCATCTGTCTATTCATCCACTGTGACATAGGGTTGTCGGAGTATTGATCAGGTCTGTTGTTGGAGTATTGATCAGGTCTGTTGTCGGAGTATTGATCAGGTCTGTTGTTGGAGTATTGATCAGGTCTGTTGTTGGAGTATTGGTCAGGTCTGTTGTTGGAGTATTGGTCAGGTCTGTTGTTGGAGTATTGGTCAGGTCTGTTGTTGGAGTATTGATCAGGTCTGTTGTTGGAGTATTGGTCAGGTCTGTTGTTGGAGTATTGGTCAGGTCTGTTGTTGGAGTATTGATCAGGTCTGTTGTTGGAGTATTGGTCAGGTCTGTTGTCGGAGTATTGATCAGGTCTGTTGTTGGAGTATTGGTCAGGTCTGTTGTCGGAGTATTGATCAGGTCTGTTGTTGGAGTATTGATCAGGTCTGTTGTTGGAGTATTGATCAGGTCTGTTGTTGGAGTATTGGTCAGGTCTGTTGTTGGAGTATTGATCAGGTCTGTTGTTGGAGTATTGGTCAGGTCTGTTGTCGGAGTATTGGTCAGGTCTGTTGTAGGAGTATTGGTCAGGTCTGTTGTTGGAGTATTGATCAGGTCTGTTGTTGGAGTATTGGTCAGGTCTGTTGTCGGAGTATTGATCAGGTCTGTTGTTGGAGTATTGGTCAGGTCTGTTGTCGGAGTATTGATCAGGTCTGTTGTTGGAGTATTGGTCAGGTCTGTTGTTGGAGTATTGATCAGGTCTGTTGTCGGAGTATTGATCAGGTCTGTTGTTGGAGTATTGATCAGGTCTGTTGTTGGAGTATTGGTCAGGTCTGTTGTTGGAGTATTGATCAGGTCTGTTGTCGGAGTATTGATCAGGTCTGTTGTTGGAGTATTGATCAGGTCTGTTGTTGGAGTATTGATCAGGTCTGTTGTTGGAGTATTGGTCAGGTCTGTTGTCGGAGTTTTGATCAAGTCGTCTGAAACTCGCTGGTTGATGTCGTCAACTCGGTCGGTTCTTGTAAAGGAGGTTAATGATCCTACTCTCAAGTCTTTTCTCTCACATTCCTCCCTTTCTTCTCCTGTCAGTTTCTTTTCTTTAGAGTTCTTATGTAATCCAGTCCTGTCGCCTGTCTCTGTTCAGCAGCCTCTTCTAACCCCCCCTCCCTCCCCCCACCTTTCATCTGACAGACTCTGGACGATCTGGAGCAGAGGGTGAAGGAGGCAGGAATCGAGATCAGCGTCCGCCAGAGTTTCCTCACCGACCCAGCTGTGGCTGTCAAGAACCTAAAGGTGCTTTGATTAAAAATTCACCTCAGCTGTCACCCCCCCCATCACCCCCCATCACCCCCCCAGCTGCACAGCTCCATTAGCATCGCGGCGATTTGACAGAAGAAATTAATGCAGCATGCTAATGATGGTGGTGTGAAGCAGCAGCAGAGCTCAGACTCAAACCTGCTCTGTTGTCCACCTCACCTTACTGTTGTCCTTCTTGTCCTTGTCCTTGTCCTTGTCCTTGTCCTTGTCCTTGTCCTTGTCCTTGTCCTTGTCCTTGTCCTTGTCCTTGTCCTTGTGACTGAATCCCTGTTTTCTCTTGATCTGATGCAGCGGCAGGACGCTCGAATCATCGTGGGGCTTTTCTACGAGACTGAGGCCAGGAAGGTTTTCTGCGAGGTGGGAGGCTGGTGTACCTGCTCTGTGACGAGCAGCGTGAGCAAGACGACCTCATGACCAGACGACCTGGCAACCAGATAACCTGGCAACCAGACGACTTCACAACCTGGCATCCAGATGACCTCACGACCAGACGACCTCACTAACTGGCGACCAGACGACTTCACGACTAGATGACCTCACAACCTGGAAACCACACAATTTAACGACCAGATTACTCATGACCTGGCGACCAGATTATTTCATGACCAGACAACCTCACAACCTGGCAACCAGATGACTTCACGACCAGCCAACCTCACAGCCTGGCAACCAGACGATCTCCCAACCTGGCAACCAGACAACTTCACGACCAGGTGACCTCACAACCTGGCAACCAGACGATCTCCCAAACTGGCAACCAGACGACTTCACGACCAGACGACTTCACGACCAGACAACCTCACAGCCTGGCAACCAGACGACTTCACAACCTGGCAACCAGACGACTTCACGACCAGACGACTTCAAGGCCAGACGATCTCCCAAACTGGCAACCAGACGACTTCACGACCAGACGACTTCACGACCAGACAACCTCACAGCCTGGCAACCAGACGACTTCACAACCTGGCAACCAGACGACTTCACAACCAGATGACTTCATGACCAGACGACCTCACAACCTGGCAACCAGACGACTTCACTGCCAGACGACTTTACTGCCAGACGAGGAATCACGGGTCCTCCTCCTCTGCTGCAGGTGTTCAAGGAGAAGCTCTACGGGAAGAAGTACGTCTGGTTCCTGATTGGCTGGTACGCCGACAACTGGTTCAAGATCAAAGACCCCGCCATCAACTGCACGGTGGAAAACATGACGGAGGCCGTGGAGGGTCACGTGACCACGGAGATCGTCATGCTTAATCCAGAGACGGTCCGCGGCGTCTCCAACATGGTGAGCCGCTGCAGTCCCCCCAGCGACATTAATCATCCTGTCACATGACTCCATGACGACCTGGACTGACAGACCAGTGACATTTGAAGTGCTGCTGCTGCTTAACTTGTCACCATAACGATGACAGAAGCCCCGGAGGCGGATGTAAGGGTTTTTATTGAGAAGCCAAATCCTCAGCATCTGTCAGAATGCAAAGTTGAAAACGTCCAAAATGGCATCTGAACTATTTCAACTAAAATCCAGGACTGAAAACAAAACTTTAAATCTAGTAAACCACAATGCAAAGAAACAGAAAGAACAAATCGACACAGGAGGGCAACAAATACATGAAACATCTACAATCAGACAAAAAAAATGCAAGGTTTAATGAGGAGGGGCCAGGAGAAGCTCCGATGGGACGATGACAAGGTGGCGGCGTAAAGCCAAGACAAGAGCAATGTAACAAATAATGTGATTTATTCCGACGAGAAACCAGGAGACAAGGCTGTTTTTTTTCACACGTTCTGGTCGATGTGTGTTCTGATCACGGCTCTCTCCCTCCGTCAGACGTCTCAGGAGTTCATCTCGGCCCTGATGTCCCGGCTGGGGGGTAAGAACCCAGAGGAGACCGGGGGGTTCCAGGAGGCGCCGCTGGCCTACGATGCGGTCTGGGCTCTGGCTCTGGCCCTCAACAAGACCGTGGCCCCCCTGAAGGCCCGGGGCCGCCGTCTGGAGGACTTCAACTACAACAACCACGACATCACGTCGGAGATCTACCGGGCCCTCAACACCAGCTCCTTCGAGGGGGTGTCGGTAGGTGGGAGGGGGGGGAATCATAACACACCTGATTAACAAAGTCTTAAAGTTCCGTAACTAAGTTACTGTTACTAAAGAGCTGTTGTCTCTCTCTGTCCTGCTCTCGGTGTCACATTAGCATTAGCAGAGTTGTTGGGTGCTTCCAAATGGTCCCTCCTGTTTCTCATCTTGTCCTCGTTTGGATTATTATTTCCTATCCACTTCTCCTTGGTGTTCGGAGACTTCCTAAAGAAGTTGGGGAAAGGCGATCATGTTGTTTTGACAGTCGGACAGCACTTCCACTAGGTGGCGTAATAACAATATGACGGCGGCGAAGGTTACTGACGTCTGCCTTGGTGAAAAACGACAATTTTCTGAAAAAGGACTACTAAAACCTCATTTCTACCACTTACCCCCGTGGCTCTAACCACTGATATAATCTCAAATATCACAAGGTTTTGCTCCCTTTTCAGTCATGGCGCGTTTCCCTGAACATTCAAATGAGTTAAACATTTCATGGGTTAAGGAAAAGCGGATAGGAAAGGAGATAGGAGGGACCATTAGGAGATAGGAGGGACCATTAGGAGATAGGAGGGACCATTAGGAGATAGGAGGGACCATTAGGAGATAGGAGGGACTATTAGGACGCACCCAATGTCTCTCTCTGTGCTGCACTCAGTGTTGCTTTAGCATTAGCATTAGCACAGCTGGTGTCTTTCTCTGTGATCACAAATCTGACTGCTAGCTTTAGCATTAGCATAGCACGTGGCTCTGTGTCAGAGGTGAAGCGTCTCCGTCCTGTTTGTTCCAGGGTCAGGTGGTGTTCGACGCTCAGGGGTCCAGGATGGCCATGACGCTGATCGAGCAGCTTCAAGGTAGACCGACCCCGTTTTCACAGGCCGGTTCTACGTTTGAGCTCGTTGCAGTAACTTTGAGGCTCGAGGTCTTTTTTCCTTTCTTTCTGGTGTTTGTGTTGACGATTGTGTCTGAGCTCAGTGCTGAGTGTCGGTGCTCTCGCCCCGGCCCTCTTTTCATCACGTATTGATTGTTTGTTGTGCCTCAGCTCATCAGACGGCTCCGCCGCGGTGAAGTGGCGTTTGCGCTTCCAGGTACTCGAGGCTTCGCTCTAATTGGGCACGAGGCTCCGTGTTAAGCCCTTTTTAAGAGACGACGTGCTATTTGTCAGCGTCGCCTTAATGACGGCGGATTATTTCCCAGCCGAGTCCTGAAGACGAAGGTTTAAATCCTGCTTCGGTCTCACTGGAGTTCTGAGTAAATAAACTGGTTTGAATCCACATGATGATGATGATGAGGAGGAGTAGTAGGAGGAGGAAATAGCTGAAGCCATTTGCTGCTAGCGAACGCCTGCTAACTCACTCCCTGTTTCCGTCCGACTCGCAGGAGGAAGCTACAAGAAGATCGGATACTACGACAGCTCCCAGAAGAACCTGTCCTGGTTTGGGAACGACGTCTGGATCGGTGAGTTAGAACTGGAAACAATCCTCCATCAACGTGTAGTTTATTTTTTTGTTTTTTTACAGCAGCAGACACATTTTAGTTACCGTATTTTCCGCACCATAAGGCGCACCTAAATACCTCAAATTTTCTCAAAAGCTGCCAGTGCGCCTTATAACCCGGTGCGCCTTATATATGGAAGAATTGCTCTACTTAAGACTGCTATTTGACAGCTGAACAACCAGAAGCTTTTATTTTGACGACTCTAACTTCACAACCGGATCTTCAGAGCGGACGACACTCCACACAACACCTTCATCACTCATGGTTGCACACCAACATTCTAACAAACCAAAATAAACTAGATGAAATAATTACTCCCTAAACTGGGGAACAAAAACACATAAACACAATCAACACAACACCAAGCCCAACAACAACCCACAATAACCTCCAACAACACAAAACATGAATTCCCATCATGCCTTGCAGCAACCACCTCTGGACGGTAAGCAGCCGCCGACAGCTCCTCAGTGCAGCCGATAGAAACTCCCATAATTCATTGCAGCTGTTTGTGGTGTTTTAAATGCAATTATTGGGGGTTCTATTTGGTTTGTGGTGTCGGTAATAATTGTGTTGTGTTGTGTTTTTGTTGCTTAGTTCATGTAGTTTAGTTTATTACCGGTAGTTGTAAGTTGTCAACCAGCAGTGAAGAAGGTTTTGTGTGTAGTGTCGTCCTGGCATAGGCTGCAGGTAGGACTATCAAAATAAAGTGTGTGCACATCAGTGGAAAAAGTAACCTAATGGCTTTGAGCTGTAAAGGTTGCTGACCACTGGTCTATTCCATGTGCCTTATAATGCGGTGCACCTTATATATGAACAAAGTTGTAAATTATGTCAATCAATGGAGGTGCGCCTTATAATCCAGTGTGCCTTATAGTGTGGAAAATACGGTACTCACTCCAGAAAGTACCCAATAATAACTTTTAATACTCTCACAGTCTGACCTCCTCTAATAACCTGAGGAAGCTATTTTATTTTAACAGAAGAAAGAGATTACAGGAAACCGCAGTAGCTATACTAATGCTAATACTAATGTTTATCCTAACAATAACATGATTCGATAGGACAGAAAAAAAAAACTTTTACTAAAGCTAACAATGGGCTCAGCTGGCAAAAGGGAAATACGCACTAGTTCTGCTCATGCTAAAGTTAAAGCAAGCAATAGGCTCAGTTGGTGGAATGAAAAGAATCAATAGCTCTTGCTAATGCTAAAGCTAACAGAGAACATAGCAGCGCAGACTAAATTAAACTACTAAAGCAAACAAAAGCGCCCTCTAGCGGCCCGACATGAAAACTAAATCGTTTTCAGTGTTTCTCAGGTTTCCGTGGAAACACGTCATGTAAACACTCCATTTTCTAAAGCAACAAGGTAAAACACTGCGTTTTCACTGTAAACGTTGTGGCGAGAACGCCGGACAACTGTCATTGTTTCGTTTGTTCAATAAAAAAAAAACATCTGCAGCTGAGCTCGAACCGGGTTCCAGTGGGAGGAGCCCCGACCCCGGTCGGTCTCCACTCCGTCCTGATGAGCAGCGTGAAGTTGCCTGTTGGCGGCGGCGAGCTTCTGATTCTTCTCGCCTTGTTTACCACCCGTCTCCTTGGAGAGGTGGCACGGAAAGATAGAGAGAGAGAGAGAAAGAGAGAGAGACCTTTTTTTAAGCTTTTGAGGAAAGCAGGCGTGACAGAGCGGTTCCAGGTCAGCGAGAGCGGCAAGGGACGGCCGACCTGCATTCACATGGCGCTCTGCAGCCCGCTTCGTTTCCAGCGCTCACTGAGGAGTCAGATTACATTTAATCCTTCAAAATGAATAGAGTTACTCTTCTACCACCTTCAGCTCAGTTACATCACTGTAATGTGACATATCCTCCCAGTTAGAAGAGGAAGATGCTCTATAATCTGATGTCAGAGGAGGAAGATGCTCTATAATCTGATGTTAGAGGAGGAAGATGCTCTATAATCTGGATGTTGGAGGAGGAAGATGCTCTAGAATCTGGATGTTGGAGGAGGAAGATGCTCTATGATCTGATGTTAGAGGAGGAAGATGCTCTATAATCTGATGTTAGAGGAGGGAGATGCTCTATAATCTGATGTTAGAGGGGGAGATGCTCTATAATCTGATGTTAGAGGAGGAATATGCTCTATAATCTGGATGTTGGAGGAGGAAGATGCTCTATGATCTGATGTTAGAGGAGGAAGATGCTCTATAATCTGGATGTTGGAGGAGGAAGATGCTCTATGATCTGATGTTAGAGGAGGAAGATGCTCTATGATCTGATGTTAGAGAAGGAAGATGCTCTATAATCTGATGTTAGAGAAGGAAGATGCTCTATAATCTGATGTTAGAGGAGGGAGATGCTCTATAATCAGGATGTTGCCTCTTCCTAAATAAACAGATTGACGAACTAATGAGAATCAGTGATCAAACCAGCTGAGATCAACTGTTGGAAAGAGAAGCTAGTGCTATTTAAGTATGCTAATGCTAATCACAGCTATGTCTTTCATTGACTGAGTGAGTTTAGCAGTAATGAGGTGCTCCTTCTTCCAGTAAACAGGAGTTTACTGAAATGGTTACAGAGCCGCTCTTTACTCAACAAAAACATTTAGGATAATGCTAATGCAGGCGCTAATACTCCACTCATGGACCAGGACAGAGAGGTGGCACTTCTGCTTCTGAATTAGCATTAGCATTAGCGTCAAGCTCGCTTTTCCACCAATGGTTAAAGCTAACGCTGAACAGGATATAGTAACAATTAATCCAATCGCTAATGCTAATGCTAAAGCTAGCAGTGTATTGTGTGAGCAGAATGGAGAGAGATGGCAGGATGGGTGTGTGTGTGTGTGTGTGTGTGTGTGTGTGTGTGTGTGTGTGTGTGTGTGTGTGTGTGTGTGTGTGTGTGTGTGTGTGTGTGTGTGTGTGTGTGTGTGTGTGTGTGTGTGTGTCATCCTGACACCTGCTTGTAATTTTCTGACTCAGTCTGAGGAAGTTTGCTTGATTTGCTGCTACTGACAGGAAGGACAGACATTCTTTTTATATTTTAACATACCCACCCCCAACACACACACACACACACACACACACACACACACACACACACACACCCTTCCTGCACAGCCTTAACAGCTCGCCTCTCCTCCTAATCGCTGTGGCAACTGTTACAGAGCTCGTCTCCATGGCAACACCCCGTCCTGATTCCTTGATGAAGGACGGAAGTGCAACACACACACACACACACACACACACACACACACACACACACACACACACACACACACACACACACACACACACACACACACACACGCACACACACATACACACACACACCGTTTGGTACAAAATCGTCATTAAAGCTCTTTCATGGCTCATATAATGAACGCTATTTGTACTGTAACATAATAAAAACACTGTGAAGAAGCTTTTTCCTTAAACGCTTCATTAAAAAGGTTAAAAACCAAGTGAATCGTCCAAAAATAAAACCCAACATGCAACTTTGTGGGGTTTCGAATGACGATGATCAGGGAGCATGAAGGCATTAATACACACACACACACACACACACACACACACACACACACACACACACACACACACACACACACACACACACACACACACACACACACACACACACACACACACACACACACACACACACACACACAAACAGGCAGTCTGCCAGCTTCATCACCAGACATTGTTTTCACAACGTGTGAATGTGAATCTTTTCTGAAACGAACAAAAACACTTTTCACGTGACGGTGTGATTGTGACTCGCGTGTGACGAAGAGACTGATCGTCCAACGTTAAAACAACGGCAAACATGATGAAACTGCTGAAAGCTGGTGTGTGTGTGTATTCTGGAGGAAAACATTCCACGGTGAGATGGCGGCTGTCGGAACATCTGTGACGTTGTCATCAAGATGGCCGCCTGCCATGAGGCTGAAGATTCACCGTTAGCTCCAGGCCTCGCCCACACAAAACAATACTGTCGTTCTTTTTTTTGTCGTTCTCAGAAAGCGTCCCGTCCATCCGCACGGGAAACATCTGCGTGCATGACACCATGAGAGCCACTCAAAATGATGTAGTGCATATGCCAGGCCTATTGGTGGCGCTGTTACACTGCCACAGAAGTACAATAAAAAAAAAACAAATCCAGCATGTGTCCTTATTAAAGCGACGAGCATCAGCAGCTTCTGCAGGTAGCCCACCATGTTGTTCTTGTTGTTACATGACATCACGGAGAGGGAGGCGGGGTTATAGGTCACGAGGCGGGGCCATGACATCATCGTTTTCAGCTTATGTGCTTTGTGGATGATTGCACAAAAACGAGTCCCAAAAAAAAGGACAATTTTGGAGGAAAAAAACCTGTATTTTAGATTGAAGTGCCGCTCGCTAACCTGGACCAGGATACGAGTTGTGTTGGAAGTAATCTGTTACTGTTACTCTTCTAGTTCTGGCAGCAGCAAGATAGTAACTGATTACTATTATAGTTACATTTTGAGCAATCAGTTGAAATCGGATAAATCTGAAGAAATGAGGAGGGATTCCTCTCCTCTCCTCGCCTCTCCTCTCCTCTCCTCTCCTCTCCTCTCCTCTCCTCTCCTCTCCTCTCCTCCCTGCTGCCATGACAGCTGTGACAGGCTTCTTAACCCGAGCTGATGACACCCGGTGGCCCTCCAGGGGATGACCTGACATATCTGACACACACACACACACACACACACACACACACACACACACACACACACACACACCCTGAAGCTCATAATAACCACAGTTGTCTCCTTGTTTACGGAATGTGATTGGTTGGCGGTTGAATATTTCACCGCCATCGGCGCTGGGACGTCGTCTCTATGGCGAGAACTTTCCAGATTAGTGAAGTAGAACGACTCCGCCTCCACCTGTGTCTCCGCCTCCATGGTGGGGCAGCTTCAACACTTTAAACGTAAACTTCTGCGTCAAGCCGGTTTTCGTGTTTGAGAAGAAGCAGATAACATTAGCCGCTAAGCTAGCAAACAAGTAAACATTAGTTGTGTACTTTCAGAGCAAAAGTTTTGTTGTTTTGTTTGCGTCTGCAGGCGCCGGCCCGCCGGCTGACCGCACCGTGGTCATCGAGGAGTATCGCTACCTGTCCCAGAAGCTGTTCGCCGCCGTTTCGGTCTTTGCCGGCCTCGGCATCCTGCTGGGAATCGTCTGCCTCACCTTCAACATCTACAACGGAAATGTCCGGTGAGTCCTCACGTCCAACTCGGGTGATCCGTTTCAGGAACAAATAGCTTTGATTAGCGGCACGATGGCGTTCAGGGTTGTTAAATCAGGACCAAGAGGAAGGGCACTGCTGTTCGGCAAAATCTCAGCAAACTTTCGATATAAAAGATTAATGAGGACAGTTCGGTTCAGAACGAAGCGTCGTCTCGTCTCCACGTCCTGAAGACTCGATGCTTCATGTTCACTCTCGTTTGAGAAGAATCAAGTCGCTCTCACGTCGGTGTGTTTGAAGGGAAACCAGTCAGAAGTCGGCTTCAGGCCAGGATTTAGTCGTCTTGTGTGACGTAGCTTTGCCGTGGTAGTTGTAGAGTTAGCGTAGCCTCCAGACCAAATGCAAATCAAGCCACTTCAAAAGAAAAAAGCCTTCTGAACTGGGATTTGAGCTCAACGGGCGTCTGGCGGCGTCGAGGAATCTTTTTAACACCGTGTTTTTATGTTTGCCCCTGAAGTCCAGCAACTTATTGAGAGGCTCGTTGTCCTTCGGTTCCAGAGCTGGAGGCGTTGGTCTCTCTTGGGTCTGTGTCTGCTCCTGGCGGTCAGTCAGTTCCAGACCTGCAGACGTTGACTGCAGAGGTGCAGACCTTGGTTCCAAAACTGTAAATGTTTGCTGCAGAGCAAGACATTGGTTTCACAGCTGGAGACATTGATTCCAGAGCAAGAGACGTTGATTCCAAAGTGAGAGACGTTGATTCCAGAGCGAGAAATGTTGATTCCAGAGCTACATACATTGGTTCCAGAGCTGGACGTTGGTTCCAGAGTGAGAAACGTTGATTCCAGAGTGAGAAACGTTGATTCCAGAGCGAGACGTTGGTTCCAGAATGAGAAATGTTGATTCCAGAGCTACATACATTGGTTCCAGAGCTAGACGTTGGTTCTAGAGCAAGAGACGTTGGTTCCAGAGCGAGACACATTGGTTCCAGAACCACAGATGTTGGTTCCTCTGGGTTCTGGAGCTGCTTCTCAGTGTCAGTCAGGCCCGTTTCCAGCTTTGATTACATTTCAAACTGTTTCTCTGCGGTGACTCTCCTGCCAGCCACGTCACGTCACGTCACGCCACGTCACGTCACGTCACGTCACGTCACGTCACGTCACGTCACGTCACGTCACGTCACGTCACGTCACGTCACGTCAAACCGATTCACTTGGCTGCTTTCATCAGTTTGTCACCAGCTGCCATGTGACGAAAAGAAAATACAATCATTGGACTTCAGACACGAGACAAAGTCAAAAGGTTGTTCTCAGATTGTTCTCATGGTTGTCTCATGTTGGTCTCATGGTGTTCTCATGGTGGTCTCATGGTGGTCTCATGGTGTTCTCATGGTGGTCTCATGCTGGTCTCATGCTGTTCTCATGGTGGTCTCATGGTGGTCTCATGCTGTTCTCATGCTGGTCTCATGGTGTTCTCATGGTGGTCTCATGCTGTTCTCATGGTGTTCTCATGGTGATCTCATGGTGTTCTCATGGTGGTCTCATGATGGTCTCATGTTGTTCTCATGGTGTTCTCATGGTGGTCTCATGGTGGTCTCATGCTGTTCTCATGGTGGTCTCATGGTGGTCTCATGCTGTTCTCATGGTGGTCTCATGATGGTCTCATGTTGTTCTCATGTTGTTCTCATGGTAGTCTCATGGTGTTCTCATGTTGTTCTCATGGTAGTCTCATTGTGTTCTCATGGTGTTCTCATGTTTCTGGTTGTGTTTCTAGCTCCAGACTCTTTCACGAGGGATATTTGAATCATTCACTTTTGTTGAGCAGCTGCAGATAAAAATCTGTTTTCTCCTCGCTGTGATTCCTGTGCTGTTGGTGATCCTTTAAGCTCCTGCTGCTGCTCTCACACACATCACACTTCTGACGCTGATGCTGCCGCCGCCGCCGCCGCCGCCACCGAGACAAAACTTTCATCTGATTTCAGAGGCGCTGGCAGGATGCAGAGCTTAAGGAGCTTAAGACGTCCGAATTGATGCTGCTGCAAAATGTTTCCTGAGAAATTAAAGAAACAATTTAGCTGATTGTTCTTCCATGTCTTCTTCACACACACACACACACACACACACACACACACACACACACACACACACACACACACACACACACACACACACACACACACACACACGTAAACGTACACGTACACGTATCTTTTGTTATAACATAAAAATCTAAAGTGTTATTTGACTATTAAAGTGAAAAACTTCAACTTATAAATTTGTTTTGGTAGTAACTCAGTGTGTGTGTGTGTGTGTGTGTGTGTGTGTGTGTGTGTGTGTGTGTGTGTGTGTGTGTGTGTGTGTGTGTGTGTGTGTGTGTGTCTTTCAGCTACATCCAGAACTCTCAGCCGTACCTGAACAACATGACGGCGGCGGGCTGCATGATGGCGCTGGCGGCCGTCTTCCCGCTCGGTATCGACGGTCATCACGTCCACAGATCTCAGTTCCCCGTCGTCTGCCAGGTGACAACCGCTTCTCTGTGTGGACGAGGGACGCTTTAACTTTCCTAGTTCAGCTCCCAAAGCAATGAACATCTGCTGTTGCTTTGAGGCAGTGAATGAATCAATACAGTTTCAGTAAACAACAATAAAAAAAAAAGTATTTAAACTCACATCTGCTTCTTCAAATGTTGTTTCTATTGAACAAAGTAGGAAAGTAGATTCAGTCGGACCTTTTGTCTTCAATGTGTCACATACTGCTTCACTTCATGGTAATCCTGGAAAAGGTGGGCCAGGACTAACCCTAACCCCCCACCTAGGACCCCCCCAGGACTGAGAGTGTCTCCTTCTTGGATTCACTATCATTAGTTTCCCTCAGAGCAGCGATCAGATGGTCTGATGGAAACCTTCCGGTATCAAAGAAATGTTTTACGGTCTGAACAGACTCGTCCTCCTGGAGCGGCTCTGATTGGCCCGTCGGCTCCCCGGCGGCTCCCCGGCGGCTCCCCGGCGGCTCCCCGGTGGTTTTGTTTTCTGTGAAGCTCTGGCTGTCGTTTCGGTGGAAAGTGTTGCGTTCAGGCGTCTCAGAGTCTGATGCCTTTTTAATAAACTGGAGCAAATCAGTAAATGCAACGGCTGTATTTGTTCACATGTTTTAAGCTCAACCTTAAGAGGGAATGTATTTAAAGTGCTAATCCTCTCCTCCTCTTCCTCTCCTCTTCCTCCTCACTCCCCCCTGCAGTTCCGTCTCTGGCTCCTTGGCCTCGGCTTCAGCCTGGCGTACGGCAGCATGTTCACCAAGATCTGGTGGGTCCACACCCTCTTCACCAAGAAGGACGAGAAGAAGGAGAAGAAGAAGGTGAGGAGGAGTGTGAGAAGGGAGGGCTGAGGGATGGAGGGGTGAGGGATGGAGGGATAAGCCTCTCTGTGAGCGGAGGAGAGATGGGAGTCGGGGTCCAGCTGCCTGTGTGGCTCCAGCTGATAAAAAAAAAAAGTAGTTCAGTTTAAAACTTTTGCAGCTTCGCAGTAACATAAGCTCGTAAGAGGCTGCAGCACATCGACCTCCACCTCCATCTGCCTCCACCACCCATCCTCCTCCTCCACCTCCACCACCACACTGAGGACAAGAGAGTTGGACCCACTGATTACAGACTCCAACACAAAAAGCACGTGCAACTCCGGGGAAGCACATAGCAGCAGCAACCTGCGACTGCAGCAACCTGCCATGGCAGCAACCTGCGACTGCAGCAACCTGCAACTGCAGCAACCTGCCACGGTAGCAACCTGCCACGGCAGCAACCTGCCACGGCAGCGACCTGCGATGGCAGCAACCTGCGACTGCAGCAACCTGCGATGGCAGCAACCTGCCACGGCAGCAACCTGCGACTGCAGCAACCTGCCACGGCAGCAACCTGCCATGGCAGCAACCTGAGATGGCAGCAACCTGCCACGGCAGCAACCTGCGACTGCAGCAACCTGCCATGGCAGCAACCTGCCACGGCAGCAACCTGCAACTGCAGCAACCTGCCACGGCAGCAACCTGCAACTGCAGCAACCTGCCACGGCAGCAACCTGCGATGGCAGCAACCTGCCACGACAGCAACCTGCGATGGCAGCGACCTGCGACTGCAGCAACCTGCCACGGCAGCAACCTACGATGGCAGCAACCTGCCACGGCAGCAACCTGCGATGGCAGCAACCTGCCACAGCAGCAACCAGCGATGGCAGCAACCTGCGACTGCAGTAACCTGCCATGGCAGAAACCTGCGATGGCAGCAACCTGCGACTGCAGCAACCTGCCACAGCAGGAACCAGCGATGGCAGCAACCTGCGACTGCAGTAACCTGCCATGGCAGAAACCTGTGATGGCAGCAACCTGCGATGGCAGCAACCTGCGACTGCAGCAACCTGCCACGGCAGCAACCTGCGACTGCAGCAACCTGCCACAGCAGCAACCAGCGATGGCAGCAACCTGCGACTGCAGTAACCTGCCATGGCAGAAACCTGCGATGGCAGCAACCTGCGACTGCAGCAACCTGCCACGGCAGCAACCTGCGATGGCAGCAACCTGCGACTGCAGCAACCTGCCACGGCAGCAACCTGCCACGGCAGCAACCTGCGATGGTAGCAACCTGCCACGGTAGCAACCTGCCACAGCAGCAACCTGCAACTGCAGCAACCTGCTGCAAGAGAAGCGTCAACCTGCAACAGCAAGAAAAGCAACACCATGCAGCGAGAGAAGCAGCAGTTTTAGGAGCATGCACGGTTTTATGAGTGTGCATGTCTTCACGTATTGAGGCGCCTGCATGTGTTCATGAGCGTGCGCGTGATTCTGACTGTGTGTTTGTCAATGCGTTTATGTTTACGATTACAAATCTGTTTGTGTTGAAAGGCATGCACTCTGCTGAGCGTGCATGTGGAGCTGCATGCATGTTGCTGAGCATGCATGCTGCTAAGCGTGCATGTTGCTGAGCGTGCATGTGGAGCTGCATGCATGTTGCTGAGCGTACATGCTGCTGAGCGTGCATGTTGCTGAGCGTGCATGCGGAGCTGCATGCATGTTGCTGAGCGTGCATGCTGCTGAGTGTGTATGTGTTGTGTGCCTCCTCTGTGTCCTGGAGCTGCTCTGTTGTGAGACTGAGACCAAATCAGAAGAAGCAGCGATGAAGTTTAGGAGCATTGATGAATATGGATGAGTATTAAAGTTCCTGGCAGAAATCCGACCTTCAGGGTTTATTATTGGAGCCAGAGCTCGACGAATCGGGTCGACTTTCAACTCTCTGCTTGTCCACAGAAGGGCAATTTGCCAGAGAGCTGCAACGAGTGTTTCAGGAAAGTTTCACAAATGGAGGAGAGAAGAAGGCTTTTCAAATGATTTTGCACGGAGCTGCAGTGAAGACAGGCTCAGGACTGGAACCTGCCTTATCTTCATTTCACTTTACTCACTGCGGCGCCGCTCAACATGGTGGCCTGGAGGAGCCACGGCGAGGAGAGGAGGATGTAAAGAGGGAGGGAGGGAGAGAGAGAGAAAGAGGAGGGAGGGAAAGCGAAGCTCATTGAGGTTGTTTCCTGTTTGGAAGATTCGGAATGCTCACACAGGAAACTGTCCGCATGAGAGCTGCAACATCTCAGAGGACACTGCAGCACACACACACACACACACACACACACACACACACACACACACACACACACACACACACACACACACACACACACACACACACACACACACACACACACACACACACCTGTCACATGGTTTGTCCTGGTGCTTTGTCTTTGTTTGCAGAGCAGACGTCCTTGGATAGCGATGACTTCTGTTCTCTCTCTCGTGTGTGTGTGTGTGTGTGTGTGTGTGTGTGTGTGTGTGTGTGTGTGTGTGTGTGTGTGTGTGTGTGTGTGTGTGTGTGTGTGTGTGTGTGTGTGTGTGTGTGTGATAATAATAAATTAATTATATTTTGTTTGTATAATGGGGATGTATAATTGTATCACTATACCATTAATCTCAACATTTGTAATAACATTCTAATAACTATTATAATAACATAACCATTGTAATAACTATTATCATTGCATTACAACACACAATATCCATTATAATAAACATCAATCACATCACTGTAACATTATTATAATGTTACTATATTCTAACCATAACAATAAAATTGTAATCAGATAATAACATGACTACCTTTTGGTTTTTTAAATGTGCTTTATAAATAAAGATTATTATTATTATTACCATTAGAATATATAAAAATACGGTGGCCCTGAAGTGCAAACCACAACAACAAATCACTAAACAGCAAATGAAAAAACACAACAGCAAATGAAAAACACAACAAATTAAAGGACACAACAACAAATTGAAAAACATCACTGCTAATTGAAAAACACAACAAGAAATTAAAAAACACAACAGCAAATTAAAAAAACACAACAACAAATTGAAAAACACCACTGCTAATTGAAAAACACAACAACAAATTGAAAAACACAACAGCAAATCATTAAACACAACAACAAATTGAAAAACAACAACAAATTAAAAAACACAACAACAAATTGATAAACACAACAGCAAATCATTAAACACAACAACAAATTGAAAAACAACAACAAATTAAAAAACACAACAGCAAATAGAAAAACACAACACAAATGAACAAATCATTTGTGTTGATTTGATTAATTTCATTTGTGTTGTGTTTTTCTATTTGCTGTTGTGTTTAATGATTTGTTGTTGTGGTTTGCACTTCAGGGCCACCGTATAATAACACTATAATAACATTATAACACCAGTATAATAACATCTTAGTAACATAATAACATAGCAGTCTTTGTGTTTGTTTGCAGCAACACCTGGAGCCGTGGAAACTGTACGCCACGGTGGGCGTGCTGCTGGCCGTGGACTTCCTGTCGCTCATGATCTGGCAGATCGTGGATCCACTGCACATCACGGTGGAGGTGAGGCGGAGAGAGGGAGAGCGGGGGAGACAGACAGGAGAAGGAGGAGGAGTCCGTTCACACGGAACCGATCCAGATCCGTGGTTAATTTTAACGATCGATTTAAAATCCAACACTAAAAAAAAAAAAGATTCTAGCTTTAAACTTCCGTGATGGAAGTTTCAGTCTCAAAGTATTTTTGAATAAAGTTCAAATTAAAAATGATGATTGGAGCCGTTTCTGTGCCCAGTACACACACACACACACACACACACACACACACACACACACACACACACACACAGAGTTTACTCCAGAGGATCAGCTGCAGTCACCAGGGTTTCCGCTGACTCTGCACTTTCCCTGCTGTCTCATCCGTTCTTATCATCTCTCTCTTTTTTTCATCCCTCCATCAATATACCCCTCCATCCCTCTGTCCCTCTACTCCTCCATCCCTCCATCCACCATGAGAGCAGAAGTTCACTCGGGAGGCTCCTAAAGAAGATTTGGATGTTTTGATTCAGCCGCTGCTCGAACACTGCAACTCTGAGAAGATGAACACCTGGCTGGGTAACACACACACACACACACACACACACACACACACACACACACACACACACACACACACACACACACACACACACACACACACACACACACACACACACACACACACACACACACACACACATTTCATCAGAAGGTTTTTATTTTTTATCCACCAACATTACACATTCTGAATGTTTTTACTGAAATAACCTGCTGATCCCCCCACCAGGTGTGGTTTACGGTTATAAAGGTCTCCTGCTGCTTCTCGGTATTTTTCTGGCCTACGAGACAAAGTCAGTTTCTACCGAAAAGATCAACGACCACCGAGCCGTCGGCATGGCGATTTACAACGTGGCTGTGAGTGAAGGACCTCCTCCTGGACCTGGACCTAGATCCTGGATTCTCTGGTCCTCATAATGTCGTCTGCCCCCCCCCCCCCTGCAGGTCCTGTGCCTCATCACGGCCCCGGTCACCATGATCCTGTCCTCGCAGCAGGACGCCTCCTTCGCCTTTGCTGCGCTCGCCGTCGTCTTTTCGGCCTACATCACCTTGGTGGTCCTGTTTGTTCCCAAGGTGAACCAGCGCCTCGCTGAGAGCAGCGGTCTGGGTCTGGGTCTGGGTCTGGGTCTGGGTCTGGGTCTGGGTCTGGGTCTGGGTCTGGCTTTTGCTCAGCAGAACCAGAGACGCTCACAGAAATAAAAGTTCAGGTTGAGTTTGAGGTTTTAAGCACTGTAGTTCCCCTCCCGTCCAGCAGGTGGAGGCAGTCTGGAAC
The DNA here is from genome assembly GCF_963422515.1 of Blennius ocellaris. NCBI lineage: Eukaryota > Metazoa > Chordata > Actinopteri > Blenniiformes > Blenniidae > Blennius > Blennius ocellaris. Next base: position 4,168,223 of record NC_137657.1, on the reverse strand, counting down.
ATTTTAATGACCTTCAATTAAATAATCCCCTTGAAACACAGTAAACATTAAAACTTTACAACATTAAAACTCCAGAAGAAGAAAACATTAAACATTAAGAGTGATTCTTTTCTCTGAGCTGGTTGGAGGTTTTTAAAGAAAATAAAGGATGAAACCTTCAATCAATCAATCAGTTCAGCCAATCTGGAGGAACAAGGTCTTCAAAACCTTCTCTTTTGTCTTTCTCTGAGCTGCGTTTCAACCTGTGCTGGAGGGCAGGTTGTGACTCGCTGAACTGTGTGAGGGGAGGATGAACCGTGTGGCTGAACGGTGTGACTGTGTTCAGATGCGGCGCCTCATCACGCGTGGCGAGTGGCAGTCGGAGCAGCAGGACACGCTGAAGACCGGCTCGTCCACCAACAACAACGACGAGGAGAAGTCCAGGCAGCTGGAGCGGGAGAACCGAGAGCTGCAGAAGATCATCCAGGAGGTGGGGGACTCACTCACTCACTCACTCACTCACTCACTCACTCACTCACTCACTCAATGAGTGAAGAAAGAAAACATAAAGAAATAATAGATTGGGTCGAGGAGAAATCAGATCAAAAGAATTTTCAACTCAAACTTAAATAAATGGGTCCAATTAAACTGAACAGAAGGAGGCGGTGTAGTGGGGTTTCATTTTATTGAAACAGACATTTTTTTTAATGCAATGTTATTCTCAGTGTAACAGATATGAACTGAAACAATAAAATATAACAGAGGATAAAATGTAACACTGTTACATTTTATCATCTGTTACATTTTATCATCTGTTACTAAGGCCTCGTTTACACAACAACGTTTCACGTGACGGAACCTAATCCGTTAAACAAAAGGGAGTGTGTTTACACTGCAGCAGCAGCGGACACAGAGACAACCATGTAGTTAGTCTGCCGGGCCACTGGAGGGTGCTGTTGCTTGATTTTGTAATGAAACCCGACAGACGTGTGTGCAGAGAACAATACGTGATAAACGTAGAGAAAATGGAGAGAACCTGACATCCGTATGGACTGATGACACATCGGATCCTATCAGGGAGAGTCTCAACTATAAAACTATTGATATGGATGATAAAACTAGAATTCTGACCACGAGTCAAACCGCTATAGGTCGGCCATGTTTGTTTACAACTGGATGAGCATGAGGGAGAGGGAGGGTAGAAGAAAGTTTTGCGGATACACTCGTATTCGTTGTCGTGTCTTGAGAGCTTGAGAGCCTCAAGCATTGGGCAGAAACAAAACCTGTAGAGGAAGTTTAATGGCTTTGTGAGGCCCCCCCCCCCCCCCCCCCCCCCCCGCTGCAGACTCACCCCCCTCCCTCGTTGTGTTTACAGAAAGAAGAGCGGGTGTCGGCTCTCCGTAACCAGTTGGCCGAGCGTCAGGCGTTGCGCAGCCGGCGCCGCCCCTCAGGGGGCCAGAACCAGAACCACAATGCCCCACTGCCGTCCTCCCAGCCGGATCCCAAGTCCCTGCTGCCCCCCCCCGGGTACCCCACCACGGACAACCACTCGCTGCCGCCGTCCTTCTCCAACTCGTCCAGCCTGTACCCGGCCGACAGCAAGATGAGCCGCAACCACTGCCACAACAGCCAGATCCCCCTGCTCTACAAGTAACGGGTGGGGGGGACGGCACGGGGCAGGGGGGGGGCCCCCGCACACAGGAGGCACACTGTGACATTCACTTGGTTTCTGGGCGACCAGCACATCGGTGTAGTGACACTGTCTACCACGAGGGGGCGCTGCACAGGTTGACACCCTCACATCCCAGACCACCGATCCCCCCCCCCCCCCCACTCACTTATCAAGCCCCCCCACCCCCCACCTCCACCCCCAGCGGCCCCGTGGCCTGGAGGCGGGACGTTTGTGTTTGTTGTTTACTGTCCGGTCTCACAGTCTGGCTCCGCCTCCGGTGGGCGGAGCCCTGGCCGTCATGGTGGTTTCTATCGTTCTGTAATATTTGAGCTGTTTCGTCACGCAGTCGTCGTTCTGTTCTTCGTTTATTTTTCAGGAAAGTCTTGCAGATTTACAAAAAGCAGCGTGTGGGATTTGTTCCGGGGTTTTGTTCCGGGGTTTTGGCCATGTGGAACCAAGTTTCACCACGAAGTGACAATGTGCTTTATCCAATAGCCATAATGAGTTAGAGGCCAGGGAGCTTAATGCATGTGTGTGTGTGCAATTTAATACCACGACTGACCCAGAGTGACCCCCCCCCCCCCCCACCACGAGGGACAATGACTGACCCTGAGGAATCTCCCAGGGTGACCCTGACTGACCCTGAGCCCCCCCCCATCCCCCATCCCCTGATTGACCCGGGTAACCTTGGGGGAGGGTAGAGCCACGTCCAAGTTCAGCAGGAGAAATGCTCGCTGGTATAAAAGGACAATTTTTATAGTTTTTCAAGATGTTTTACAAAGTATTTTCTCAGATTTGTGTTGTGTGTTCAGCAGAGCAGCAGCCCTCTGACAAATTCCTCGTCTTTTAACTCGTCCTTCGTCTCTTCTTCGTCTCGTATCATTGCCACTTTATGAGGAGAAAACAGACTGACGGGCTCTGAGGCTGAAGCAATGCTAATGCTAAAACAGTTAGTTCAGCAATCGGAGTAATGGCAGTCGCTAATGCTGATGTTAATGATAAAATGGTTGGTGCGGTGAGCAGCTGTGCTAATGGTAGGAGCACAGTGAGCTAAGTGAGCAGAGGAACTGAGCTAGCCACTATGCTAAAGCTAGTAATGCTGAGTGAGCGTGACTTGGACATCCTAATGTAATGTTAACAATGCTAAAGCTAATATTGCACGATAGCTGGTGTGCTAATGTTAATTCTAACAAGAGGCTCAGTTAGCCTGATGAGCAGGAAGAGCATGTAGCTGCTATCCTATTTGTAATGCTAGCAATGAGTGCCGGCTGGTATGCTACGGCTCTGCTATGCTACTGTTTACCAAGTGAGAATGGGAGCGAGGGATAGCAGCTATGCTAAAGCTAATAAAACTCGGTGAACAGAACTGGAACATAGCAGCGATGCTAATGCTAAAGCTAACAGTGGTGTGTGAACAGGATAATAACGAAAACTATGGGACTGTTTTCATCAATGGTCAACAAGTTACCGGAGACTCCAGTAACTGTAATCGGCAACTGCAATTTGCAACATCGAAACTGTTTGAAAAGGAAGCCTGAAAGTTCAAAATATTCAGATCTATTTCCTTTTAATGACGAGCATATATTTTAAGAACTATCTGCACTCAAACCTTTTGACTCTGGAACTAATTCCTGGTTGTTCAGTTTTCTTTACAGCGTAACCAGACACTTCCTGTGAGACGTGGGGTTTGTACGAGGGCTCCCCCTGCAGGCTCCCAGAGAAAGCACAGTTTTTATACCTGTGAACATGTCCGACTCTCAAACCTTCTTGGGTTTTTTTTTCTCTTCTTTTTCTTTTTCACGTTTTCCCACATGGGGAGACGCTCCGCGTTTGTTTTGATTTGGGGGCGTTGGGATTGGTTGTGAAGGAGGAAGTGACGTCAGGTGACTTCCTGTGTTCGGCCAGCAGTTAACCTGGAGCAATACTTCATTCCAGATGTTTCTGCAGCAGCTTCAGGAGCAGGGGAGACACTCACACTTCCTCTTTATTCACGAGAAGAGACTTTCCTCGCTCAGGGCCGGCAGGACGGCGTCTCGGACAGTGCGTACTTGTGAACGAATAAATCGGCCATATTTATTACTGTCGTTGTGGGCGGGATCGGTGTAACATATGAATGCAGAAATCATTTAGAAAAATGTTCTATTATCTTGCACATCTATTATATAATACTCTACAGGATTTGGGGATCTTTGTATTCACTATATCTAAACTCTTTAAATGTTGATATATTTCAGAGTATGTGTACGCAAATATATATGAGTCTAAATAAAAATACTTGGGTTTTTTTCCACTGAGATTCTGAGTTTCAGTCATGATTTTAATAACTGCGCGTGCGTGCGTGTGGGTGTGTGTGTGTGTGTAAAGAGTGTCCACTAGAGGTCAGCAGTGCTCCTCTGTGACCTGGTGACCGTCTGCAGGGGTCAAAGTTCAGAGCAGGTCACATGACGAGTCCAGCTGCAGGACAATGACTGGATGTTTCTGTACACGAGACGAATCGACTCCAAATGTTTCCTCTGTTTGTGGACAAAGAATGAAACAGCTGTGACAGCCTCCTCTTCCTCCTCCTCCTCTTCCTCCCCCTCTTCCTATTCTTTCTCCTCTTCCTCCTTCTCCCCTCCTCCTCCTACTCTTGTCTTCCTTCTCCTCTTTCCCCTTCTCCTGCTTCTCTTCCTCCTCCTTTCCTCTTCCTCCTCATCCTCCTGTTTCCAACCTTTAAGGTTCAGTAAATATCCTCTGACGTCTCGTTTTACTGATGTCGAGTTTCTTCTCCCAGATGTTGAGGTGTTTTGTTTCCCGGTGAAGATGATTGAGATGATTGTCAGAACGTGGAAACGCATGAGGAGGAAGTCGGGTTTTTTTTTTGTTTTGTTTAGTTTTTTTTAGCTGCTCTGAAGTTTGAGAAGATTAAAGAAAATAACAAACGGATATTTTTCAGAAAGTGGAAATGATGCTCGTTAAAACTGGAGGGGAAAAAAACAAACTACGAACACATGAAGTTTTTCTGCAGGAGACAAAAGAGAAGCTGGACGTCGTTTGATCTGTTTTCTACTCGGATGTTGGTTCGTAATGATGTGAAAGATGTGGACGCTTGAAACCAGTGAACACACACACACATGATTGTTGGCAGTGTGTGAGAGGGAGTGGGGGGTGTGGCGGGGAAAACCCGCTCTGGGCTGCGGCTTCACCTGACAACACTCAGCAAGAAAAGCAGGAAATTCCCACCAAACGCTGAGTGAGCTCACAGAGGAAGTATTCTGTGTGTGTGTGTGTGTGTGTGTGTGTGTGTGTGTGTGTGTGTGTGTGTGTGTGTGTGTGTGTGTGTGTGTGTGTGTGTGTGTGTGTGTGTGTGTGTGTGTGTGTGTGTGTGTGTGTGTGTGTTTTAATCCAGTTCACGTTCATTTCTGACATTTTATTAACAAAGTGTATAAATAGGCTCTCCTGAACATTCGATCAATTAAATACAAATAAATACAAATAAATACACAGAGGTTGTAGCTCACACACACACACATACACACACACACACACACACACACGCGCGCGCGCGCACACCTACACTTTCAACCAGATAAAACAGGAAGTGACGGAAACAAACTGTTACAGTTTAAGATGCTTGGGCGTTGATCTCCACTGAGATCGAAACGTTGCTCCGTCACCGTGGCGACGAACCTGCGGTGCTCCGACTTGCGGCTCAGAGGGCGAACACCCCAAAGAAGGTCTTACCCTCGTCGGTCTCCAGCTGGGCCAGCGGGCCGGTCTCGGTCCACAGGCGGTCGCCGCGCTGCAGCTGGAAGACGGCGCCCAGGTAGACGGCGTTGTACCAGCCGCGTCCGTCCCTGAAGGCGTCCGGAGCCTGGCTCTGGCACGCCGACCGCACGGCGCTCATCAGAGACACTCGGCGGCCCACTGAGTCCGAGTGGCGCCAGACGCAGTGGCTGAGCGGCGTTGGGGCGCTGCCGGCGCCACAGGAGGCCCTGAAGGACGCCTGGCTGTAGACGAAGTACAGGCCGGTCTGCGGGACCACGATGCTGTTGTTGGACAGCCTGAAGCCGCCCTGGTCGAACGCCTGGCCTTGGTCCTTCCTCCACTGCAGCTCCAAGCCGCCGCCATCGCCACCGCCGCCATCGCTCCCTGGAAGGAGAAGCAGAAAAGACTGAGTACATGTACACCGAGTCGGTTCTGAACAAAAAGAACTGACCAGAAGTTCCTGAACAAACAGAACCGACCAGCAACTCCTGAACAAACAGAACCGACCAGCAACTCCTGAACAAACAGAACCGTCATGCAGCTTCTTCTCCTGAACAAACAGAACCGACCTGCAGCTTTTGAACAAACAGAACCGTCATGCAGCTCCTGAACAAACAGAACCGACCTGCAGTTCCTGAACAAACAGAACCAAACAGCAGCTTTGTCTCCTGAACAAACAGAACCGAACAGCAGCTCCTGAACAAACAGAACCTTCATGCAGCTTCTTCTCCTGAACAAACAGAACCGACCTGCAGCTCCTGAACAAACAGAACCTTCATGCAGCTTCTTCTCCTGAACAAACGGAACCAAACAGCAGCTTTGTCTCCTGAACAAACAGAACCGAACAGCAGCTCCTGAACAAACAGAACCAAACAGCAGCTTTGTCTCCTGAAGAAACAGAACCGAACAGCAGCTCCTGAACAAACAGAACCTTCATGCAGCTTCTTCTCCTGAACAAACAGAACCGACCTGCAGCTCCTGAACAAACAGAACCAAACAGCAGCTTTTGAACAAACAGAACCGTCATGCAGCTTCTTCTCCTGAACAAACAGAACCGACCTGCAGTTCCTGAACAAACAGAACCGTCATGCAGCTTCTTATCCTGAACAAACAGAACCGACCTGCAGCTCCTGAACAAACAGAACCGAACAGCAGCTTTTGAACAAACAGAACCGTCATGCAGCTTCTTCTCCTGAACAAACAGAACCTTCATGCAGCTTCTTCTCCTGAACAAACAGAACCAACCTGCAGCTCCTGAACAAACAGAACCAAACAGCAGCTTTGTCTCCTGAACAAACAGAACCGAACAGCAGCTCCTGAACAAACAGAACCTTCATGCAGCTTCTTCTCCTGAACAAACAGAACCGACCTGCAGCTCCTGAACAAACAGAACCTTCATGCAGCTTCTTCTCCTGAACAAACAGAACCAAACAGCAGCTTTGTCTCCTGAACAAACAGAACCGAACAGCAGCTCCTGAACAAACAGAACCAAACAGCAGCTTTGTCTCCTGAAGAAACAGAACCGAACAGCAGCTCCTGAACAAACAGAACCTTCATGCAGCTTCTTCTCCTGAACAAACAGAACCGACCTGCAGCTCCTGAACAAACAGAACCAAACAGCAGCTTTTGAACAAACAGAACCGTCATGCAGCTTCTTCTCCTGAACAAACAGAACCGACCTGCAGCTCCTGAACAAACAGAACCGAACAGCATCTTTGTCTCCTGAACAAACAGCACTGACATGTAGCTTGAGGTTTGAAAGTGTGAAGGAGTTGTTTCCCTCCGGCTCTCACCTTCCAGGTGGATGGCTGCCTTGGCGCCGCTGCCGATCCGGCTCAGCGTGTCGTGTGGATCTGAAACGGAACAAAGGAGAGCTGGTGTGAATGAAATACCAACGAAGAAGAAGAGGAGTGTGACGCACCGGCGCCTGGTTTCACCTGTCGTGGCAAAGCTGCTCCGTGCCTGCGTTCGGCTGGCCTGGTTCTGCAGGAGAAGAGACAGGCTGGTTAGACTGGCGAAGGTTCTGGTGGAGGTTCTGGTGGAGGTTCCGGTGCAGGTGGAGCAGCTCCTCACCGTGACGTCCAGTCGTCCAGTGAAGTGCCAGGTGAAGAAAAGTGCTGCCAAGCAGAGAGCCACCAGGAGGAGCAGAGCCCCGGAGACCTTCCACATCCAGTCTGCAGACCACTTCTTCTCCACGAAGGCCCCCGCCCCCCCCTCCTCGCCGCCCGCCGTCCTGTATGCCAGCGCGCCCCCCTCCTCGCCGTCCGCCGTCCTGTATGCCAGCGCCCCCCCCTCCTCGCCGCCCGCCGTCCTGTATGCCATCCTGCTCTGCGAGCTTCAGGAAGAGTTCGACTCTCTGCTCTGGGTGAACTTCTGCTGCTGATTTATACCGACTCTGCTGGAGGGGAAGTCCAGTGAGGTCACTGTGAGAGAGAGCTGGAGGGGAGGAGGAGGAGGAGGAGGAGGAGGAGGAGGAGGAGGAGGAGGAGGAGGAGGTGCAAAGCACAGCAGAGGGAAACACACTCGCCTTTGTTCTTGTCCCAGGTGACTGGAGACAGTTTTTTTTTTAATAAATAAAAAAAAAAACCACACACTCACCCACACTCACACACACGCACACACTCTCAGGTGAGTGTAAAGCAACAGGAAGCAGAATCTTCCTGGTTCATCTGTGGTTTTTTTTGCTTTTATTTTTTTACTGGCATGAAACTAAAAAAGTTTCACTTTTCAAGTTTGAAAGAAGGAAAAAGAAAATGTGCAGAAAATCCAGCGACCTTGGTTCGAGTTCCAGTTTCACTTTTTACTCTGATTCCTCCTCCTGGAGCGGCGTCACCAACCTCTCAGAGGCGTTTTCAGGCAAACTGCTGGACGACAGGAGCTGATACCAACGTTAACCCCTGACCCCTGACCTTGACCCCTGACCTTGACCCTGACCTTGACCAGACTTTGTCTTTTCTTTCTGTTTTCTTTCTACTGGGTTTTTTCTGTAGATTACAATCTTTCTTTTCGTTCTCTGGATTTTTGTCCTCCTTTCATCATTCATTGTTTATTTCCCATCTTCCTGGTCTTCAGGATCATTTTTCCTTTCATGTTCCTTGTTTTGGTTTATGAACTGAAAGTTTCCTCGTCATGTCGTCTTGTTGCATCACTGATGATCTGGGTTCTTGGTTTTTACATCATTTTGTATCGTTTCACAAAGGATCTGAATCTTTGAATGTGTTTGTCATCACATTTATGTCTTTCGAAGTCTTTTTAACCCGTTTAGTGTTTGTCATTTTCTATCTTGTGATTTTAATGGCGTTCTCAGTGATTTCTGGGTCACTTTGCACCATTGTTGTGTGTTTTGTGTCTCTCAAGTTTTTTTTTATCCTCCTGAGACTCTTTGTAGTCATTTGGTGTATATTTGCTCTCGTTTCCTTCTCTTGACCGATGTTGTCGTTCTTTCTTTATGGCTCAGCAAAGGTTTCCAGGATCAATAGAGACGATCTGAGACGACGCTCAGGTTCTAATCTGTTAGTGGATTAAATGTTTATTCACATTCAAAAGGGTTCAAAACAAACATAGAAATGACACATTTATATATTGATTTGTTTATATATGAAAGATTATTTTCATTTACTTTTCCTGTTTAAACCATTTGAATACATATATTTTAAGGCAGGTGAATTCATTTTTTTCATTTATTTCTTTACTTACTTCATTCATTCATTCATTCATTCATTCATTGCGAGGAATGATCCTGGGAATGATCTTGATTGGCTGTTAAAGATGAAATTCTCCTGTTTATAAAAGAGCGACACAAGAAGTAATTATATTTATTGTTTTAAACGATTGTCTTTATTTTTCTGATTATTAATCTCTTGATTTCCAGGTGCATAAATTGCTTCAGATTATTTCACCACATCTTCTCTTCTGGGTCACGTTCACTTTTCTCTGAAGCCACGACAAACCCACAGCAAAGTTTTCCAGCATCTGTTTTGACCCTTTGTGTTTCTCCGACCTCAAGCAGCTGCTCAGGATTTTTGGTTTCACGCGTCTGACAGGTTGAAATGATCACTTCCTCTCGGTCGCGCGATCCCCCCCCCCCCCCCCCGACAGTCAACTGATTCACCGTCACGTCGATGCACTGAACTTCCTCAAAACAACCTGGCTGTTAAAAAAACAAACAGAAAAAAACAACCTGGCTGCGAGTCCAAACCATCCTCTCGTCACACTCAGACCCACAAACAGCCTCGAGGCTTCAGCGACGCACAAAACCACCGGGAGCTTGAACCTGAGACACAAAATGACCAAACAAAGACAGAAACTGTTGGGTTTCCACTGCAGAGACACACAATCCCACACAAAGTGACACAATCCCACACAAAGTGACACAATCCCACACAAAGTGACACAATCCAGCACAAAGTGACACAATCCAGCACAAAGTGACACAATCCAACACAAAGTGACACAATCCAGCACAAAGTGACACAATCCAGCACAAAGTGACACAATCCAACACAAAGTGACACAATCCAACACAAAGTGACACAATCCAACATAAACTCACAGACATCTCAAAAACAAAGAAGAAATGATTGACAACCACCAGGCAGAAAACAACAAAAGAGAGGAGAAACAGAAAATAACCCAGACTTCACCAAACACGTTACACAATGGAGGGAGTGACACAACAATGTGAGAGAAAAACCAAAAGTCATATTATGGTTTAAAACAATAGAGATTAAAGCAGAAAGTACTGGACTGTGAAAAATGTGCAAACCTGTAAAATAACCGAAAACAACAAAGTGAGTTCACTCTGTATAGAAAACCCAAGACACGGAGCGACAATGGAGAGAAGGCTTTTAAAATCATCAGTCAAATATTTTATTATTATATAATAAAACTTCTCAGTCAATAAATTACACAAAGCAGGTAAATAAACATCACACATCACATTCTTTTAAAAAAAGCTTAAGATTTTAATATCGTGTCAAACGACTGGAAGTTTAAAGTCGTAGTAAAGTCCAAAGTGGTACAGTCCAAAGTCTAAAGCAGTACAGTCTAAAGTAGTACAGTCCAGAGTAGTACAGTCCAAAGTGGTACAGTCTAAAGTAGTACAGTCTAAAGTAGTACAGTCCAGAGTAGTACAGTCTAAAGTGATACAGTCTAAAGTAGTAAAGTAGTACAGTCTAAAATGGTACAGTCTAAAGTAGTACAGTCTAAAATGGTACAGTCTAAAGTAGTACAGTCCAAAGTAGTACAGTCTAAAGTAGTACAGTCCAAAGTAGTACAGTCTAAAGTGATACAGTCTAAAGTAGTACAGTTCAAAGTAGTACAGTCCAAAGTAGTACAGTCCAAAGTGGTACAGTCCAAAGTAGTACAGTTCAAAGTAGTACAGTCCAAAGTAATACAGTCCAAAGTGGTACAGTCTAAAGTAGTACAGTCCAAAGTAGTGCAGTCCGAAGTGGTACAGTCTAAAGTGGTACAGTCTAAAGTGGTACAGTCTAAAGTGGTACAGTCCGAAGTGGTACAGTCCAGACAACAGGAAAGTGTAAGAATCAAAGAGCTCATGTTCTTGGTAGAATTTGTTCATTTCGTTTTGTTTGTTTTGGTTTGGTTTGGTTTAGTTTTGTTGATGAATTTAGTTTTTTCTACATTTTACTGTCAAACGTGGCCATAAAGATCATTAAAGGATGTTTTTTAATTGATCTGAAACTCATCAAATGTGATAATTTTTTTCTTTCCTGAGTGAAACATTGAGACTTAAACCTAATCTAGAGTTTCTGGATTAAATCTCTGCAAACTGTGTTTGGACTTGAAGAACCAGGATGAAAACCATGGAGACCAGCTGGAGGGACTGGATCTCCTGCCTGAGTGGTGGGGAAGAAGAAGGTCCACCCAAAAGAGGAGGTGGAGAAGATGTGTCTCTGGAGGGAGGAGGTGGAGAGGATCTGTCCCTGGAGGGAGGAGGTGGAGAAGATGTCTCTGGAGGGAGGAGGTGGAGAAGATGTGTCTGGAGGGAGGAGGTGGAGAGGATCTGTCCCTGGAGGGAGGAGGTGGAGAAGATGTCTCTGGAGGGAGGAGGTGGAGAAGATGTGTCTGGAGGGAGGAGGTGGAGAAGATGTGTCCCTGGAGGGAGGAGGTGGAGAAGATGTCTCTGGAGGGAGGAGGTGGAGAAGATGTCTCTGGGGGGAGGAGGTGGAGAAGGTCTGTCCCTGGAGGGAGGAGGTGGAGAAGATGTCTCTGGAGGGAGGAGGTGGAGAAGATGTGTCCCTGGAGGGAGGAGGTGGAGAAGATGTCTCTGGAGGGAGGAGGTGGAGAAGATGTCTCTGGGGGGAGGAGGTGGAGAAGATGTCTCTGGGGGGAGGAGGTGGAGAAGATCTGTCCCTGGAGGGAGGAGGTGGAGAAGATGTCTCTGGAGGGAGGAGGTGGAGAAAGATGTGTCTGGAGGGAGGAGGTGGAGAACATGTGTCTGGAGGGAGGAGGTGGAGAAGATGTGTCTGGAGGGAGGAGGTGGAGAAGATCTGTCCCTGGAGGGAGGAGGTGGAGAAGATGTGTCTGGAGGGAGGAGGTGGAGAAGGTGTGTCTGGAGGGAGGAGTTGGAGAAGATCTGTCCCTGGAGGGAGGAGGTGGAGAAGATGTGTCTGGAGGGAGGAGGTGGAGAAGGTGTGTCTGGAGGGAGGAGGTGGAGAAGATCTGTCCCTGGAGGGAGGAGGTGGAGAAGATGTGTCTGGAGGGAGGAGGTGGAGAAGGTGTGTCTGGAGGGAGGAGTTGGAGAAGATCTGTCCCTGGAGGGAGGAGGTGGAGAAGATGTCTCTGGAGGGAGGAGGTGGAGAAGATGTCTCTGGAGGGAGGAGGTGGAGAAGATGTCCCTGGAGGGAGGAGGTGGAGAAGATGTGTCCCCGGCGTTACCAGAGGCGAAAGGCCCCCCAGTGGGTGTTGTCCTTCAGGACGGGTGCTTGGAGGTGCAGGCTGACCTGGTCTCCCTCCGTCAGCCTCACGATCTTGGCCACCCACACCGAGCCCTCGGTGGCGTTGGAGAACGTCCCCTCCACCAGCGTCTTCTCGCTGCGGTGCGGCCCGCCGTTCCTCCTCAGGACCACGGACCTGGCCGGCCGGGGGCCGGGCCGCTTCCTGAAGCTGACCAGGGCGTAGACCCAGTACAGCCCGTCCTCCCCGCACAGGATGGAGTCGTTCAGCAGGCGGAGGGAGCAGCGCTGGCAGGCCGGGGACTCCTCCCAGGAGCCGCCGTCGACCGGGGCTGAGGGGTTCAACACACGTCGGGTCAGTCGGCCGGAAGGAGCTTCTCCTCAAGTCTTTTCATCGTTTTGTTGCACTTAAATGATATTAAACTCAAGAATGTCGCCACGAGTTTAACGGGGAATTTATTAAAGCTACAAATCAAAGAAAAGTTTATTGGATTCGGCCAGAGAGAGAAGCTCCATCCACACATTACTGGTGTATAATAAGAAACTGAATCGATTCATTTGGCAGAATGAACTCCTTCCTGCCTGATAATAATGGGTTATAACCCCCCACCCTCCACCCTCTCCACCCCTCCTCCACTCGACCTGCCACGTCTCCGGCTGCTTTCCCTCTAAACGACGCCCACGTTCCTCACAACGACTCACACAGACGTCGGAGTTGGTGGGCGTGGAGCAGCTTTTAGAGAGGGAGGAGAGTGATGAGCGGGGTCAACTGGAAGTGGCAACTTCGTCTTTTTTACTGCAACTTTTTTTTTTCCGTCTTTAAAAATCAGGAAAAGTCTCATATTGACTTCTGAGGGTTAAAGTCCTTGAAATATTTATCGACTTTCAGCAGTTTTCTGGCGATTCTGGACTCAGATCGCACGATCTGTGGCGCCCCCCTGTGGCCACAGTGTTTATCACAGCAGCATTGAACACAGAAGTCGGCCAATCATAGCGGAGCTCATCAAGAGGGCAGTCTCATGTGACCCGAAACCTCAAAAAGATGTGAAATAGGTCATTATGTGGACACAGGAGCTGATGAAGTCAAAGATGTGAGGGTTTCTTGATCATAACGAGCCAGTTTTTAACAATGTTCTTACACGTTACTATAGCAACGAGTATGTCTCATCTCATGTATGACAGGGGAGAATTAATCAGAAATAAAGTAATTAAAGACGCGGTATAGAAACGCTGGTTGTACTCACACTGGATCAGCTGGATATATGAGAGAGACTTCCCTGAAAGACATTCACACCTTCAGATCAATATTTTACTTTTTTTTTTTTTTTCCCCCTCGTTCACATTGAAAAATTTGAAACGACGTGAACATTTGTGGTTTTAAAAACTTTGCTCACCCGCTGACTGCAAAGCCTCCTGGAACGGTCCGGCTGGGGATCAGGAGTCACAGTTTGAGCAGTTTGTATGAAGTGGCCAATTAGATAAGAAGCCGTTGACTTGAGGCCTTTCAGGCTCCGGTGAGGATCAATAACTATCAAGAACCAGCTTACGATAACAACCTGACCTGAAACATATTGATCTCTTACATCTCGTCAGCTTTTCAAACACGTCATTTCACCACCTGAACATGTGACTGCGAGTAAAGGAACAAAGCCGAGTGTGGTTTTCAATCATATCCCACTTTGTCTGGAGCCAGAGTTGATGTGAGTTCCACAGGGACCTTCACACGACGACACACTGAGAACACACCTGTCGGAGTGGAGTCGTCTGGCTTCACCGTGGAAACTCCAACCTGAAGAAACAGACCTTAATTATACAGTTAAAATGTTCACCATGAGACAGTCGCTGTGGAGGAAGATACTCTATATCTTCTTCTTCTTCTTCTTCTTCTTCTTCCACACTAATACCTTCACTAATTCATCTTAAACTCATTCTGCTCATATGATTCAAACAGCCATGAAGGTGCTGCCACCTAGAGGTCCAACTGAGGAATAACACCCGCTGATTAAAAACTGGCATGATGGTACGATGATGGATGGATGGACGGATGGACGGACGGATGATGTACTCACCTGTCCTGACTGTGTCTTGACTGAAGAAATGAGCATTGCTGCCATGACGACCATGGACACGGTGAGGAGAGCACACCACACCTGGAGTAACAGGTACTTATGAGAGGACCTGGACTGTCCTGCCATCCTGCAAAACACACACACACACACACACACACACACACACACACACACACACACACACACACACACACACACACACACACACACACACACACACACACACACACACAGTTGATGATTCTGGTTCTAGAGGGTTTTTCCCCTGAAAGGGAGATTTTAGGTTCCTCCTCCACCTCCAGCCACTGATGTGTGAGTTCTGGTTCGATTTGTGGAGTGACAGAGACCGTGGTGTTGTGGTGTTGTGGTGTTGTGATGCTGAGATGTTGTGGTGTTGTGAGATGACGGGGTGAAGTACAGTCTCCAGTGAAACTCCTCCATGTTTCCGTTCAGCCGAAGCAGCGAGACACAAAGTCCCTTTTTCACCACACTGAGAAAAATGATTCATGGGGTTAGTTTGTAAAGCTTGAAATCAAGAGCCTTTTTTACAGAAAAAATTTAAGTTTGTTACATACACATGTTTTAATCAGTTAATAACTTCCTGTTATAAGTTTGTCAAACTGAGAATATAGAAATCTGTCTTGACTCCATAATTTAATGATTTTGAATGGACATTTCTGCTTCCACTCAGCAAGAGACAATATTTAGTTGGTGCAACTTGAATTTCTGTTAAGCATCCTTCAAAAGCTGAGTAAGACTGGACTTGCCCGCACATGTTTTAACCAAAGGCCACGCCTGCAAGAAAGTGGAGGGAAAGGAACGGACATTGCATATTTTCAATCCAATTGAATGTTACTGGGTGAGTAGTACTTTTTGCTTTCTTTAATTTGCAACACTCAATGAGTGTTTTAACATAGTGCAAGGAATAGTTTTTTTTTTACACAATCCTAAAAGCAGGTTTTCAGTTAACTGTTCATTAAGCTATTGTATGTAATGTGATACACTTTAGCTGAGTCTTTCTGCCGCTGCTGCTTAAATTAGGTCTTACATTACATTTCCCTGCACAGCTAAGAGATTATATGTGTCATTTTCTCCCAATTTAAACACAAGGATGATGTGGGTTAATGTTTAAGCTTTGTACATAGGTTAATTTTATTTTGTTCAGTGTTTTTAACCCCAGTTTATTGATCGTTTTTTGTCCAAGACCAACGTAAAAACGTGGGCTGGAGAGCTGATACGACAACGTTGCTGAGAGGAAGAGGCCTAAAAAAGTAAGTCTATTATCACTTTACTTAACATTAAACATATGAAAATATTGGCCTGCTAATATTGCCATTGAGTGTGCACTATTTTTATTTCCTTTGGTATGTTACAACATTAATGAGAAGGCTTTTTGGGTTGTTTTTTTTAGGCCCCGTTGTATAAAGTTTGAGAGGTTGGCTGCTAGTTGTTGTTAATGACTTCAAAGTCCGATGGCCTGCTCTTTTTGATGCAGCTCAGGTAAATATTTGATCATTAAATGGTTTGCAGTATGTACTATGTTGATGGAAATTTCCTGCATTTTAAAAAATTGTCCCTGTTGTTTGTCTTTACACTCACAGATAAACCAAGAGTTCAGAAGAATCACAACTCTCAATCTGGAGACAACATTCATGGCAAAACTGGACCAGTACATCCCGAAGATAATGTCCTTGCTGTCAGCAAGAGGAGGAGCTGCAAAGATGAGTATTCAGTGCATAAAGAACCTGCTGCTTGAGGTATGAATAAACCTTGTCTTACAGTATACGTGGTTCCAGTATCACCGCAAAGGTGGTCAGAAATAGAATTTCAAATAACTGCTTACATTGCTGATTGTCTCCTTTATGCGTTAAAGTCAACTGTTCTGAGTCCAAATACTTACAAGGACAAATATCAGATCAGGTGTTTTTTATGGCTTAGTTATTTGCTCCCAATTGGACAGGGAAAAAATCTTCAGTTAGTACATAACTATAAATGCTTAAGCAGAGCACAACTTAATTGTAAAATGATTTTTCTGTTGTTTCATTATTGCAATCTTTAAAATGATAAATTTAACATACACAATTGAGATCGGTAATTGGTATAGGCCAGGCATTGGAAACATCATCCTTCACTCTCTTTCCTAGTGATGTTATTACAAAAAGCTCATCTTCATTGAGGTTAAATTAAAAAACATTATAAAACACTTTTTTATTTTTCTTATTCACAGGATGATTCTGAGGAAAGAAGGAGAGAGATGGCTATCCGTGGCTTAGTGGTGTATCTCAGAGAAAAGGAGGAAGATCTCTTTAAAGATCAGTTGGTAGGTAAATGGAAAACTTAATTTCATTGTATATTCTTTGTTTTACTGCTATTTTTAAATTGTATTGCGTATAAATACTAACTTTTTTTTCTTAACTACTTACGCCAGGATGGTGGAGGAGATGAAACGGATAAAGTGATGAAGATTGTCGTTACCAGAGGTGCCACAACATCTGATCCAGCCAATGCAAAGATTGTGCTTGAGGGAACAACAGTCCTTGAAGACCTGGACGTACCCAGAGCATGTGCCATGCTAATGGGGCTAATCTACGCTCTCAACCTCAGCTACCCAAAAGAACTGAAAAACACTTTGGAAGTATTTCAAAAGATACTCCTTGAGCTGGATAGTCTGAAAGCCAGTCCGAAAGTACTGTCTCTCAAAAATAGACTGCTTTTTGTGATGTTCTACTGTTTTAACCTATTGAGATGTCGTCAATCGCTGCCCTTACCTTAATAACAGGGGTAGGCTAACCAGAAGCAGATCAGAAAATGTGATGCAGTTTGAGTGTTTTATAGTTGTGTTTATTACAGTATTACATTTCAATTTTTTTGGTTTTGATATGAATCAGATATGTAGCAAGTTACTTGGAAGAAAAGCTTTGACATTCAAGAATAGATGAAGAAATTTGATGTGCCTTACCGATACTGACAACAAAAAAATATATACATTTTATTTTCTACTCTGTTGTTGTGAAATGGAGTACTGCATTCAGTTCAGGGGATGAGTAATCCAAAATCCACAGTAATAATTACAACATGTTAATCTTGTTTTACATTGTTCAAGGGCAATAACCTGGTAAAAGCCTTCAGATGTGAAGCTTCACACTCATTTGGGTGTGGTTATTTTTTGATTTTTGTTTAATTATTGCTAGAAGTGGGCATATTTTTTTGTTCAAAATGAGGAAAATCATTCATTGTTTCAAAACATTTGTTAATACTAGTTTTCTAATAAACATTTTGCTCAATGAAGAGGACTTTCAACGTGTAATTTATTTTAACTTATGTACATTAGGTTACTAGAACTAAAAAAAAGGGATAACATACAGACTTTTATAAGCTGAATCAAGGCAAAATAAATGAGTTGGATGAACCTAAATAGACTTAATTGACGACTTAAAAACGCCAAAATGTTTTAATCAGAATTCAGTTGGTTTAACTTATTTAACCTTGTTGAGGACAAGAAATGGCATGTTGGTTGTACTAGACTACCTCTTGTGGGATTAACTCAATAATGAGTTGAGTTGAGAGTACTTAAAAAAATCTATGCAAATTGTTACCTTAATTTTATTAAGTTTAGCCAATGTATTATTTTTTAGAGTGCACAAAACAAAACAAACTCCAGTGGTTTGAACCAGATGTTAACATGACTCTCTCTCTCTCTCTCTCTCTGTCTGTCTGTCTCACACACACACACACACACACACACACACACGCACGCACGCACGCACGCACGCACGCACGCACGCACGCACGCACGCACGCACGCACGCACACACACACACACACACACACACACACACACACACACACACACACACACACACACACACACACACACACACACTCATGGCTGTTGGTCTGCTCACCTGTCCAGGTTCAGCCTGCCCGGGGTTGGTCCAGCCCTCACACTTCCTGGTCATAATAGAGAATAGTTCTGTAATCTACTGTGATAATCCCTGTGACCTTCCTCCTCCTCTTCTTCCTCCTCCTCCAACTTTCAGAATTTGGGAATTTCAGCAGCGGAGAAGTCGACCACAGACCAGAGGGTTAAAGAAAGCCCAGAATTCCTGAGACAAGCAGGAAAGACAGCAGTGCAGAGTTACTCACCGTGTGTGAGTGTGTGTGAGAGAGAGTGTGTGTGAGTGTGTGTGAGCTCTCAGTCTGCTTCAGTCTGGCAGGGTTTTCCCTTCACACCGGCCCACTGCTGAGTTTATAGCTCACCACGACAGGGGACAGAGACTGTGGAGGAGGAGGAGGAGGAGGAGGAAGAACAGGAGGAGGAGGTTCCATTGGTGGATCTCCAGCCTGTATCATGAAAGTGAATACAGAGATTACATAGTTACTTTACAAGCTTTTCTATAAAAGAACTGATGTATTCTTAAAAAATTGTCATATAATTTGAATGTCAGAGGAGGAAGATGCTCTATAATCTGGATGCTAGGGGAGGAAGATGCTCTATAATCTGGATGTTAGAGGCGGAATATGCTCTATAATCTGATGTTAGAGGGGGAAGATGCTCTACAATCTGATGTTAGAGGAGGAAGATGCTCGACAATCTGATGTTAGAGGAGGAAGATGCTCTATAATCTGATGTTAGGGGAGGGAAATGCTCTATAATCTGATGTTAGAGGAGGAAGATGCTGTATAATCTGATGTTAGGGGAGGGAGATGCTCTATAATCTGGTGTTAGGGGAGGGAAATGCTCTATAATCTGATGTTAGAGGGGGAAGATGCTGTATAATCTGATGTTAGGGGAGGGAGATGCTCTATAATCTGATGTTAGAGGGGGAAGATGCTCTACAATCTGATGTTAGAGGAGGAAGATGCTCTACAATCTGATGTTAGAGGAGGAAGATGCTCGACAATCTGATGTTAGAGGAGGAAGATGCTCTACAATCTGATGTTAGAGGAGGGAGATGCTCGACAATCTGATGTTAGAGGAGGGAGATGCTCTATAATCTGATGTTAGAGGAGGAAGATGCTCTATAATCTGATGTTAGGGGAGGGGAATGCTCTATAATCTGATGTTAGAGGAGGAAGATGCTCTATAATCTGATGTTAGGGGAGGGAGATGCTCTATAATCTGATGTTAGGGGAGGGAGATGCTCTATAATCTGATGTTAGAGGAGGGAGATGCTCTATGATCTGATGTTAGAGGAAGATGCTCTATAATCTGATGCCAGTGGAGGAAGATGCTCTATAATCTGATGTTAGAGGAAGATGCTCTATAATCTGGTGCTAGAGGAGGAAGATGCTTTATAATCTGATGTTAGAGGAGGAAGATGCTCTTTAATCTGATGTTAGTGGAGGAAGATGCTCTATAATCTGATGTTAGAGGAGGAAGATGCTCTATAATCTGATGTTAGAGGGGGAAGATGCTCTATAATCTAGATTAGCGACAGTTGAACATCTTTTACATTGCTGTCACGAAGACTGAGTTAGTCCAGGATTAACGAGGCTGAATCTCCAGTAAACAGGAGTTCAGCCTAATCGTAACAGAGCAGCTCTGTCCCGGAGATAGAAGCCTTGGATAATGCTAATGCTGAGCAGAGGGCAGTGGCTGAGGCTAATGCTAATAGCAGCAGTGAACTAATGTTCTCCTGCTCGTCTGATTATAATCTGAGTGAGCAACTGAGCTCATTCCAATGCGGACAATGCTAACAGTTGGATCAGTGTGACAGGAGCTGGAGAACATTTTCCACCTGTTACGAGATGAATGAAAACCATGTTTACTCAAACTGAGTGTACGAAGAGGAGCGGAGGCGAGGACCGAGCGGTGGCTGAGCTGCAGGACGTGTGAGACGAGCAGTTCAACCTGCCTGTGGTTTGTCGCTCCGGTCGGCGGTGTGGGCGGCTCTTTGTAGGTCATCGTCACACTTTCACACCAAATGAAACCCCGCGGGGGTCGGGGGAGGGGGGGGCGCTTTCGTTATGTGATGATGAGTCATATCGCATCCCCGCAAAGTTTACTCTCTCAGGCCCCGCCCACACCATGACACCGTTTCTCATAACCGTGGCTTCCGTCCTATAAAACACTAGATACCGCAGGCCTATCAGTGCCTGTTGACATAACGTGCCTACAGCGCCGCCATCTTGGAGAGGTCTCCGGCGTGTGCTAAACGTATAGATCCCAGGCGAGAACATCCACAAAAACATTCGAAGCTCGCTTGCTAGTCTATGTAACAACACATAAAATACCTAATTTTAAAGCTGAGGAAAAGTTCTGACGTTTCCCCCCTCCCAATAATTTTTCCATGAGTAAGAAGAGCATCAATTTGACCTCAGACAGCAATAATATATAATATGTATATAACGGTATAAACTATATTAATACTTAATAAACGGTATATATTGTGATTGAGAATATTATTCATTGAAATATTGCCACACTATTTTGTAGTTAAAATATAATTGATGACATTTAAATAGTATTTTATTAATATTATGTACATGTCATGTACATTACATATGTACAGTGGCTTGCAAAAGTATTCATACCCCTTGAACTTTTCCACATTTTGTCACATTACACGCCACAAACATAAATATATTTTATTGGAATTTTATGTGAAAGACCAACACAAAGTGTCACACAATTGTGAAGTACAAAGAAAATTATACATGACTTTACATTATTTTCACAAATAAAACACTGAAAAGTGCAGCGTGCAATAGTATTCAGCTCCTTTTCTCTGAGTGCAACCAATTACCTTCAGAAGTTGCCTGATGACTGCTGAATGATTGAATGTTGACCTGATGACTAAATAGAGTCCACCTGTGTGTAATCTAATCTCAGTACAAATACAGCTGTTCTGTGACGCCTCAGAGGTTTGTTAAGAGAATATTGGGGAGCAAACAGGACCATAAAGTCCAAGGAACACGCCAGACAGGTCAGAGAGAAAGTTGTGGGGAAGTTTAAAGCAGGGTTAGGCTATAAAAAGATTTCCCAAGCTTTGAACATCTCCCGGAGCACTGTTCAATCCATTATCCGGAAATGGAAAGAGTATGGCACAACTGCAAACCTACCAAGACACGGCCGTCCAGCTAAACTTCCAGGCCGAACAAGGAGAGCAGTGACAAGAGATGCAGCCAAGAGGCCCATGGTGACTCTGGACCACTCAGGTGGGGGAATCTGTCCACAGGACAACTATTGGGCTGCACTCCACAAATCTGGCCTTTATGGAAGAGTGGCAAGAAGAAAGCCATAAGAAGTCCCATTTGCAGTTTGCCAGAAACCATGTGGGGACCAGCAAACATGTGGAAGAAGGTGCTCTGGTCACATGAGACCAAAATGGAACTTTTTGGCCTCAATGCAAGACGTTATGTGTGGCGGAAGCCTAACACTGCACATCACCCTGAACACACCGTCCCCACTGTCCAACATGGTGGTGGTAGCATTATGCTCTGGGGGTGCTTCTCTTCAGCAGGGACAGGGAAGTTGGTCAGAGTTGATGGAAGATGGATGGAGCCAAATACAGGGCAATCTGGGAAGAAAACCTGTTGTTGTCTGCAAAAGACTTGAGACTGGGGCGGAGATTCACCTTCCAGCAGGACAACCATCCTAAACATAAAGACTTGAGACTGGAGGTTCACCTTCCAGCAGGACAACCATCCTAAACATAAAGACTTGAGACTGGAGGTTCACCTTCCAGCAGGACAACCATCCTAAACATAAAGACTTGAGACTGGAGGTTCACCTTCCAGCAGGACAACCATCCTAAACATAAAGACTTGAGACTGGAGGTTCACCTTCCAGCAGGACAACCATCCTAAACATAAAGACTTGAGACTGGAGGTTCACCTTCCAGCAGGACCACCATCCTAAACATAAAGACTTGAGACTGGGGCGAAGGTTCACCTTCCAGCAGGACCACCATCCTAAACATAAAGACTTGAGACTGAGGTGGAGGTTCACCTTCCAGCAGGACCACCATCCTAAACATAAAGACTTGAGACTGGAGGTTCACCTTCCAGCAGGACCACCATCCTAAACATAAAGACTTGAGACTGAGGTGGAGGTTCACCTTCCAGCAGGACCACCATCCTAAACATAAAGACTTGAGACTGGAGGTTCACCTTCCAGCAGGACCACCATCCTAAACATAAAGACTTGAGACTGAGGTGGAGGGTCACCTTCCAGCAGGACCACCATCCTATACATAAAGACTTGAGACTGGAGGGTCACCTTCCAGCAGGACCACTATCCTAAACATAAAGACTTGAGACTGGAGGGTCACCTTCCAGCAGGACCACCATCCTAAACATAAAGACTTGAGACTGGAGGTTCACCTTCCAGCAGGACAAACATCCTAAACATAAAGACTTGAGACTGGAGGGTCACCTTCCAGCAGGACCACCATCCTAAACATAACACCAGGGCTACAATGGAATGGTTTAAAACAAAACATATTCATGTGTTAGAATGGCCCAGTCAAAGTCCCGACCTAAATCCCATCGAGAATCTGTGGCAAGTCCGAAAAACCGCCGTTCACAAACACTCTCCATGTAATTTGACTGAGCTTGAGCTGTTTTGCAAAGAAGAATGGGCAGAAATCTCAGTCTCTCGATGTGCAAAGCTGGTAGAGACATACCCCAAAAGACTTGCAGCTGTAATTGCAGCGAAAGGCGGTTCCACAAAGTATTGACTCAGGGGGATGAATACTTTTGCACGCAGCACTTTTCAGTTTCTTATTTGTGAAAAAACTTTTTAAGTCATGTATAATTTTCTTTGTACTTCACAATTGTGTGACACTTTGTGTTGGTGTTTCACATAAAATTCCAATAAAATATATTTGTTTGTGGCGTGTAATGTGACAAAATGTGGAAAAGCTCAAGGGGTATGAATACTTTTGCAAGCCACCGTATCTGTTTGATGTGCATATAAAATATTTCTGTAGAATATACATTGAATGTGTATTATAAAAATAGTAATCTTAGTGTAAAATTGTGTGACATTATGTTAGAGAGCCTTGTTTTGTTTAGTTTTCGATGTGAATAAGCTTTTGCTACAACCAACAACCTTTCAGCTGATTTAAAGAAAAATAAACCCAAACAATTTATTTATTTATTTATTCATTTATATACAGATATAATCACAGAATAATGTCTCAGGAGAGGAAAAGATCATCATTTCGGTCTTTGGTTTCCTTTGTGGCTGAAAAGTTGTTTTGCAGCAGTTGAGGAATCAGCTGGAGGAATTGAAGAAGTTGCTCTGAAGCGGTAGTGAAACTGGAGCGAGAGCTTGAGAAGGTTCTTTCTATTTGCGGCCTGGGGGGGGGGGGGTGTCCCCGCTTAACACTCAACGCCAAACAAACTCTCAGCAGCTTCCAGTTCCGTCCACTGGTGAGTTCCCTCCGGCGGCTGTCTCTCACTAAACTAAAACTAAACTCCCACCACACATTTTCATTTCATCACGTCAGAAACGCAAGTCAAACAGCATTGAGCTGAATCTCCGTTTTATACCACAGCAGCGAATCAAATATATATATATACGGATAAATATTGAGTCGCTCTCCGAGAGCGGCCTGGGGCCCAAAATCCTCTTTTTTATCCTTCTTGTTCTTTCAAAAACCCCGTCCACACATCACTATGAGCACGGCTCAATACGATGCCAGGCCTGTAGGTGGCGCTGTCACACTGTAACCACAGAAATACACCAGGAACGGAAGAAGAAGACATGGAGCATGAAAAAACAAAATCCACCATGTTTCCTTGTTCATCAGCAGCGCCCCCTGGAGCAGGCCGTCCGCCATGTTGTTGTTGCTAAGTGATGTCACGTAGAGGGAGGTGGGGCTATAGGTGGAGAGGCGGGGCCATGATGTCATAATTTTCCCGGCTAACATGTCAAAGCCGAGGCGGCATTTCTCCAGTCGCCTCCACTCGGGGACGGCGTTAGGAGCCGGACCGGGTGGACCGCCTGGTTCCTCTGAAACACGGAGCTCTGATGGGAAAGGTGAGGTCAGGAATGTGGGCGGAGCTTATCTGAGGAACAGAGGGCCACCAGGATGCATTGTGGGAAGAGGACGAGGTTCTGTTGGCAAACCTCTGGACTCTGCTTCAGGGTGGAGCGATTCTGTAGACGTTTGTTGGTGTCAATTTAGAAATGGGGCGGAGGTTAAACCGTTTTTGTAGGTTTCTATAAATCCCTTCTAGGAAGTTTCAAAGTGATCATTTGCATTATATTTGTGGGATCTGCACCTCGTCACATCTGAGCACCATTATTTTTTAACTCACAGGATCAGTTTTGTTGCTTAACCTGATGTTTTGTGGTAATTTAACATCTTCCTGTGATTTTATTGTGAAGAGTCACATTGTGGTCAATCTCAGGGTCAAGCTGGAGCAGAATCCAGACTGACTCACGATCAATGTGTTAAACATCTAAGTGGTTTCATCCATCACTTCATGTTCTCCAGCTTTTCTCCTCACAGCTCAGGGCTGTAAACACACGGTCCTGCGGTGACCCTCTGCCCTCGGCCTTGACTTGCAGGCTCAGCTTCTCCAGCCCCGGGAGGATCCAGGTCCCGTCAAGGTTTTTGATCAGAAATCATTAACTTATTTCTCTTCACTGTTTGTTGATATGAAGTAGGGGGGGTGGATAAAATTAGAATTTGCATGTAACAGGTTTAAATTGGCCTTATTTATATACAAATCACATATATAATATCATTTTTTGATTTTCAGGTTGCTACTGCCTGCTACTGGCCATATAAGGAAAACCGCGTTTTGGGCGAATTTCTCGAATTTTGCCACTTTTGACAAGTTTTGTGATTTAATGGCTCAACAGTAACGTATCATATATTACATTCACACATTTGTCATGCTAATCAATGTTTTATTTGTTTATTTTAGGTAGTCTGAGACAAGATGGCTGCCAGTAGTACCTCCACTATTTGGTGTGTTCTAGTATAAACCATACCTTTTAGTTCATAAATAAACAAAATAAAACAAGTAATCACTATATTTGTACACAATGTTGAGACAGAGTCATTGTCCATTATCATATATAGCTGAAAAAAGCGTGCAAAAGTGTGATATACGCAGTACATCAAAACATGCCAGTAGCAGAACCAAAATTGAAAATGCAGGTTACTTGTGTGTTTTATATATAAATAAGGTCAAAATAAACCTGTTACACGAAGGTTTTGGGAAAAAAGGTCATTTATCCACCTCCCCTATATGAAGTCTGAAGAGTGTCAACTGAACTCTGAACCCCCCCACACACACACAGCCTGGTATTTTGACGTGCTGCAGCAGCAGAAAGGGAAAGACCCTGAAGACTCTCACATTCAGCGTAGGCGGAATGAAAAAAACCCTGGTGAATGAAAGTGGAACAAGCTGTGTTTGTTTCGTCCTCACAGGGGAAGTCGTGTGTGTGTGTGTGTGTGTGTGTATGACTAAATGGATGAAACCAGAACCGGTGAAAACCAGGATCAGACCAGAACCACTTCGCTGCATTTCCACCGTCACTTTTTCCTCAATCTGACCAAATTCTTTCCGATCACAAGAAAACTGAATAATCAGAATGTCACTCTGGTTTCGCTTCACCAAGACGCGACCGCGATTCACTTCGGCGGATCAATCCCATCATGCTTTGCACCGATGTTTCAAAGGACCTTTCTTCTGGTTGAAGGAAGAATCAGGAAGTTTTAGTTTTGTTACTGTTCTGTGTTTTTTTTTTATATATCAAGTCTCGTGATTTAGAGTCTCATGTACATTTGAACAACAAATAAAACCAAATCCAGAATAAGGTAAAGACGAGCTTTGCTCGCGCCATCTTTTCTAAATGTTGTGAACCGGCGCTATGGACTCGCACGCCGCTTCTTCCAATAGCAGGGAGTGCCCTGATGAGCTGCTCTGAGGTTTAACGTTTCACTAAAACTTCTCAGGAACGAAACGAAAGTAGACGTTTTATTCTGACTTTATTTAGAATCTATAAAGTGAGACGGTTCCGCTCCAAGAGAACCAGTATAGTGTCACTGTGAACTCTTAACCCTGCCGGGCCCCCCAGGTCTCCTCAGTTCCCCCCGCCCCCCCCCCCCTACGACTCCCCCTTAAGCACAGAGACCAGGTCCCCGCTCTCCTTCAGCTCCTTGACGATGTCCAGGCCTCCGATCAGCTCCCCCTTCACGTAGAGCTGCGGGTACGTGGGCCAGTTGGAGTAGGTCTTGAGGCCCTGGCGGACCTCCTCGTCGGACAGGATGTCGAAGGTGTCGTAGTCCAGGCCGGTCTGGTTGAGCATCTCCAGGATCTGCCTGCTGAAGCCGCAGCGCGCCGCCTCCTTGTCGCCCTTCATGAAGAGCACCACGGGGCTGCGGTTGATGAGGGTCTTGAGCCGGTGCTCCAGGGTCTGGGTCTTGGGGCAGGTGGCCTCCAGCTCCCCGGACTGGGCCATCTCCTTGACGATGTCCAGGCCCCCCAGCAGCTCCCCGTTCACGTACAGCTGCGGGTAGGTGGGCCAGTTGGAGAAGGTCTTGAGGCCCTGGCGGACCTCGTCGTCGGACAGGATGTCGAAGCTGCTGAACTGGACGCTCTTTTCGCGGAGCAGCGCCACCATCTGGCGGCTGAAGCCGCAGCGGGGCTCCTGGGGGACCCCCTTCATGAAGAGCATGACGGGGGCGGCGTGGATCAGCTTCTTCAGCCGCTGCTCGAGGTCCGAGCCGGCGGCCTGCGGGGCCGCTTCCGCCGGGGCTCCGCCGCCTCCCGCGGGGCCTCCGCCGGCTCCGCTCGCCGCCAGCCGCTGCAGCTTCTTGGTGAGCTCCGGCGCGTGCGCCCCGTCCAGCCGGTCCACCTGCTGGCCGGCCCGGAAGAACAGGAAGGTGGGCACGGAGGAGACCTGGTAGCGCTCCGACACCTCGGGGGCCGCCTCGGCCTCCAGTCGCAGGAAGGCGGCCTGCGGGTGTTCCCGGGCCAGCTCGGCCAGCACCTCGTTCATGTGGCCGCACTGCGGGGCCCAGGCGGCCTGGAAGTGGACCACGCTGAGCCGCGGCCCCGCGGTGCTCACAAACTCCTCGAACTGCTGCTGGGACGAAGCCTCCATGAGCCGCTCCATATTTCCGAACTCACGCTTCTTCCTCGGTCGCAGCTTCTTCTGGGGGACGGCGTCACCGTGCCGCAGCGTCACCGAGCCGAGGCGTCACAGCGCCGCCTTCCGGCTGGAAAGAGGACAGCGGCGCCACAACGTCAGGAACGGAGAAAACACTTTGTTATTCCAAGAGATGAAGTTCAGCGAATGGAATACAACATTAAATATCAAATTGAACCGAATGTACATATATAATTAAATATATTAAGGTGCACAGGGCTTCACAGTGACAATTACAACCATCGAAAGAATAGGATTGATAGAAAAATACAACAAACACTTTACAAGAAGAGAGCTATAATCTGGTGTCTTCAAGAAGGAAGGGTGTCCTGAGACTAGTCTGTAGAGCTTGTTGGTGGTATGAGTCTGTTAATGGAGGAGGTCCTGCTCCTTCTCTCTAATAATAATGCCATTCAGCATTCAGTCTGTTGGTTTGTTTGTTGTTTTTTAAACAAATGAGTATCTATCTATCTATCTATCTATCTATCTATCTATCTATCTATCTATCTATCTATCTATCTATCTATCTATCTATATATATATATATAGATAGATATATAGATATATATACACATATACATATACATATACATATACACACACACACTTACACTTGTATACACTTATATCAAGTGTATTATGCCTAAAAAGAGGAAGAAGTGAAACTGTTGCAGGTTGCAGTTCACACTCCGACCAGTAGGGACGGTAATGAATAAAACACGGTGAACTCCGTCAGAACAGCAGCAGAAGAGAGCTTCTGGTAAATACCAGAAGGTCCCGAGAGGAGATTAAAAACCCCGATAACCTGATCAACACAAACAACTCCACACCCAACATCCACACACGGGACCCGCCTCGAGGACGGACTCTTCTCTAAGGTGAGGTCAAACACGAGGCGGCTCGCACTGCGAACGACGGCGGTGCGTGTGTTTAACGTTAGCGTTAGCATTAGCGGCTCAGTTAGCGTCGTGTCAGAAGCTTTTCCCTTTGAAATAACGATTGACTGTCCTATTAAACTCCGCCCGCTCACTTGAATCAGTTCTGTCATGATAATTTAAACTAACGAGTGGAACTGAAAACGTTTTTATGTTACCAGGCCGAGCAGCTGCGTTGGGTTCGTAACGGTGAGTTAGCTGCGTTAGTTTAGCTGGTTTATTTAACCATTATTTCACGAGTTGGTTTCACTGGTTGAGTTCGCCTGAGTTAGTTTAACTGGTTTAGTTGACCTGGTGTATTACACTGGTTTCGTTTGCTTGGTTAGTTTAGCTGGTTTACTTGACCTGGTTTATTTAACTGAGTTAGTTTACGTGAGATTGGCGACGAGCCGCTGTTTTCTGCCTAAATAAACTGAACTGTGTATAATCTTGGATTTAACCCTCCTGTCTGGACTGTCTGGTTTGATCTGAATGTGACGTCAGAGAGGGTTATGGTGGTTTAGGTTTAATGACCCACAGATGGGGCAATAATGTGAGACAGGTTTAGTTTGACCTTTCTGATGATGTGTCGTTGCATTAGTAATCCTGCTCAGTGCACATCAGTTAGGTACGCCACTTGTAAATCACGTGCCAAAGACTAATTTCACCAAAACAACTGGATGTTGTGAAGTCTGCCAGAAATTTTACAAGTTACTTACAACTATCACTGGGTTGCAGTAACCGATTACTTATTTAGAAAGGACGTGATTAACTTCACTATCAACAATCAAACAAAATCAAGTAACTCAAGAAATACTTTATGTCCCATAGTGACGCCTGTATTAATCTACCCACATCTGAATTATTGTGACAGCTCAGCTGAGATGATGTTTTAGTTAAAGGTTTGTCAGCTAGATGCTCTATAATCTGGATGTTGGAGGAGGAAGATGCTCTATAATCTGATGTTGGAGGAGGAAGATGCTCTATAATCTGATGTTGGAGGAGGAAGATGCTCTATAATCTGATGTTGGAGGAGGAAGATGCTCTATAATCTGATGTTGGAGGAGGAAGATGCTCGATAATCTGATGTTGGAGGAGGAAGATGCTCGATAATCTGATGTTGGAGGAGGAAGATGCTCGATAATCTGATGTTGGAGGAGGAAGATGCTCTATAATCTGATGTTGGAGGAGGAAGATGCTCTATAATGTGGATGTTGGAGGAGGAGGATGCTCTATAATGTGGATGTTAGAGGAGGAACGTGCTCTATAATCTGATGTTAGAGGAGGAACGTCCTCTATAATCTGATGTTAGAGGAGGAAGATGCTCTATAATGTGGATGTTAGAGGAGGAGGATGCTCTATAATCTGATGTTAGAGGAGGAAGGTGCTCTATAATCTGATGTTAGAGGAGGAAGGTGCTCTATAATGTGGATGTTAGAGGAAGATGCTCTATAATCTGATGTTAGAGGAGGAGGATGCTCTATAATCTGATGTTAGAGGAGGAGGATGCTCTATAATGTGGATGTTAGAGGAGGAAGATGCTCTATAATCTGATGTTAGAGGAGGAGGATGCTCTATAATCTGATGTTAGAGGGGGGGATGCTCTATAATGTGGATGTTAGAGGAGGAGGATGCTCTATAATCTGATGTTAGAGGAGGAACGTGCTCTATAACCTGGATGGATCTGTTAGAAAGAGAAACTAACTGCTGTGGGTCTGACGCTGCTCAGTGATTGATTGTTTTCTGAAACCTTCCTGTTCTTGTTGTTGGTTGCAGGAGGTGAACCTGACTTCAGTGCTCTCATATGATTGATTGTCTGTAGTAACTCATGGAATTCACTGCGTTCTAACAGGAACACCATGGAAGAACAAAGTGCAGACATCGAGGTGACTGTGAAGACCCTGGACTCCCAGAGCCGGACCTACACCGTCGGACCTCAGGTACACACACACACACACACACACACACACACACACACACACACACACACACACACACACACACACACACACACACACACACACACGTACACACGTTTCCTAAACGACTGAAGTGTCTTTGTCTGTCCAGTTGACGGTGAGAGAGTTCAAGGAGCACATCGCCCCGTCGGTGGGAATCCCAGTGGACAAACAGCGGCTGATCTACCAGGGCCGCGTGCTGCAGGACGAACGCACGCTGGCGGATTACAGTGAGTCGCTGCTCTAATCTGAAACTCTTAGAGCTCTAATCTTCTGTTTTCCTGCCACTTTTGGCTTTTAACTGATAAAACACAAGATGTTTAACCCTTAGATGCACAGGTGGGGTCAAAAATGACCCCAGGGGTTGTTATTCTTCAACATCTTTAAAATGAAAAGTTGTAATATCTTCATATTCCAGGTATTCCTCAAAAAACATGTTTGTGACATGAGGCCATTTGCATTTGTGTTTATTTTTTCATAAATTTTAAGAAATTGCAGTTTTTGTATCACTACCCCACTCTTGCACAAGTGGGGTCAAAAATGACCCCAAGCAGTTCCTATGGAATCTTCTATGAAACTTAATTCTAAGCAACTCTGACAGTCCCACATACACATCTGATGTCATCTCACACATCTGATGCAACTTTGACTGTCAATACTGTCCCACTTACACACCTGATGTCAGCAGTCTCACCACCCGAGAGGTCATTTTACCCAGCAACAATCATGTAAGTATTATCTCTATTTATGAACTTCCATGGACAGATTATGATGTGTGATCAAATTAGTGATCATATTAGCCTACTTTGTTGTTAGCTATCAGTATTGTATTTAGGTAGGTAACACAGTATTGTGTTCGCTAACAGTAGCCAACTGTATTGTTAGCTGCATCTATATAATTTATAGTTTTCTGTGCATTCATTGTCCTTTCTAATTTTTTTTTTTTTATATATATATATATCTAAAGTAAAATGGGTGCCAGGACACCAGTGAGGATCCCTGTGGACTTTGCCATACAAATGATCCAGGACAGATTGGATGAAGGGCCCATCAGAGGCATTGACTCAGAATGTGACATCTCAGATGTAGAGGACCCAGACTGTCGTCCCCCACTGAACAAGGCCAGTCAGACACAGAGGAGTCCTCTGAAGAGGAGTCCTCTGAAGAGGAAATGGATATTGTGTCCAACAGAATGAGGCGCTAAGGCTCTTACTGGGCAGAGTGACCTCCCAGCCAGGCTAAAACACCACGGACAATATTCCAAGTTGTAAGCCAGGGCCTGCACCTGGGTTTAGTATGGTCTCCCCAATAGATGCAAGGAAACTGTTCATGTCTGACAATTTAATAGAAGAGGTGCTGATGGAAGTGAGAAGAACTGGGATATGCCAGTCTGTATGTTTTTTAGGAGTCCTCTACATAACCCATCCGTCCTGGCCTCCTAGCAGCCATGTTACTTTAGATAAATAAATAAAAAGATTAGAAAGGACAATGTTTAAAATGCACAGAAAACTATGAATCATGTAACAATACAGTTGGTTACTGTTAGCGAACACAATACCGCGTTATCTACCTAAATACAATACTGTTAGCTAACAACAAAGTGCTAATCTGGTCACACATTTGATTACTAATTTGATCACACATCATAATGTCAATGAAAAATAAGTTCATAAATGGAGATAATACTTACATGATTGTTGCTGGGTAAAATGACCTCCAGGGTGGTGAGACTGCTGACATCAGATGTGTAAGAGGGACAATATTGACAGTCAAAGGTGCATCAGATGTGTGAGATGACATCAGATGTGTATGTGGGACTGTTAGAGTTGCTTAGAATTAAGTTTCATAGAAGATTCCATAGGAACTGCTTGTGGAACAGTGGGGTCGCGATACAAAAACTGCAATTTCTTAAAATTTATGAAAAAATAAATAAAAATGCAAATGGTCTCATGCAACAAACACGTTTTATGAGGAATACCTGGAATATGAAGATATTAGAACTCTTTATTTTAAAGATTTTGAAGATAACAACCCAGTATATTGCCAAAACGCATTGATTTGAATTGGGGTCATTTTTGACCCCACGTGTGGAAGAGTGTAGGTATTAGTAGGTTGTGCATCCAAGGGTTAAGACCAGTGGCTTCAGTTTCAGCTTCCGAAACGAGTCATCGGGGATTAAATCTATGGAGAGAGAAAAAAAAACCGAGGTTCTGTTCCTCGTCCGAGTCCAACACGTGTTTTGTGGTGCTTCCAGATGTGGGGGGGAAGGTGATCCACCTGGTGGAGCGTGCGCCCCCCCCTCCCTCCCAGCCGGCCTCGGGCTCCGGGGGCTCTTCTTCCGACAGCGGGCCGTCCTCATCCTCACAGGGAACCAATCAGGTTCCTCCGCACGACCGCAACGCCAACAGCTACGTGATGCTGGGAACCTTCAACCTGCCCGTCAACATCATGGACCCCCAGCAGATCCAGGTGGGTCCAAGACCGGGTCTACAGAGGGACCGGGTCTACAGATGGACCGGGTCCACGCAGGCTTTTAGAGAAAAAAACGTTGGAGGTTCCTTCAGGTCCAAAAATAAGAAGGATAATCAGAACTTGGGAAACAAATGAGATAGTAAGTGGTTATCATTCCGGCTGTAACTGGAAAGTTTATAGTTTTGTTTGAAAGAAAAGAAGAATGACGATATTTGATTATTATATTACAGCAGAAGAGCCTAGCCGTCCTGTAACGTCAGCAGCTACGCCCTCTGCTGGCTGTTTGGTTTCATTTGGATGTTTTCCAATTAAAATTTGAAAGTTAATTTGATAAGGCGGGTGTGATGTGCGCTGCTTTGGGCGAACCTGTCAAAAACTCCTGCAGCTGAACTTTGTATGACCTGAAGTCTGCCGAAACCTGTGTGGTCTTGCGCGGCCGCACCGCCGCGTGTTTGTCGACGCGGCGTTGAAGTGAAGTGTGTCCTGCAGATGTCGGTCCAGCAGATGGTCTCCGGGATGGGGGAGAACGCCCGCAACGCCCGCGTCACCACCAGCACCGGGGTGAGAACCATTGCACGCACGTGCCGGGCCCCGGACCGCGTTCCCATGGTAACCGTGTTAACCCTCTCGTGTCCCGCCGCAGAGCAACGGCTCGGTCAACGTGCACATCGACATGGACCAGCCGGTGCAGAGCGAGCCGCGGCTCCGCCTGGTGTTGGCAGAGAACCTGCTGAGGGACGTCAACGAGCTGCTGCAGCGGCTGGAGGTGAGGCGCACACGCACCGCTTTCAATAAACCTCCGGCACGGCTCAACTGCTCCCCCAGTGGTCAGTTTGAGCACTGCATCCAAATCCACTTGCTCTAAATCAAACCTGGCTTGTCCTGACATCAGTCAATGAAATTCCCATCTTTCTGTGGAGAAAGTCTTTGGTTGTGATTAATTGGGTTATAAATACACACACACACACACACGCACACCTCAACACAATAATTCTGATAATTTTATTCTTCCAAGTCTTTGTTTTAATGTTTAATATCTCATTTTCACAGTGCTTTATTAGTTTTTTATTGCTCCCACAGGGGGCGCTGCAAACTACATTTCACTGCCGTCACTTAACATCGATTTCAGAGTAACCAACTGTTCTATTGTAAAAGTTTCTCTGCATGTTTTCTTTCTGATTTCAGGGACAAACGACCGACTCGCCCTCTCAAACCGACTCTGCTGCTGCTCCTGCCGCCGCTCCTTCTGCTGCTCCGACTGCTGCTCCGACTGCTGCTGCTGCTCCCCCCTCCTCCTCCTCCACCACCTCCACTCCTTCTCCCTCTGCCCAGCCCATGGACACATCCCCTCCCCCGTCCACTCCCCCGCCTCCCCCGTCCTCCTCCGCTCAGTCTGAGGGACCGACTCCGCAGCCCGGACCAAAGTGAGCCTTCCTGTTCTGATCTCCGTCCTCCGTCGGGAGCTGCTGTGTTGCCGTCTTCACATGCTTGTCATTTGCTCCCCCCCCCCCCCCCCCGCAGCCATCCCAGCCCCGCCGAGCTGGCAGAGATGCTGACGGAGCTGCGCAGGGTGGAGGAGCGGCTGCAGCCGTTCATCCAGAGAGCTCACACCATCCTGGAGACGGCCACCAGCGCAGAGTACAACAACAACACGGTGAGAATGGCTTTGCCGGGGGCCGTCGGCGCTCGGAGGTCCAGTGAGATCCAGTGAGGTCCAGTGAGGTCCAGTGAGGTCCAGTGAGGTCCAGTGAGGTCCAGCGGTCAGCTGAATGAGGCGTTTGTTTCTTCAGGAGAGAGAGACGGACCAGCGGACTCTGGTCATGACCTGGGAGTGTCTCCGTCTCCTCGGCAACGCCCTGGTGGCCCTCAGTGACCTGCGCCTGAACCTGATGAGTCCGGTGCCCCGCCACCTCCACGTGGTCCGCCCGTTCTCCCACTACACCCCCCCGGTCACCCTGCCCGGCGCCGTCCACCACCACATCCCCGTGCAGGTAAGGCAGCGCCGGCGTGCGAGTGTGACTCCACCCTCCTCACCCTCCTCACCCTCCTCACTCTGCTCACTCTCTCCCCACAGATGAACCTGGGTGCTACAGTGACTGTAAACAGCACTGAGGGACAAGCCCCGCCCCCCCAGTCGGCTGGCCAATCGGAGCAGGCAGGTCAGGGACAGACCCCCCCCACACAGACTACCCCGTCCAATCAGCAGGCTGGACAGGGACAGGCCGGCCCCCGGGTCATCAGGATCAGCCACCAGGCAGTCCCGGTGGTCATGATGCAGATGAACACGGACGGTGTGTTGCCCCCCCCCCCCCACCGTCGCCCCTGGTTGAATAACACTCCTCCACATCTAGCTGCACCGCGTCGCCACGGACACCGGGTCACATGACTGACACTCTGTTCACGGGCTTCCTGTTGTTCTGGTTTCTGTGCAGGTCCGGGATCGAACCCTGCAGCCGCCGGGCAGCAGATGCCTGGACAGCCAGGTGAGCAAATCAAACCTCCACCTGTTGCCAAACAACAACAAAAATTCTCCTCACATGTTTGTGTGACGGCATTTTAAACAGTTTCAGGGTGGAATGGGAACCATAAAAAAAAATGTGTCACTTAATAAAATATAATCTTCGAATGTGTATATTTACCACCTCCTGCTCCGTCAGGCTTTCTTGTTTTGTTTTGATTTTTTAGGTTTTAATTAAAGGTTTCATCTTAAAGAGAGTTTAAGTCCACCTGAGTCTCTTCATACAGTCATAATAATAATAATGTTTTCGTAGAAATCACATGAAACAGAAACCCAGAGCTTCTAAAATAGAATAGAATAAAGAGATGCTCATCCAAAGTTGTAATCCAGAGATCAGTAGACTCCAATTTTACAATATGTGTGTTCCCTGTTTAAGTGTTGATTCAAACTGATCAGCTTGACCCACAGACGACAGTCCGGCTCATTCTCACGACGTAAACAATCTTTCAGCCCCGAGATGAACCCGTCCAAACAGACGGCAATCTGGACTTAATCCTGGTTCTGACCCTTGGTCTATGTCCCGCCCTCTACTCCCCCCTTCAGGCGCCCTCCCTCCGGACTTCATGAGGAACCTCATGCAGCAGATCAGCCAGTACGCCGCCGCCGTGGCAACCAGCGCCGCCTCGGCCGCCGCCACGGGCCAGCCCACTCCGCCAGGCTACAGCTCCACAGCCAACTCCTCCACCACCACCACGGGCCCCAACACGCCCACCACCACCCCCACCGCGCCGCCGCCGCCGCCGCACGCCGGCCCCCAGCCCCAGGCCAGGGTGGTGTTCACCCGGCCCCCCTTCGCACCCAACATGCCCCCGCCGCCCTTCGGCTCCCGGGCCACCACCTTCAACGTGCGGGCGGCCATGCCGGGGCAGCAGCCGGGGCAGGTGGGCAGACCCTCTCTGATTGGTTCCATCTCGTCCGTCCTCGCTCGGCTCCGCGGGTCCCGCAGAACAACACGGAGGGACGACTCAAATCATTGAAACTAGGGACCGGGGACGCCAGGGATGAGCACTGGTACTGGTACTTGTAAAACTCACACCGATGCCACTTTACGGCAGTGTGTAACTTTAAGACTGCAGGGCGCCGGCGGCCAGTTTTAGGCCGTCTTTTTCAAAACATTGACCCACAAAATGAGGGTTTGAGCTTCACTGCCTAAAGCTGCTGCTACGTAAACTGGCTTTAAGCGCCAGCCGAAACACATTTTGAATGTCAGTGCGTCATAATGTAGGATTGTTGTTCAAATAGCATCTGTGGAAAAATATAAATGGTTGTATTGGTGAGAACTCCAATCCAAATACTCATACACTGCTCATTTTGGGGGGGGGGGGGTCGGTGCATCCCTGATGAAAACGGTGGGAGCACTGCAGTGATGCTAACTGCAGCATTTCTCACCAAGTTTTCAAAAGTCAACATGTGGAATACCAGTGGCGTCCACCAGGTGGCAGTGGTGAGTCAGTTTAGTCCTTTCTCTTTTGGTAGGTGGGTCACTGCAGAGCTCCAACCTTCAACCACCGACTCCTGCTTCACATTAGACCTGCTCGTCTGGTGCTTGAAACATGAATCCTGGTGAAGAGAGTCAATCTGCTCCTCGCTAAAGCCAAATGAGTTGCCAAATGGAATCATCCTGCAGATGATCCAGTTCAGCCAATCACAGCTTGAGGATGGCTAAAGGCAGGTTGAACCCCGGATGGGGCATATATACACACACACACACAGTTGAAGAACATGCAAACTCCCCAGAGAAAGATTTTGAACCCATGACCAGGCTATGAGGCAGGCGTGCTCACCGCTACACCGCCTGGTCATGGATTCCTAGAAAAGCCAGACTCAGATCTGCAGTCGGTGTCGCGGTGAAGGAAGTGTAGCAGCGACAGTCGCTCTGCTGACTCGTCCAATTAGTCATTTCGGCCTCATTCACAATGCAGGGAATTCAGGTTTTTATTTTTTTTAACTGGCGACCGTTATCCAATCTGCTTTGTGGCCACGTGAAAGCACCAATTCCATTTCTGCTTATTTCTTTCTTTCCCACACCAGACCCGGTACTAATTAGCATATTTGTCTACGTGCGACTGCTTCGTCATCGACGTGTGACCGAAATCACAGAAAAGTGCCGGGCTCCGCCAAAATGTTAAAAGCCGTGCTCTCCTTCTAATTCAATCTCCTCCTTTTCCCCTCATCATTTTGTTGAGATTCTGTCGCTCGTATTTAACAACCTCTTAAATGAACCTGCACGCGGACCAGCGTTGCCAGATATGACGGGTATCCTCTAATTGGGGAGCCAAACTCTCACCTTTTAACTTTATTTCATTCGTTATGTGTGATTATATCTTTTCTCACTCATAAACCAGCTTTTGCGTGTTTTAGCATGATTCCTACGCGGGCTGAGGTCTGGGGCTGGTTCTTATTGAGGCGTGTGGGTTTTACCTGGTTTGGGCTGCAAACCGTGAGTCAACCCTGGCGCCGGCGTCCATTTCTGCCTCGTAAGTGACGTGTTGGGCGCGATGTCATCCATCCTCGGCGGGTTGGAAGTCCAGTTTGAAGAGTAGCCTGAGCGATCACGTGAAGAATCAGAACTGAGCTTGAAGAACCTGCAAAAGTTGCGGGTCTTTAACAAACGCTTCGTGTTTGATGGGTGGTTCTTTAACGGACTGAGTGTCTGTGTCCTCCCCCCCCCCCCCCCCCCCCCCCCCCAGGCATTCAACCCTGCGGCTCTGAACCAGATGATCAGCGGCCTGGTGGGCCAGCTGCTGCTCCCCGGACAGGCGGGTGGGTTCTCGCCGTGTCTCGCCGCCACGTCTGGTGTGTTTTGCAGTGGAACTCCTGCTGACCGATTGTGTCCTCCGTCCTCCGGCAGGTCCAACAGTCACGTCCTCTTCCTCGTCCTCCACATCCACATCCTCCTCTTCTTCCTCCTCCTCCTCCTCCTTCTCTTTTTCCTCCTCTGGTCCAACTCCTCCCCCTGCTGCCGGCTCTGGCCCCACCCCCCCGAACCAGAGCGAGGCCGGCGCCACCGAGCCCCCGAACCAGGACCAGGCTCCAGACCTGGGCCAGCTCCTGGGCTCTCTGCTGGGGATGACGGGCGGGACCGGAGGCTCCATGGGGGCCCCCTCCATCACCGTCACCACGTCGGGGGTCCCGGCCTTCATCCAGGGGGTCAACGACTTCATGCAGCAGGTCAGTGGGACCGTTGATCCTGTGAGGGGGACCAGGGCTCCGTTGGTACCACATGTCCTCCTCCTTGTGTCCAGGCCCAGCCCGTCTTCGCTCCTCCTCCACCACCCTTCGGTGCTGTCCCCGCTGCTGCCGCCGCGGCAGGTGCTGCCCCTCCCCCCAACCCCCCGGGGGCAGCTTCAGCCGAGGCCCTGAACCCAGAGCTGTTCACCGGGATCATGACGGGGGTCCTGAGCACCATGATGGGCTCCCTGGGTCAGACCCAGAGCGACACCGAGAGCATCGCTCAGTTCATGCAGAGACTGTCCCAGACCACCAACATCTTCATCAGCCCCACCAACATCTTCATCAGCCCCGAGGACCCCACCGGTCAGTCTGGGACCTGTAGACTGACCTGGGTCATCTGGATACTGACTCATAGTCTCTGTGTAGAGTCACTCGTGGCGTCTCTGAATTGACGTGTGTGTGTGTGTGTGTGTGTGTGTGTGTGTGTGTGTGTGTGTGTGTGTGTGTGTGTGTGTGTGTGTGTGTGCGCAGGGTTCTTCGGGGAGCTGCTGATGCTGCTGTGTCAGACGTTCACCATGACCGACCTGGTGATGCTGCTCCACGGTCAGCCGCAGCCTCTGACCCGCCTCCAGCCTCAACTCACACAGTTCTTCAACCACAACTACCTGAACGGCAGCGAGCCGACCGACCACAACATCGCCGTGGGTACCACCACCACAATAATCAATACCACCACCACAATAATCAATACCACCACCACCACCACAATAATCAATACCACCACCACCACCACAATAATCAATACCACCACCACCACAATAACCAATACCACCACCACCACCACAATAATCAATACCACCACCACCACAATAACCAATACCACCACCACCACCACAATAACCAATACCACCACCACCACCACAATAATCAATACCACCACCACCACCACCACAATAATCAATACCACCACCACCACCACCATAATAATCAATACCACCACCACCACCACAATAACCAATACCACCACCACCACCACAATAATCAATACCACCACCACCACCACCACAATAATCAATACCACCACCACCACCACAATAATCAATACCACCACCACCACAATAACCAATACCACCACCACCACCACAATAATCAATACCACCACCACCACCACCACAATAATCAATACCACCACCACAATAACCAATACCACCACCACCACCACCATAATCAATACCACCACCACCACAATAATCAATACCGCCACCACATGTGCCTCCCTCCACACTCACTCAGAGAGGCTGAGGGACAAACCTGGACATGAAGACATTTTCAATGTCTCCCCTGGGCTGCCTGAAGCCATCATGAAAGAAACACTTGGCTTCATGGACTTCACTGGAGTGTTTGGGAGGAGTCGCCGTGTGACTGAAGTGTTTTTTTCCTCCTGCAGGCTGCTGCTGACCGGCTGGTTAATGAACTGGAGGACTACATCACCGAGAGCTTCGTACGTCCTCCACGGTCACGCGTCACTCCACACAAACAGCCGCGGTTCAGTCGGTTCACTTATCGCTCATCTGCTCCAGGAGCGGGAGTCAAACGGTGCAAAGACCAAACCCTCTTTAACCTGAGCCGTTGGTTGATATCACTGCACAGGGTGAACAGGGAGGGAATGAGTAATCGGATTACACTGCCACAGAAGAGCTGCGATCGTAACTCAGAAAAGACAAAGTGATTGTTAGTTTGGTCCTCAAGACAAACGGTGACCGAGTTTCCAGAAAGCTGAGATTCAAACCCAAGATTTCACTCCATCAACATAAACATTTCACAGTTGGATTGGTGGTTCAGTAAACCACCAGACCTCAGTGTTGTCCAGAACCTTTCAATAAATAATCCAGACGGAGCAGAAGGGCCTGAGCTTCTGTTAAATAAGCTCAGGCAACGCAGCCCCATGTTCTGCTCCTGTGATGCGTTTAGAGGACATAGGAGATTTGAGCTCCACAAAATAGAACCTGACGTCTTCTGGACAAAGTTGCTGAAGTCACTAATTGATTCCAGACTCAGATTTCAGAATGACTTTTTAATTATTGAAAAGTAATTTGTCAGTGCTCGCCTTGCTGCCGCTGGCTGCACGCCACCGCTGCTTCCTGTCTGTGACTCACTGACTTCCTGTCTGTCCTCCAGAGAGAGTCTGCAGTGCCGGTGCTGGACGGCGTGGACGTCACTCAGACCAACATGTCCTTCTTCAGACAGCAGCTCACACACATCGCCACACACATCCTGCGCTGCACCGGTGGGTGTGTGTGTGTTCGTTCGTCCATGTTGGTGTGTGTCTGGATTCAATCTGAATTAAAGTCGAATGCAGTGGGAGGGACTGACAGGAAGTCCATCTCAAACTCAGATTATTTCAGTATCAGTGAGTTTAAACGTTTACTGCAGAGGAATTTAGTGTCCATGTTTTACACACGCTTCAGTGTCAGATTGGCGGCTAACGCAGCGAGCTTGTGTTTGGAGGATTGGGATTAAGGTCCAACAATAATCCAGTGGTTCCTCCAGAGCAGCTCGGTGATGAAGAGACGTTGTGTTTGCTCCTCAGACGAGACGTTCGGCCCGCGGCTGCTCCAGATGTGTAACCAGGCTCTGTTCCAGTGTCTGGCCCTCAACCTGCACTGCCTGAGGGGGGACCAGCGAGCGCTGACCACCTTCATCAACCACCGGCTGGTCAGCACACACACACACACTACACTCCGCTGAGACACACACACACACACACACACACACACACACACACACCTTGAGCAGAGCCACAGACGGAGTGTGTGTGTTTTGTGTTGCGTTTCCAGCGGAGGATGTCGAGCGACATCAGTCCGTCGCTGGTGAACTGGATGACCAGCATGATGACCATGAGGCTGCAGGTCATCCTGGAGCACATCCCCGTGACGCAGGACCAGATCCAGCACTACATCGTCCCCACGCGGGTAGGCCCCGCCCACACGCTACACACTGACGCTACACACCCCTGCTCTTCACCGGGCAGACGCCAAAGCTAACGTTAGCCGAGAGGGAGAGAGGCGGCCGGCGTTCTGGCTCACTGCAGCGTTTGACTGTCGTTATCCGAGGTGGACCAACCGTCACCTGTCTCTAAGCCCCGCCCCCTCCACCGCCCGCCTCATGGGTGTGTGACGCTGGAAAGGATTTTGAGTAGTTTCTACTTAAATTCCATCGAATTGCAGGGAATTAATTTCACAAACTTTAACATGGAAAAATAGTTTGTATCTCATTTGTGACAAATTGATTCCCACAAAAAGTTTTAGGAGTTTTAATGTGAAGACGGGAAGTTCTGGGAAGCTGCAGAGTGAGAGGAGGAGGAGGAGGAGGAGGAGTTGCTTCTGCAGTGAGACTCCGCCCCCTCACCTGATGAGCGGCTCATCTCCAGTTCACCTCCGTCTTAAATGTCTGATTAATAATGGATGTTGTTGACAGACGGCGCCGCCAGCAGCAGCCGCGGCCGCCATGCGAGAGGCCGAGCGCCACGGTGCAAGTCTCCGCCCCTCACCTCTCCTTTCCTCCACAGATCGGGGACACGCCGTCACCGGCCGCCGCCACCACCGCCGAGGAGGCCATGTCCGTGTCACACGAGACCCGGCCGTCGCCCCGGGAGACCCGGCCGTCGCCCCGGGAGACGAGGACGCTGCCCGGAGACCTGGGAGCCTCGGGAGGAGCAGCGCCGTTGGGCGGTGACGTGGCGGGAGCGGAGGGAGGAAGTGAGGAGGCTACGGGGGAGACGGAGGCCTGGACGGCAGCGGTTCCTCCTGTAAGAGCCACACCGGGGGGGGGGGGTCGTCATGGTAACATGCATGCACCAATCACTACGCTTTTAACTGCCACAAGTTGCCATGGAAACACGTTTTCAAGTGACCAAACAATAAAAGTGCAGAGATGTTTAGAAAAATGTGATATCAATGTGTGTGTGTGCGTGTCAGGAGTGGGTTCCAATCATCCGCTGTGACATCATGACTCAGAGGAAGATGAAGTCTCAGCCTCCGCTGTCAGACGCCTACCTCCACGGCATGCCTGCCAAGCGCAGGAAGGTGAGGCCCCGCCCCCTTTTCACACCTGAGGATGAGCTCACCTAGTAACGTGTGTGTGTGTGTGTGTCACTCTCTCTCTCTCTCTCTCCAGACGGGCCAGGGCAGCGGCAGCCTGCTCTCTCTCTCTGATGCAGTGACTCAAGCAGCTCGATCGGCCGGCGTGAAGCCGATCACCTCGTCTGAGAGTCTGCAGGAGGAGCTGGAGACGGCTGAGGTCCGGGAGCAGTACTCTGAGCAGGTAACTGTAATCTGTACTCTCAGCAGGTAACTGTAATATTACATAATGTTCTGGTTTGTATTTTGTTCTTTCATATTAACCCCTTTTCTTCCTCCTCTTGCTCTTCTTCCTTCTGCTCTTCCTCCTCCTCCTCCTCTTTCTCCTGCTCCTCCTCCTCTTGCTCTTGCTCCTCCTCTCAGGTGAAAAGCGACATCAAGAAGCGAATGAGAGAGGATCCAGATTTCACTCCCCAGCAGTTCCCAAACGCACACAGAGCTTTTTCCTCGGACTCGTAATCAAAACGAGTTCTGGGGCTTTTTTTTTTTTTCCCCCTCTGTCACTTCTCCATCTGACCACCAGGGGGAGTGCAGCGCCGTCACCTTGTTTTAAAGCCGCTCCCTCCTGTTCTTAGCTTTTTACTCTGCTGAGTGAGTGAACGTTTGAGTCGAGTCACTTTGGATGTGAATGTTTGCACGTTTTTATTTTGTTTAGTTTTTTTCTTATCCTCGTTACCATGAAGACCGATTCCCAGACGTTTTGCTTTCATGTGATGCTGTTTGGTACATGAATGTACAGCGAACATAATTAAAAACCTTGATCACACAGCGTCGTCTGTCTGACATCACAGGAAGTGACATGCTCTTATTTTTTTAAAGGAATGTCTCAGAACCTTCCAGTTTAAACGTGATTTATTCATCAACTTCACCATAAACTCGACTTTAGAGTAAAAACCTTGAAACAAAGGCCTGAGAAACTTTATTAACTGACATCAAGGACTGATTAGTCTTTTACTTTGAAATAATTATTCAGAGAAACCAGGTGTTTGAGAGGAACACAAAGGCCTTTTGCACACACACACACACAGCTATGCTCGGCTCGTGGCCGATCCGGTCGGACCGCCTCTCGCTCACTTCCTGCTCAGGATCCGGTTGAAGGTGAGACAAAAACTAAATGAAGATGCTCACTGAACACACACACACTCTACATTGGTTATACTGTTAAACGTGTGTGTGTTGGAGCGCTGCAGTGTTTACAGAAGGTGTGTTTCAAACCTCCAGTTCAAACTTTAAAACGACAGGAAGCCTGAAAAACGAGCG
The DNA here is from genome assembly GCF_963422515.1 of Blennius ocellaris. NCBI lineage: Eukaryota > Metazoa > Chordata > Actinopteri > Blenniiformes > Blenniidae > Blennius > Blennius ocellaris. The sequence goes on along the minus strand of NC_137657.1, from coordinate 4,124,287 downwards.
TCTCGGCAGATTGACGTCATTTGTTTTAAGTTTAATGACATTTTGAACAGAACAAAACTCCATGATGTTTTTCTTTCTACCGTGGGATTTACACATTTTTCACCATTTTGACTTCTGGAACAAATTAATTAAAAAAAAACCTTTCTCACACTTAATTTGGATCGTCTTTCCTTCCATTAATCCAGTTCAGAAACCAAATCAACTGAACCGGTTCCAGGGCGTCGCCACAATAAAATCTCTTCAAGAAAAACACGACTTGTTTCTGGAAACCCTTTATTCCTCAAAATAACTTCACAGTAAGATCATGAATATTTCCACTAACAGCTTATTTTCCAGTGAAAATTCTAATAAAAGATTGTAAACATAACCTTTCATCCCACGCCTTAATAACGCATGGCCACGCGTTATTAAGCAATAATACTTTTTTCACCAATGTCACCAGATGGGCTCCATAGATTTCTTTATAATTAAAAAAAATATTAGATTTTTGTTCATTCAGAACTTTTTTTTCTTCGAAGCTTTTTGTTGACGACAAATAAAAAAAAAACACATTTTAAATAAGTAAAATGGGACTTCTTGTAAAAACAAACCTGATAAAGTAATTTCCATCGTAAATTGGCTGATTAAGAAAAACACCGTTAAAAAGTTCCTGTTAAATCAACAAAATAATTTATACAATAAACAGTTTTTTATTACAGGTTGAAGGTTTTAAGTCCCGTCTTCTATGTTCACAAATAAAATCTGGCTAATTAATCAGTTTCTCATTTTCCTTCATTCCAGTCTAAGAGCCACCGTTTATCAAAATCATAAAACGTCAACAGATGAGAGAATCATTCTAAAGACTTTGGAAGAGTTTAACGCGTAAACATGTACGAAGACTTCTGGGAGTGTTAATCTGATGCAACACGTTGAGATAGTGTGTATGTTGAGATTAGCGAGTGTACAGTTTGACATTAGTGTACAAATTGAGATTAGAACATGTACATGTTGAGATTAGAACGTGTACAAATTGAGATTAAAGAGTGTATATGTTGAGATTGAAGAGTGAACACGCTGAGATTAGTGTATGATGAGATTAGCTAGTGTACATGTTGACATTAGAAAGTGTACAAACTAAGATTAGAGTTTACAAATTGAGATTAGAGCGTGTGCATGTTGAGATTAAGAAGTGTATATGATGAGATTAGTGAATGTACATGTGTACAAATTGAAATTAAAGTGTACATGTTGAGATTAGAGAGTGTATGTTGAGATTAAAACCTCAGAAGCCTCTGGGATTATGGCAGATTATTCCTGAGGTTTATTTTGCTGACATTATAGGAAGGCTCCGGGATTGGATCGAGGGTCTTTGAGGTTCCTGAATCGGTGCGTGAGCCAGACTCCCAGAACCTGAAACAAAGACACAGCAGGTCAGGTCTCCGGAGGAACCAACCAATCACAGTGCTGCGTTTGACCTCTGACCTCTGAGAAGCTGAAGAAGAGCCCGATGCCTCCGACGAAGCGCAGCACCTCGCCGGCGTACCTCTGGATGGTGACGGAGCAGGTGTCGCAGGTCCGAGCCGGTTCCGAGAAGCAGCGCTGCAGAACCAGGGGACAGAACGTCAGTCAGACTGGAGCTGCGGAACCTTCCGCTGGATGCTAAAAGACTCTTAATCCCAGATTACCAGCAGAACGCTGGAGCTGCTGGATGCGTTGGCCTCGTTTCCACCGCATGAGATGGTACCGTCTGGGGCGGTACCATACGGGAAGAGATGGTACCGTACTGGACGGGCCAGTTCCATATCATACGGTGCCGGATGGTACCGTACGGGATGGGACAGTTTGGGTGTTTGTGTTTCCCCCGGCAGAAATTGTGAATAGTACCGTACAGTGCAGTACCGTGCCATACAGTACCATACCGTACAGTACCATGTCGTACAGTACCATACAGTACCGAACTGTACCAGCACATGCTGCGCAGTGGAAGTGAGGCTTTGGGCAGCTGGAGGACCTGCACTGACTCTGGTTCTGGAAGGTTCTTCCTCTCTCTTTAAATGAGGGTGAAACAGGAAGTGCTCACCGCAGGACAGGAGTCGTTGGCGTTGAAGGAGGAGAAGCCGCAGCAGTCCAGTGTTTTCTCCACGTCGCTCCGCGTGCTCGCCGACCGGTTCCAGCCCATCTCCAGCAGGTGGTTCTGTGGACGACAACCAGCTGAGGAGGTGGAGCTCCTCCACCCTGAGAAGGCACCGGATTGACACCGGCACCATCTCCAACTGTCCTCAACCAATTAAAAGCTTCCGTTTCTTCTTATCAAGAGGAAGTCACGCGTTCGCCTGTAGCCACAAACTTAAGAGCAGTGGTCTTAATGTTCTGGCTCCTTCAACGTGTGGATTCACCTGACGATGCCGTCACGAGCTCACCTGCTGGTCGACGTTGAGCGACAGACACGCACAGGAAATGGAGAACTGCAGGACGAAGGCTGCCGACAGAACCATCATGTACTGACGCCACGTTAAGGACGTCAACGTTAAAACGTTCCGGTCAGCGACTCGGAGAAGCTGCAGTTTGAAGGATACGAAGAAGAGCAGCACCTGGTGGTGCTTCAGGGCGCCGCACAGCCCCATGAGGGCGACCAGGAAGAGGACGACGCCCACGCCGATGACGCCCGCCACCACCTGGATGCTGGACACCAGGCCGAACCATTTGCCCCACGCCGCCACGCCCACCAGCAGCAGGCTGACCAGCTGGGGGCGACACGGGGGGGGCTCACACTGTTACCTTTAGCATTAGCAGAGGTGCTCTCTCACTGATAGCTTTAGCATTAGCAAAGATGCTGCACACTGGAACTACAAAGTGTTCAAACAATATCTTAGGCTAGTGCCAACAATATTTCACCAACTCCTCTTTACTGGAGGAGGAGGAGCCGGTTTAATCTGGATTAACTCCTGACCACAATATGGAGCAGCATTAGCTTCAAGTAGCATTAGCTTCATGTAGCATTAGCATCCAGTGGTTGATCATACAAAAGAAAGTGAAGCAAGGTAGTGTTGTAATATGAGCCTTGAAAAGTGAAACACTGAAGCAAAGAAGAACTAGAAGTGCCGGTTCCCAAAACTTCAAAATAAACACAAGAAAATCTTCCTGCCATAAAAACAACAGCGACTCAGCAAAGTGAGCTTAACTTAATCTAATTTAATAAAACTGGAAATACGTTTCAACAGGTCTTCATCTGAACAGGTGAAACATTTTCAGACAGAAAAATTTACAATTTTCCAACACGCCTAAAAAAAAATCCAGTTCCCTGAAGAAAAAAGAAAAGAGAAAACCATGAAATTTTAAACTTCACATTTCTGAACCAGGAAGGGAAAAATTTTAAGAAAAAAAAACACAGAAAACAACAGAAACTAAAAGAAAAATTACAAAAACAAATGACACAATAAAGACAAAATTACCAGAAAAACACAGTAAATTACCACAAATCAAAACACAAAGACAGAAAATTACCAGAAAAAGACAGAATGGCCTCAGGAAAACACCAAGAAACAACACTGCAACATAAAAACACAAATAACCACAAACATTCTTTACAACAAAAACAATTATTCAAAAGAGCTGAGATTACAAACGGAGAATAAAAGTCACATAAAAATAAAAGAGAAATAAAACGAGACAAAGAGAAACGATAAAATCAGAGAAAAACAAGAAAGAAACTCAAACAAGGCGAAGTTTCCGGATCATTTTTGCTCCAAATTCACTTTGGTCACACGCGAACATCCGGGTTCTTCGCCGGTTTCTCTCCCAGTTAAAACTGAAATTTGGTCCACGGTGACCTTTGACCTTCGTACTCACGATGAAAAGGATGTTGAGGGCGCAAAGTGCGTTTTTGGTGCAGACGAATCCTCCGCAAACCATCGCTGCTGCTGCCGCTGCGCGTCAAGACGCGTAATGACGTGTGAAGCCGCGTCCCGCGTTCAGATCCTCCTCACCTGCTCGACAGGTGATCGCCTCCAGCTGAGATCCGCGAGCGCTTCCGGGAGAGATGCTGCGCGCTGATTGGTCAGCACGCACACGTGATCTCCGTCCCTTTCCGGACGACGCAAAAATACTCAAATCAGCCTTTAAATCAATCTATTTCATTCCCTTAAAAAAACAAACAACAACAACAACAACAACAAAAGAATCAAAACATCAAAAAGAAAAGATGAGGGGAAAAAAACACTAAAACTTAAAATACAAGAGATCGGCAACAACCACGAGCAGAAACTTTCAGACAAAAGACAAAATCCTTCACATTTATACACAAAAGTAAACACAAAGATAAAATAATGACAACTAAATAAATTAAATTTAAAAAAAAATCAATAAAAAGAAAATGATACACAAACACAAGTTAACACAGAATGGCTAGAAGAAGGCCACAATGAAAGCTAGAATAATAAAAATCACAATTAAAGCTTGAAGAATAAAAATACCAATTAAAAAATCACAATAAAACGTAGAATAAAATTCACAATAAAAACTCAAATAAAATTCCTGTGAGGAAAGACACACGAGGGCTCCTTCAGATTAAATTTGACCACAACGGTTTGAAAATTGTACGTTTCATTAAAAGTAGTCTGGCGCCCCCTGGTGTCCAAAGACTTCACAAACCACATAAAGACACAAAGTAATGAAGCACTAAAAGACACAAAGGAAGAAAAACTCCAAAAGAAAAAGGAACTTTAGAGACACAAAGTGACGAGAGATGTCACAACATGTCCAAAACGAAGTGTTACGTTCTCTACAAACTCCTGTTTGATTCTTCGTCTCATTGAGAAACAATAAAAACTAAAAATCTTCCAAAAACATGAAAAATCACAGAAATTCTTTAAAAAACAAAACAAAAAAAGACCTGGAGTCGTTCAGTTTGTCGTGTTGCGACACCACAGAAGAAAAAGCAGAAGCTGACAGGAAGTGAAGAAGAAGAAGAAGAAGCTTCTCTGTTCGGTCGACAAACATGAAGACGGAGCCGCAGTACGTGACTGTGGTCTACAGGGGAGGTCTTCCTGAACCAGGTGAGTCCAGGACCCACCAGGACCAGGACCAGATCCCACCAGGACCTGGAGGAGGAAGATGCTCTATAATCAGAAGCCCCGCCCCCTGGATTAACAGTAACCACCAGCAGCTTGTCGTTGTTGTTGTTGCAGAGAGGAGGACTCAGGTGGAGACGATCTACGACGAGGTGAAGACGGAGCAGCAGGTCGTCTTGGCTCCGGTCCCAGCAGGTGGTTTCACCGCCTCGTTACGACTCTTCCTTCAACGTCTCGTCCGAAACCGACGGTGATTCTATTCATGTCTTCACAGAGACTGAAGACCAACGTCCGTCCCGCCCGAGGGCCGCCATGGTCACGGCCTGCCTTCTGCTCTGCAGCCTGCTGGTGGTGTCGGCACTCGTCGCCTACGGCCTCCATAGTGAGTCCCTGGTGGAGGACTCACGAGTCTGTGAAAGAACCGAGAGTCTGTGAAAGATCCGTGAGTTGGTGAAAGACTCGTGAGTTGGTGAAAGACTCGTGAGTTGGTAAAAGCTTGTGAGTTGGTGAAAGACTCGTGAGTTGGTGAAAGACTCATGAGTTGGTAAAAGACTCTTGAGTTGGTGAAAGACTCATGAGTTGGTAAAAGACTCATGAGTTGGTAAAAGACTCTTGAGTTGGTGAAAGACTCGTGAGTTGGTGAAAGACTCGTGAGTTAGTGAAAGACTCGTGAGTTGGTAAAAGACTTGTGAGTTGGTGAAAGACTCGTGAGTTGGTAAAAGACTCTTGAGTTGGTGAAAGACTTGTGAGTTGGTAAAAGACTCTTGAGTTGGTGAAAGACTCGTGAGTTGGTAAAAGACTCTTGAGTTGGTGAAAGACTCGTGAGTTGGTAAAAGACTCTTGAGTTGGTGAAAGACTCGTGAGTTGGTGAAAGACTTGTGAGTTGGTAAAAGACTCGTGAGTTGGTGAAAGACTCGTGAGTTGGTAAAAGACTAGTGAGTTGGTGAAAGACTTGTGAGTTGGTGAAAGACTCATGAGTTGGTAAAAGACTCTTGAGTTGGTGAAAGACTCGTGAGTCGGAGTAACAGCAGTTTCTCTGCAGTGAGGAACGAGAACCAGCAGCTGCTGATGGAGAAAAGTTGGTTACAGAGCCGAACCGAGGAGCTGAACCGAGAGAAGAACCGACTCAACTGGACCCTGGGAGTCATCCTGAGTCAGGACTCGTTCTCAGTGCACATACACTGCCCAAACAAAGGTTGGTCACGTGACTCAGACCCGGGGGGGGGGGGGGGTGGGGGTTGTGGGACGAGGCAGGCGGACTCGCTGACACTCGACAGATTAGTTTGAGCGACTGAACGAAACACGTTCAGAGATCGTTTCACACTGCAGATGTTGAGACTCGTTTTCTCAGCTGTTGTTCAAATGAGTAGCGTCCAGATTCAGGTGCAGACCGGACCGGCAGTTCTGGTTGTGGTTCTGTCCACAGTGTGCAGACCCTGTCTGGAGGGGTGGACCTGGTTCTGGTCCAGCTGCTACAAGTTCTCAGACCATCAATTCTCCAGCAATTGGAAAACCTGGCAGGAGAGTCGAGATTATTGCAGATTATGGAGCGCAGACCTGGTGGTGATCGACAGTCTGGAGGAGCAGGTGAGACTCTGTTAATCTCATCTAATCTAAGATGGCGAATGCTGACGAGATGAGAGGAGACGAGATGAGGAGAGGAAAGAAGGGGACGAAGCAGGAGGAGACAAAGTTATGAGAGGAGACAAGATGAGGAGGTGAGAGGAAAATGAGGGACGTGACAGGACGAGACAAGGAGATGAGGGGACGAGATGAGACAAGACGATAAGAGATGAGACGGGACGAGACAAGGAGATGGGGAGACGAGACAGAATGAGACGAGACAAGACGAGGAGATGAGAGGAGATGAGACGGGACGAGACGATATGAGGGGACGAGACAGGATGAGACGAGACAAGACGAGGAGATGAGACGGGACGAGACGATGTGAGGGGACGAGACAAGACAAGGAGATGAGAGGAGATGAGATGAGACGGGGGACAAGACGAGACAACATCTAATGAAAGGGAGTAGGGAAAGTCATCCTGGCAGGTCTGTGTTTGTCTCACCGAGACGTTTGAACCTCAGACGTTCGTCAACAACCACACTGAGAACTACGACGACGAGAATCACGGCTACTGGATCGCTCTGAGCAAGAACCACACGGACGGCTGGACCTGGACAGACGGGACAAACTACACCCTCACGTACGTACCGCCGTGTCCACGCCTGACCTTTGACCTCCAGGACACGACATCATGGTGGTGTCCACGCCTGACCTTTGACCTCTAGGACACGACATCATGGTGGTGTCCACACCTGACCTTTGACCTCTAGGTCACGACATCATGGTGGTGTCCACGCCTGACCTTTGACCTCTAGGACACGACATCATGGTGGTGTCCACACCTGACCTTTGACCTCTAGGACACGACATCATGGTGGTGTCCACTCCTGACCTTTGACCTCCAGGACACGACATCATGGTGGTGTCCATTCCTGACCTTTGACCTCCAGGACACGACATCATGGTGGTGTCCACACCTGACCTTTGACCTCTAGGACACGACATCATGGTGGTGTCCACACCTGACCTTTGACCTCTAGGACACGACATCATGGTGGTGTCCACACCTGACCTTTGACCTTCGGGACACAACAGTGCATTTTTGACACTGTAATAACAATCCAACTTGGTAGTTTTATTTTGACAGTCACCATATTAACAATGTACCTTGGTCTGTCCACCAGAATGTCCTCCTGTTAATGTTCAGTTCTCCAGTGTGCTTCTAGTGGACAGACACGGGAACTCCACTCCTTGTGAAACTTCTCTGAAACACTGACCTGCGTTCCCCCTCTTCTTCCTCGCCAGGTTCTGGCGGGGGCGGCAGAGCGGCTACCGGGTGTCGTGCGCTCTGACCCACCGAGTCGCCGGCGGCGTTCTGGAGAACTGGAGCAAAGCGAGCTGCACCATGAAGAACCGCTGGATCTGCGAGAGCCGAGCTCTGATCCCACAGGACGAGTCGGCAGCAGACTGAGCGCCGGGAGGTTCTTCTCTTCATCTGCACGTTAGCTATTCATTGAACGTGAGGCAAATGAAACTTTGTTCCGTTATTTAAAAAGACTTTGACTCCTGCCACCTTTATTTCTTCTCTATATCCTCATGAGTCAAACAAGAGGTTGGTTACTGCTGAGGACAATTTAAATACTGTTTGTTGCTGAATGTTAAAAGAATAAAGCTATAAAATAGAATGTTTTGTTCTTTCATTTCGTTCTATATTTTTCTTCTGCCGAGTGAAGGGTCCTTCTGGTTTCCATGACGACAATGAGACTCAGACCAGGACCCATTTAAACCCCTGAGACTCAAACAAACTAAATACAGATGAGGCAAAACAAAACGACCAGATTCCCACAAAACGAGAACGACGACCCAAAGTCTAAAAATAGAAACAAGATTAAAGCTAACTACGTAGCACTAGCATCAGATCCACACACACACCTGGTCTGATCATCTGGGTTTAATTCATAATAATTCATTACACACACACACACACACACACACACACACACACACACACACACACACACACACACACACACACACACACACACACACACACACACACACACACACACACACACACACACACACACACACACACACACACACACACACACACTTAATCTTTGCTCTTCTTCTCGTCCGTTTTGTTCTTTTTACATTTCTTTCTTTTAGTCTTTACAGTCACTTTCTCCTCCTCCTCTTCCGGCTCACTCCTCTTCTTTTTCTTCTTCTTCTCTGGTTGACACTCGTGTGAATCCTCCTCTCCTTTCTTTTTCTTCTTCTTCTGTTTCTTCTTTGTGTTTTCTTCGCTGTCGTCCAGACAGATTAACTCCTCCTCCTCCTCCTCCTCTTCCTCGGCCCTCCTCTTCTTCTTCTTCTTCTTCTTCTTCTTGTGTGGAGCGTCGGTCTCTTCGGCGTTCTCCGTCTCTGCAGACTTCTTCTTCTCCTCCTCCCGGGAGCCGCAGGCTGACGAGCTGCTCTCTGATTGGCTCTTCCTGCCGTACCTGGCCATAAACTCCGCCTCCTGCTGCTCCAGGCGGGCGAGCTTGGCGCTCATGGTGAGGCCGTGGCGAGCGCCTCTGTGGAGAAACAGGAGGATGAAGGAGGATGGAGGAGGAGAGCAGCTGACGCTTTTCTCTCTGAACTCACTTGTGAGCCGTCCGTCCTCCACACACCTTCACCAGGTCTGAGTCCGAGAGCCTGCAGAGAACCAGGAGAACCAGGAGAACACGTTACAGCTCGGGGGTTGAACCTACAGTTGTGACTGTGCTTCAGAGGCGGAGTCTCACTTGGTGCTGCTGGACAGGTCCAGAGTCTCGTCGTCTTCCTCTGAGCTGCTGTCCTCTGACTCCGCCTCCTTCGGCTCCGGCTGCTCACATCCGGACAGTAGAGTGGCCGACTGAGGGAACAAACCAACGCTCTGCAGGTCACCCTCCACTTTATAGAGCATCTTCCCCCTCTAACATCAGATTATAGAGCATCTTCCTCCTCCAACACCACATTATAGAGCATCTTCCTCCTCCAATATCACATTATAGAGCATCCTCCCCCTCCAACATCAGATTATAGAGCATCCTCCCCCTCCAACATCAGATTATAGAGCACCTTACCGCTAACATTAGATTATAGAGCATCTTCCTCCTCCAACAACAGATTATAGAGCATCTTCCTCCTCCAACATCAGATTATAGAGCATCCTCCCCCTCCAACATCAGATTATAGAGCATCCTCCCCCTCCAACATCCAGATTATAGAGCATCTTCCTCACCTACGTCAAATTATAGAGCATCTTCCTCCTCTAACAGATTATAGACCATCTTCCTCTAACCCCAGATTATAGACCATCTTCCTCTAACCCCAGATTATAGACCATCTTCCTCTAACCCCAGATTATAGAGCATCTTCCTCCTCCAACACCACATTATAGAGCATCTTCCTCATCCAACACCACATTATAGAGCATCTTCCTCCTCCAATATCACATTATAGAGCACATTCCTCATCCAACATCAGATTATAGAGCATCTTCCTCCTCCAATACCACATTATAGAGCATCTTCCCCCTCTAACATCAGATTATAGAGCATCTTCCTCCTCCAACACCACATTATAGAGCGTCTTCCTCCTCTAACACCAGATTACAGAGCATCTTCATCCTCCAACACCAGATTATAGAGCATCGTCCTCCTCTAACACCAGATAATAGAGCATCTTCCCCCTGTAACATCAGATTATAGAGCACCTTACCGCTAACATTAGATTACAGAGCATCTTCCTCCTCCAACACCAGATTATAGAGCATCTTCCTCCTCCAACACCAGATTATAGAGCGTCTTCCTCCTCCAACACCAGATTATAGAGCGTCTTCCTCCTCCAACACCAGATTATAGAGCGTCTTCCTCCTCTAACACCAGATTATAGAGCATCTTCCTCCTCTAACACCAGATTATAGAGCATCTTCCTCCTCTAACACCAGATTATAGAGCATCTTCCTCCTCCAACATCAGATTATAGAGCATCTTCCCCCTCTAACATCAGATTATAGAGCATCTTCCTCCTCTAACACCAGATTATAGAGCACCCTCCTCCTCCAACATCAGATTATAGAGCATCGTCCTCCTCTAACACCAGATAATAGAGCACCTTCCCGCTAACATTAGATTATAGAGCATCTTCCTCCTCCAACAACAGATTATAGAGCATCCTCCCCCTCCAACATCAGATTATAGAGCATCCTCCCCTCCAACATCAGATTATAGAGCATCGCCCCACCCCAACATCAGATTATAGAGCATCTTCCTCCTCTAACAACAGATTATAGAGCATCTGCCTCCTCTAACATCCAGATTATAGAGCATCTTCCTCACCTACGTCAAATTATAGAGCATCTTCCTCCTCTAACAGATTATAGACCATCTTCCTCTAACCCCAGATTATAGACCATCTTCCTCTAACCCCAGATTATAGAGCATCTTCCTCCTCCAACACCACATTATAGAGCATCTTCCTCCTCCAACACCACATTATAGAGCATATTCCTCCTCCAATACCACATTATAGAGCACATTCCTCCTCCAACATCAGATTATAGAGCATCTTCCTCCTCCAACACCACATTATAGAGCTTATTCCTCCTCTAACATCAGATTATAGAGCATCTTCCTCCTCCAACATCAGATTATAGAACATATTCCTCCTCCAACATCAGATTATAGAGCATATTCCTCCTCTAACATCAGATTATAGAGCATCTTCCTCCTCTAACATCAGATTATAGAGCATCTTCCTCCTCCAACACCAGATTATAGAGCATATTCCTCCTCTAACATCCAGATTATAGAGCATCTTCCTCATCTACGTCAAATTATAGAGCATCTTCCTCCTCTAACAGATTATAGAGCATCTTCCTCCTCTAACAGATTATAGAGCATCTTCCTCCTCTAACAGATTATATAGCATCTTCCTCTAACCCCAGATTATAGAGAATCTTCCTCCTCTAACACCAGATTATAGAGAATCTTCCTCCTCTAACACCAGATTATAGAGCATCTTCCTCCTCTAACCCCAGATTATAGAGCATCTTCCTCCTCCAACAAAAATACTAAAACATGTAAAGGTGTAAAAGAACCAGATTAAAGCAGTAAACCCTTCAGGAGGATCAAATAAAAACTTTACCTTGACAAAGCAGCCGTACAGTTTAGATTTTTCCAGCGCTGCTTTTCGAGGCTTCTTATTGGAGACCATCTTCCCGTCCCCGTCCTCTTCCTCCCCCGTCTTCTTCAGCTGGACACCGTTCTGAATGAGACAGAAACAAACTGCAGTTTTGGACGGGACCTGAGCACCGGGGGCATTTGGAGTGGACAACAAATGGATAAATAATAATAATAAATGGAAAAATATTAACAAATGGTAAACTATTAATATTAATTATAGCAATAATAATAATGTGAATAAATGGGAAACATTATGACAATAAATGTAAAATAATAATAAATGTAAAATAAAATAATAATAATAATAAATGGAGGACGTACATGGTCGGCCTCCACCTGCAGGCTGGACGAGGCCTTGTTGAAGACATGGTCCCACCAGTGGAAGGAGAACTGCTCACCTTCTTTATGTCCCACCTGAGAGACAAACGCTGAGTCACTGCTGCGACTCGGGGAAAACCAGAGAAACGAGTTGGAAGTCAAACTGGACTCACTCCGCCTTTGTCACACTTCACTTTGACCTTGATGGCCTCCGAGATGCCGTCCTCAGCTCGACCCAGGCCTTTTCCTGCACACACACACACACACACACACACACAAAATAATCCCACACCGCTACACACTGGTCAGTCAGAGTGTGTGTGTTTGAAGGACGGGAGTCTCACCGTGCTCCCAGCCGTGGCGAAGCAGCTGCCGCTCGGCAAACTTAAGCCCGTGGCTCTTCTCCTGCACGGCCTCGGCCATCTGCACAAACACACAGTGAGAGTTTCATTCCCCGCCACATCCAGAGAGACCGAACTTCAATTTTTTTGCTGTATTTGTCCCGTAATGAGTCATTTGCTGTGGGACAAGAATGTAAAAAACACAAGAAAGACAGGTGAAAACAAAGTAAAACACAGTGCACGGTTCAGTGCAGCCGCTCCATCAGCAGCATCAAGACTCAATCGATAAATTTAATAAAACACAGCAGCAAACAGGACAAAATAAAGTATTGAACAGATTAATTTTAATGCGAAGCTGCTGATTCCTGTTTGAGGGTCACTGCAGCCCAGCAACACTTCAATGTTTACTCTGCTAGAATATCATGGAGAAGAAAAAAACAAAACCAATTTAACCTTTAAGGACCTTTTGTGGCATCATGAAGGTTATAAAACTACAATGTCTCCAAAATGTTAGATTGATCATGATTCATCAGTCAACTGTTCACATGAAGTTACAACATTTAACACAATATTCATTAAAAAACCCCTGAAATAATCCAAGCGAGACATCAGACCTGCATGAAAAGCCGAATTTAGAGAAAAAGGTAACCGAAATAAATATCAAAAGCAAATCACTGCTTCTATTTGTAGAGACAACGATCAATAAAAGGACCGAGAAAGCAAAGATAGAGCAGGAAAAACAACTAACGTGGGAAATAAACCGGGCAGGTTAAGAGTCACTTCCAGTCTTCTCATTGAGAGAGAAGTCTGGCATGATAAATCACCTTTACTAGGAAAAAGAAACTCCTGTATTTGTGAATTTTAGAGACAAAACCATAAGACAATCACCTTATCCTAATCCTTATGCTAAGATTTAGCACTAAACAGCTCACATTCCCAGTGACTTTGAACAAAAACACTAAGCTCTGAACCTGTTAGATTTAGAGTTTCACGCCATGTTAGATCATCTTCCACACATTAGCGTGCAAAGTGAATTAAAGTGTAAAAATTAAGAGAGTGCGTCTGAGGAGTTAGCATGTTCGGCGTTAGTCGGGTGTTAATCTAAACAGCAGAAACGATTCAAGGGGGGATAAATCGTCCTCCTTTAATAAAACACAACTGAAGACTTTATTTACCTTTTCAGAATATTTACCGGTAAGAGAAAACTCCTCTGTGACGCGCGCAGAGCTACAAACAGCTTGCAGCCATGTGGCTCAACCCGGCTGCTGACATGACACCGGAAACACGTCACAGGTCCGCCTCGTCTCTCTTCTTCTGCGAGTGAAATTGCAGCAGGAGGACGTTTCTCCTCGAAATAACTTTAAAAGTGATTAAAACGTGTATTAAATCTATTTGACAAGTGTTTCTTACACACGACAGAACATTAAACGACAAACATCTGTTTTTTGTTTTTTTTTAACTAATCACGATGTTATCGTTAAAAAATAAATCTTTGTTGTCACGTGTCTCCGTTTATTGACCCGGAAGTGAAAGTCCGTGCTTCAACGAGCGAATCACAGACCTTCCCTGGCCAACGTAGCGTAGGGCATTAACCAATCCCACCCGCCCTGGAGCCCCTCCCACAGTGCGTCCAGCTCTTCCCTGTGAAAAGAAGAACAGGAACACGCGCCATCTCTTCTCCATACAGACGACAGGAAGGCACAAATGGCAAAACTACGATCAAAACACGCCAGATGTTCGGTTATTGGCTGCATCAACGAGCAGAGGAGTCTGTTTCTACTCCCTTCCTCTGATTATCTGAAGACCCAGTGGGTCGACTTTATTTTTAATGGAAGGGTCAAAAAAATACCTGACAGAGTTTTGTACGTTTGCTCTCAGCACTTCACTGAGGAGTGTTTTCACAATCTGGGCGCTTACAAAGAAGGATTCGCTATGCGACTTTTATTACAGCGGGGATCAGTACCGACTGTCCGTGACTCTGGAAATGTGGCAACTGTAAGTAAAACACTGATATTTATGCTTTTATGTTACATTTCATGCTGGCTTCATCTGTCAGTTTACCTTTGCAGACTTGAACATTTCACAATAAAAGCTACAGTAATCTAAATGCTCTGGACAACTAAGAAAATAATACATTTTACTGCATTTATAGGCTTAGGATGCTGTGTATCTTACATGATTGATATATTTGATATATTGGACGTCACAAGTTTTGCATTCCCTGCAGCTGTTCTAACTAACAATTCGAGAAGATGTTAGTGTAAACCTTGTTTTCTCTATACAGGCCAGCACATTTAGTTTGTGTGATTATTTACCTACATGGAGGGACGTTCCCTGTCAGACTGACCCGCCGGACACATGTTCTGTCGGCACTCAGCTGACCTGCAGGACTGTTCAACCCCACTTCACAAGTGCTGGTATGTACTATACACCTTTAGCACAAGTAGTTGTGACCAAGTGTGTCATCATCATTATCATGTCATATGTCTGCTGTCTTTGTCGACCTCCTTCAGTAAGAATAGATTTGGTTCCAGGTGTCCAGGCCACGGTGTCCTGCAGGGATTGTTCTGTTGGGACGTCCACTGCAGACGGTTTATTTTCTTCATCACCGCCTGTAGAGAGACTCTTGAAAAGACGTCGTCTGGATGATGAAGATGAGCTGGAGCAGCAGGACGATCCAGTCCAGGGCAGATCTTCAGTAGCACCTGATTCTGTCACGTCGACAGAGTTAACCACTTCGTGAGTTACTGTGTGTGTGTGTGTGTGTGTGTGTGTGTGTGTGTGTGTGTGTGTGTGTGTGTGTGTGTGTGTGTGTGTGTGTGTGTGTGTGTGTGTGTGTGTGTGTGTGTGTGTGTGTGTGTGTGTGTGTGTGTGTGTGTGTGTGTGTGTGTGTGTGTGTGTGTGTGTGTGTGTGTGTGTGTGGTGATGAAACCAGTGCAATGAAGCACGATACTCCGGTAAAATTAATTTCAAATGTTTTATTTACTTCAGTTTTGTTGGAATACATTCATGCATGTGTTTTTGACTCACGAGCATTTCTCTTTTTTTCCCCCCATTATGATCGACATTGTTTTAGTTTTGTCTTTGTCTATTACATAAACATAATAGATCAGTCTCTCTGGAAGCTGAAGTACAGTTGAGCTTCTCTGACCATAGCTTTCATAGCAGGACTGTTAGAGATTTGTTTTTATTTATCAGAAGATACACAGAACAACTGGAACAGTCTCATGTTTTAAAAGAAACAATTGAAGAGAGTTCAAGGTCTTTGCTCACCATGTATTTGTTTGATAATAGAGAATCGTCCGCTCCCGCCGACACCGTCAACAAACACGTGGTGTACGAGAGCTGCATTATGGAGCTTTTCGCCGTGTGCCCGGTCTGCACACGGGCATGTGATGCCAGGCCCAAGAAGCTGGGGGCGTGTCTGTCCGTGGAGCAGTGGTGCCCCCATTGTGAGTTCTACCGGCAGTGGAACAGCCAGCCTGTCCCTGGAAACACAGCAGATAGCTGAAAGGTAAATTATGTCTTTTCTTCACTGCTTAAAGTGGCTCTGAATATGAAGATTATTCAGATGAAATTAAATGTATTATGTCCATAAACACCTTTTTATTTTCACAACCACCAGGTCTTCATTTCAATGTAGCAGCAGTCATTTTGCAGTACGTCTGGAAAGTATGGACAACGTTTCACTTTTTCCACATTTGTTGGCTTCATTCCAAAATGGATTCAATTCATTTTTTCCTCAAAATTCTACACACAACATCCCCTAATAACATTATGGGCCAAACTGCCAGAAGATATTTGTACCAAGCTGGTGGCGTCATCTTGAAAAAGACTTGAGGCTGTTATTGCTGCCAAAGTGCTTCAACAAAGTTCTGAGCAAAGGCTGTGAATACTCGTGTACATGTGCTTTTATTTAAAATACATTTGCAAAAATCTCAAAAAGAAATTTCACGTTGTCACTACGGGATGTTGTGTGTAGAATTCTGAGGGGAAAATGGATTTAATCCGTTTTAAAATGAGGCTGTAACGTAGCTAAATGTGTAAAAAGTGAAATGCTGTGAAAACTCTGCGGATGCTCTGAGATCCGACACGCCAGAGCCTTCATCTGGAGTCTGAAGTGACTGGCAACATGACGCTGACTCTCCAGGTATTTATCTCTCTCTTTTTTTTTAAAATTATTTTTTCTTGGTATTTTCATGGTTCACAAAATTCTCCACATAACATTTTGCCTTTGGCATCGATCTGTACATTACAATTAAATCCCCACAACACATCAGACTGTATAAATTGTTCAATGATTGCTCCTTCCACCATCTTATAATACACACTCTTAACTAAAATCTAACAACTCGATAATAACTGCACTCCCTGGACAGTGGCGTTTCTAGATGTAAACACTTGGCGGGGCAAGATTTTATTTCAGGTTTAGTGACATCACTGAATTCTAAAGTAAAGTGGGTGCACCACCTTTTAGCCACAACATTATAACAACCATAAAGGTGCTTATCCAGTAACAATATTGAGCCTTGGAGACAGCTGGTCAAAAAAGAAACAATATTTATAAAAAAAAAAAAAAAGAAAAAGTAACTGACATAAATTGAACCAGGTCCTGCAGTTCTAAAGACAAACGTTCTACCACAAGACCAGCAGTAAAAGTCTTGATCACTGGTTCAGTCACTTCAACTTTCTGTTTCTCAGCACTTTGAAACTCGTACTTGTAAATAATCAACCTAATTAACGTTGATTCTAAACTGTTTGTTAGCTTTAGCTGCTAACAAGCGGATGTTTGTGACGCCTGTCCGGTTCTGTGAAGCTCCGCCTCAATCAGCACCAGCCAATCAGCTCTGAGCTTCTAATGACGTTCGTGGCATCAAGGTCACGTGATCTGAATGAATGGAGCCACAGCCTGAGCATGTGCACTTACACTTTACTGCTGCAATACACACTGCATGGAGAAAGAGGGGCTAGCGGGGCGAGATCCACTCATCCAACCATCGGTGTGGATCAGGAGGAAACAAAGCCTGAAGCAGCAAGAGGACACCAACAACCAGGGAGTACAGTCCTCACACTGTAGTTATTTACTATGTAAGAGGAAGATTTATTCACTGACAAGAAAGATAGATAATGTTAAAGAATTTAGAGCATACTCTGCATGCAGTCCTTTCTGATGACACCAGGTGGCGCTCAGCCCCGCTGCCCCTGAGGACCAGCCACCACTCTCCCTAGAACAGAGAAGCAGTGGTGTTCTTCAAATAAACGGAAAAACTTTGGTCATGAGGTGAACCTGGCATGAAAAAGAAACGTCCGTGTTAACATGATATAAAAGATGGCTCCGTGTTAACATGATATAAAAGATGGCTCCGCGTTAACATGATATAAAAGATGGCTCCGCGTTAACGTGATATAAAAGATGGCTCCACGTTAACATGATATAAACGATGGCTCCGTGTTAACATGATATAAAAGATGGCTCCGTGTAAACATGATATAAAAGATGGCTCCGCGTTAACGTGATATAAAAGATGGCTCCGCGTTAACATGATATAAAAGATGGCTCCGCGTTAACGTGATATAAAAGATGGCTCCACGTTAACATGATATAAATGATGGCTCCGTGTTAACATGATATAAAAGATGGCTCCGTGTTAACATGATATAAAAGATGGCTCCGTGTTAACGTGATATAAAAGATGGCTCCGTGTTAACGTGATATAAAAGATGGCTCCGTGTTAACGTGATATAAAAGATGGCTCCGTGTTAACGTGATATAAAAGATGGCTCCGTGTTAACATGATATAAAAGATGGCTCCGTGTTAACATGATATAAAAGATGGCTCCGTGTTAACGTGATATAAAAGATGGCTCCGTGTTAACGTAATATAAAAGATGGCTCCGTGTTAACATGATATAAAAGATGGCTCCGTGTTAACATGATATAAACGATGGCTCCGTGTTAACGTGATATAAAAGATGGCTCCGTGTTAACGTGATATAAAAGATGGCTCCGTGTTAACGTGATATAAAAGATGGCTCCGTGTTAACGTGATATAAAAGATGGCTCCGTGTTAACGTGATATAAAAGATGGCTCCGTGCTAACGTGATATAAAAGATGGCTCCATGTTAACATGATATAAAAGATGGCTCCGCGTTAACATGATATAAAAGATGGCTCCGCGCTAACATGATATAAACGATGGCTCCGTGTTAACGTGATATAAAAGATGGCTCCGTGTTAACGTGATATAAAAGATGGCTCCGTGTTAACGTGATATAAAAGATGGCTCCGTGTTAACGTGATATAAAAGATGGCTCCGTGTTAACTTGATATAAACGATGGCTCCGTGTTAACATGATTTAAAAGATGGCTCCGTGTTAACATGATTTAAAAGATGGCTCCGTATTAACATGATATAAAAGATGGCTCCGTGTTAACGTGATATAAAAGATGGCTCCGTGTTAACATGATTTAAAAGATGGCTCCGTGTTAACATGATTTAAAAGATGGCTCCGTGTTAACATGATATAAAAGATGGCCCCGTGTTAACATGATTTAAAAGATGGCTCCGTGTTAACATGATTTAAAAGATGGCTCTGTGTTAACATGATATAAAAGATGGCTCCGTGTTAACATGATATACAAGATGGCTCCGTGTTAACATGATATAAAAGATGGCCTCACAGGCTTGATAGACTTGATCCACCTTTCCCATCTTTTCAAAAACACATTTTGTTGCAGTCTTATGCCAAATGTAATTCTCTCCATCTTGAAGAAGACATATTATATCGATCCACTCATCCACTGTCGGTTTTTCTAGTTTCAACCACCGTGTGATAAAGGCCTTCCTGCCGGCTGCACAACGTATGTGAAGCAGATATTGATCGTCAGAGGAGAGGTTATCGGTGGCCGAGACACAGAGAAACAAACTGAAATGGTCTGTCATAAATATGCTGTGATAGTTTAGTAAACCTCCACCCAAAAAGGCCCCAATACTGTCCAGGACCAGAATATGTGGAAATGATTTTCCTCTTGGCATGGCCACTGTCTCCAGCGTGTATTTGTAATGTAATGAAACACTACGGTTTGTACAGGTGGGTGAGATATTGTGACGTTCAGAGTAGTGACAAAGACGATACCAAATACAACGAGGGGAAGGTCCCGACCTTCCTCAGGGAGAACTTCACCCTCATCACATGGTCTATCCTCTGATCTTCATGTGTCCACAGCCTCATAGTCGCTGCTACTACAAGTGCATGATGAAGGAAGTTGTGTGTTTGATAATATCACACCACATGTGAGGAAGACAGTTGGTCTCTTTCCAGTGACATGGTGAAGTCAGTCAGTATCACCTGAACCTGAACCTCCACGCTGGGAAACCTTCGTATATATTTTTAAATCTGTGTTCAACATTTCTTTGTCATCTTCGTCGTAATGCTGCTGATATCCAGACTTCTGTACTGAGTTTCATTTCCCCCCGCCGTGGCTGATAGACCCCGAAGGGGGATCTTGAAACAGTCTCCGTCCGTACGTCCGTTCGAACGTTTCTACCTATATCTCGGCAACCCCTGGGCCCACAGTGACCAAACTTCACATGTGGATACATCTCAGAGGGGGAAGGGACACTATGGTGACCTTGACCTAATTTGCATATTAAGTAGGTCACAGGGTCACGAAGTGCTTAAAAACACATTTTGGGCTCTGGAGGCCTAGGTTTTTGAGCTAGGGCTCTGAAATGTTATACACACATGATACACACTCCAGGGATAACCTCCAGTACACCAAGTGACCTGACCTTGACCTTGAAGATTGGTAGGGTCTGAAGTTTGCTCGTCATGGTTGCACAATACATGTATTTTCATATAAACATTTCTCCTCATTTCTCAGCAGTTCCTGGGCCCACAGTCACCAAACTTCACACATGGACACTCCACCTGGGGAGAAGGGGCACCATGGTGACCATGACCTCATTTGCATATCAGGTCACAGGGTCACTAAGTGCATAAAAACACCTTTTGGGCTCTGGAGACGTATTTTGACATAGCTTATGAAGAAGACCTTTCAGATTCTACATAATTATCTACTAGGACCCATGGAACACCCTCTAGTGTACCAAGTGTGCTGCCTTAGAGCTGGCTTTGTGAGAAAATATAAAGCCCTCCGGTGGGGGATTAGCCCAGCAACGGCCTTCTTGTTTTTTTTGTAAAAGTTATGATAAAAAACACCTTTAATATTCATGACAACCTCCTGCCTCTGACGTACCACTCAATTTAGGAATGTTTCTATTGGACTGAATGGGTCTTAAATGTACTTCAGCGCGCGCGCACACACACACACACACACACACACACACACACACACACACACACACACACACACACACACACACACACACACACAGTAATTACCTTTTCCTTCATTGTTTATTTCCTGATCAGACAGTTTGTATTAAAGGCAGCTCCACCTACTAATGCAGTAACTGTTAGAAGTTGGTCACTGACATTAATGACTGTATTGTCATCTAGAATGTGAGTCTTTCCAAAGCCTCATCCTTCGTTTCGCCCCAAATAATGTTTTTCCATTTATTGGAATGCTGAGCAGGTAAATCACACTGGAGTTCATCAGAACTTGTGAAAGTTGGAGCCTCAACGTTTCGCTGTGAACATGTGTGAGTTTGTCTTTGTTGTTCTTCCAGATTGTGCCTGGCTGCTCTTTGTTTTAATAAAACGCTGAGCGACGACGAGCAGAAGAGGTGAAGGTGTTGGTCTCCTCAGGATCCACGTCCCAAAGGCTTTGGAGGGGACGTGGAGAGACAGAGTTCTTTGAGACAGAACCGACTCTCCGTATGTGTTCAATTATGTTTATTCTCATTGAACTGGTTGCTGGAGGTCAAACTTTCACCCTAAAAAAACCTAAACAGTGAAATCAGTGTTGCTAAAGTACAAGTAGACTTGTTTAGTGTTTTTATATTGCTGCAATCAGCAGTTCTCGCCATTATCAAAGGTTGAAATGTCTTTTTGACAGTCCAACTTTTAATAGATTCAGATTTTCATTGAAGACTAAAAAAGCAAAAATGCTGAAATTACAAGAGATCAAATTATTCTCTGATGAGTCTCAGGTCCTTCTTCTTGGTTCCTGTGACCTCCTCCATCTCTTCCAGTAGCTCCAACATCTGGTTCAATACAGAGGAATAAACGTAAACAAATCAAGCTTATGTTGCGTAAAAACTCTCAAACTTGATTGAAGAGACGTTTTCTGACCTGCTGGTCACTGAAACATCTTCATGATGACGAGCTGCTGGA
The DNA here is from genome assembly GCF_963422515.1 of Blennius ocellaris. Classification (NCBI taxonomy): domain Eukaryota; kingdom Metazoa; phylum Chordata; class Actinopteri; order Blenniiformes; family Blenniidae; genus Blennius; species Blennius ocellaris. The sequence continues at coordinate 4,102,502 of NC_137657.1, read as the reverse complement.
GGGCAGGTGATGCAGACGACATCTTCCAGAGGTTCATTCTGTCTGAACGACCCTCCAGTCCATGAGATCATCATGAAGCTCTGAAGACAAAGATCAAAGAGAGAAGAGAGAACAGATATTAGAACCAGTAACAGCACAGTTTGTTTCACTCACCTTGATCTGCTCTCTGGAAAACACAGTGAGGATCCTCCTCCTCCTTCAACAGCCTCAAGGATCCTGCAGAGAAAAACACCTTGTGGAAACCAATGAAAAGAAAAGTTCCACTTTGATTAAAGTCAAAACTGTCTGGGAATAATTGTTTCTGTGATTTAAACAATATTATTCACCAACTGTAGACAAGATGCAGAATCAGTTGATATTTTACTTTGACAATGTGATCATCAAACAACTGTTGATGATTAAACCCTCTGAAAAAAGAACAAGTCAATCATCATCATTTATATTTGTTATAACTTTCTGTTCACTTTACTGTGTTGATTTCACTGCAGTGTTTACATTATTTATCTTGTTATACTTCTCTTAACTTATTATATTCATAGCCCATATATATGTTATGTCCATTATTTCTATTTTTAGTGTGAGAAATTCTTTTTTAAATGCAGGTGTGAAGAGAAATGCAATTTCACTTCTCTATATGTGTGGCACAGACATAAACATTTAACTTTATTGACAAACATCTAAATGATTCATTGCATTATGTTATGCATTTGATTAAAAATTTCTCTCATAACCTTTAATAATTTTCTCATGTGAATGCACTGATAAAAACTTTCATCCCAAATAGATGCTTCCCATTTAGATGCCTGATTATAATAAATTAATTATTAGTTGCATTTTAGTGACTGAGGATGAATAGTAATGTAATTTTACACATAACGATATATAGTTCCTTTGAAAAAGCGAGGAGAGATCAAAAAAGTTGCGGAGTCCGTCATTGAAAAGCCGCTAAGAATACATTTCAAGGTGAATACATGTTTCCTAAACACCCCGAGACGGAGGGTAAACCCAGAGAGCTTGTCCTCAGAGGAAAGGGACTCCTGGTTACACAATCAAACAAAGAGTCTTTCTCATGTTATGAGCTTCCTTCCACTGTTTCTTTGTCACTGTAATTGTACAGGATGTGGTGGAGTGATGTGACGCCACTGAGCTTTATAATCATTACTATTTTGTTCCCTCAAGAAAAAGGTAGGATCCAGTGGTTAAGGCGTCCATACCTCTGAGACGTGATCAGAACCAGTGTGTAGGCCGTTGGGATTAAGTCTCAATACAAACCACCACTCTTTCTTTCTAATGGATCCTGTCGTTTCACAATATTTCAGTGTGCGACATCGATGGAGAAAATCAAACCTCCTGATAACGATACTCTGACAATATCCTTTAAAATGTGATTTCTTTACAAAATAAGTGAAAATGATTCTTGCTTGCATACGTCTATGGATGGACACAAAGATTCAGAACAGCAGCTCTTGTTTATTTTCTATTAAACACGTTGATTGAAGAGACTAAAACAAAGTAGAGACATTAAATGAGTGAACATTCCGGTTCTCTGTCTTTTTTGTGTGTCCCTTCAGTAACAAGTCCCGTGTGGGGACGACCAACGAGAAGAGACGTCCACCACAGAGACGGAGCAGAGCTGCGACAGTCCATGTCTGGAAAGTGGAAAATGAGTTTTAGGAGTTTGCACTGGAACACTTTGAGTGTTTTCTCCCTGTGCCAGCCAGCCTGGCCTCGCCCCTCCTCCTCCTCCTCCTCCTCCTCCTCCTCCTCCTCCTCCTCCTCCTCCTCCTCACCACGGCTGCTCTGAGCACACTGCAGTTAGAATGTCCGCCTCACCTTGGTGCTGCAGAAGCAACGCAGGGAGAAGCTCATTCCTGCTGGTTAAGAGAAGTAAATCCTGCGGCTGCGGGTTCCTCCGTGCCGGGCTGTTCACCAACCTCTTCATCCAGCCACTGCAGCACCCACATTCCTCTGCAGCGCCCCCTGCAGGACACTGGCTGACTCATCCCTGCTGCTCAAACAGTTCTGTTCTGGGAGAAATGTTCTTGGAGTGAATGATGAACTTTGAGTTGCTCCTGAACAGTTTTCCTTCTCCGGTTGGGATTATTTTCTCTTTTTTGATTCGTGAACTGAACTGCATTATTTCTGCATTTTGTTAAATGGCACTTGAAAAACTCACCTTCACGTTAAAGGGTAAATATCTAATCTTTGACAGTATGTGGAGATCTTTTATGGTGTTCTTGGAGGGGAGGAAAGCATTGGAGGCCTGTTCCCCCTGTATGTAAGCCATCAACAAATGTAATTACCATGTATTTATTATACGTCTGTTTGTTTGTTTTTTTGTTTTTTGTTTTTTGTTTGTTTTTTGTTTTCCGCTCCTTCTATTTATATTTGAAATGCTTTTCGTCAAGTGAGATGATGGATTTTTTATATTTTGGAATTTGTAAATAACACATGCTGCTGCCCTGTGATGTTTGTACCATTTAAGATGAGCCTTATTGTGACAGTTTTGTTTTGCACCTGTGTTTTTTGTTGTTGTTGTTGTATTGTGAATAATTATTTTGAAAAAATTAATAAACACACTTGTTTAAAAAAAAAAATTCTGCATTTTGTTTATTGAGACTATTCAAGTTTAAAAATGAATTCGTACAACATTTTATTTTGAAATCAGTGTTCTGCATTTGCTTGCTCTGTGTACATTCACATTGTGCACTACCTTGTGTATGTTTGAGTTACGGTGCGACTTCGGAGGCTCAGGTGCCAGTAAACCAGCAGGAGACAGACGTGTTCTCTGGTAAGAGTTTGTTTGAGGAAACGGAGTGAACGGGGAAGGGAGACCATCCTAGCTGGGTTGGGGTCTCCAGAGCTCGAGGCGGCAGAAGGCCGAGGCTTTGTGGAAGCGGGAGGTACTGGGGGGCTGCAGCGGGTCTGGTCACGGTGGATCCAGAAGCAGTGGGAGCTGAGGAAGACGAGTCTTCAGGAGGAAGGCAGAACAAAGCGGGGTTAGCCCCTTATTCTTTATTAAGTCCAAACACAATGGACCATCAAAAAGAGCAATTTGACAAGGTAGAACTTGTATTGAAATGGGATTTTCCAGGGACATACTAAGTCCAGTTTGTGTCACTTTCAATACTCCACACTGGGTTTTAAATGTAACAGTACATTTTGCAGATTAACATTTGTACTTTGCGTAATGATATGCAATCAACGATTTCTGGACCAAATGGCAGCAAATGCAAAACATTTGAGTAACTTTTGTTTTATTCCATTGAAAAGGTCTTCATTTCACGTTTTGAACACGTCACAAACATTTGTCATGAGAATGTTGTCAAGACAAACAACTGTTGTATTTGAGAGAGGAAGACGAGTCCTGATGAAGAACAACAGGGTTTGGTTTTTTAAGCAGGCAGATATGACGGTGCCTGTACTCAGATGCATCGGGAAGCTGTTTTCAGTGGTACTTATTCAGTGTTCCCACCATCAGTTTCCTTCTAATTTGCCGTGTTCTTTTAGCCTTTCTGTTGTTTAGTTTTTTCCACACGTACAATAAATCCCAAGACGTGAAAACAGAACTGCTAATGTTTTGGCCTCTTTGTCGCTTTCGTTCTGTTGCTGTTTGCTTCTGTTCAGTGTGTGACATGATCTTGAAATCCCAGCTTCTCTAAGTTGTAGGTAACTCGTCAGCTCTGTTTAGTGTTTAACATGTTTATCAACATTGGAACAGAAGTGTGCAAAAAAACTGCATTTGTTTGGATCCTTCCAAGTAAAGCACTTTGTTTTAGCCTCTATCCCAGGGTTGCCAGACAAACCTCCCTATAATGTTATGGATGAGGTGATAGCTTTCAACCCAACTGAGAAAAAAGCTATTTCCACGATGTTACGCTTGATTTCCACTTTGGGTTCTCCTTCCAGATCCGCCATCAAAGAGGCCTGGGAAGTTTGACCAGGTTCTCACTTTTCTATCCATTGATAAAAGTACAAGAGTGAATCTTCAGTATTTTCTGGCTGTTTTACTCACTGATGGTCTAAATATATTGGTGTTTTACAGATTGTTTTTCTTTTAAGTGACAGTGGGGGCAAGGAGTTTATTTTTGTATGGGGTGGATTTTTTTTGTCTTACCATAGATAATTTTTTTCTTTTCTCTTTATTTTCTTGAAATTTTTTAATTAAATGTAATCTTTTGCTTGACCCTGACACCTTTCAGCTGTTTGAAGTAAGTATGTCATAGTCTGTATTTAGCTTTAAATGTTCTTTGTGCAGCCCTGGAGAGGAAGTTTGTGCATTGTTCTTATCTAGATCAGTTTTTGTTCTTCCAACTCCACTTGTTTTGACTTTGAGTCCTTTTTGTTTGGGGCCATAAATGTTATTACCTGGCCTCTCAGGGCTGAAAGATCTATTGCGGTCACCGCCATCTTGGATGTTTTGCGCTCTCCTATTGGACCAGCAGCTTACATGTGGCTCAGATGCAGCGTTAGCGCTAGCATAACAACAATATCATTACGCTAGTAAAGATAGTACCGACTTTAAACACTGGTTTTTAAAAAAACTGGATTACAGGTGAAGAACTTTTCACATGGAGCTCAGGACTAATATATCTTTATAACGCTGTAAAGACATTGTAGTGTCCCGATGGCGGAATGGGATAACGCCGCTTCCTAGCTGACAGCTCTGAGTGATGTGTTCAGGTGCATCACGTAAGAATGCCTTCTGACCTGTGAACGAGCTGTGGGGCTCCTACAGTAGCGACGTTACATGATAAACATGATTCAAATATGACTGATGGTCATTAGAGAGCTGGAACGTGCAGCAGTGCTGAAGTTTCAGTGTGGAGGCATCATCTGCACAAAGATCATTCTTCACGAGAATAAAAAGCCATATGATAACATACTACATATATATGCACATATACTAGATATATGAAACATATATAACATATCTCTTAGAAATAATATGTAAAAGTACATTGTACAGGATTTATTTTCAGGATTTTAAATTCTGAAATCTCATCCCTGGACGAGTTGTCCGCTGAGTAGCTTTTAGCAATCAAAAGTGTAATGATGATCCATAATGTAATAATTGTTGTTAAATCAAATGCAATAACATCACACATTTTATCTAATACTTCAGCAAATATAGAAATAAAATTCCAATGATCTAGTAAGTTGTCTGGTTATTGCATTATTAGACATTGAAAATCGAATAAAAGCCTAATAAAGACAGATATTCTTGAGGTATCCTTAAAGCTTTTTGGCTCTCACCTTCATTTTTCAAATCAAAAAACCTGGTTTGGGGATTTTTCACAGGATTTTGTACCAGGAGGCTTTTTTTTTAAGGCTTAATAGTAAAACTGCTCTTATTTTCTTTGAAATACTGAATTTGTTGAGAAGTTGAATCACTGAGTGGTCATTTTCCTGCTCTGATCTATTGAGGATCAAAGCTTGAAGCTTGTGCCACAAAGTTTGACGTCCTGAAGCAGCACCAATGAGAGTAGGTCGCCCTCTGCTGGTGAGTCAGGTACATTACAGCCAGAAGCTTCACTTTACCTGACACGTCTCTTCTGTCTTTTATGTCACTTTATCTGGTTCATTCTGTTGTCTTGTGTCTTTTTGTCTTCACAGTGAATGAAGGACGAGAAAAGTATGAAAGTAGCAACATATTAGCAACAAATCTTAAACATTAAACTTCAATCATAATCACTTTTAACTGGGATGACTTTTCTTAACTGGAAATGATGCAATTTATGTCATTTTGTTCAGTTTTACACAGATTTGAGTGGATATAAAAAGGGCATTTAAAGATGTTGATTTATGTCTCAATAGAGTCTTTTACAATTTGGAAGAGGAGAAAGTATTAATTTCTTTACTATTGTTAACTCATTGTCGACATCTCCGATGATATACAAAATACAGACACACACACACACACACACACACACACACACACACACACACACACACACACACACACACACACACACACACACACACACACACACACACACACACATATAGGGTTGATCAACAACCACAACACATCAAGACACCACTGTGCAGCATTGCCATCAGATCATCTTCCAGTGTTTCCCACAGGTTTTGGGGGGTGGGGGGGGGGGATCTCACTCAGTACTGTCATGCATGCGTACTTGTCTGTCTGTGTGCATGATTGTATGGGAAACACCACTTTAAAATCAAAAACGGCACCAAATGTCAACAGCAGCGCCAATCTAATCCAGAGAAAGTAAAACAAAAACAAAAAAGACCTCGCACTCACCATCACTTGTAGATTAAATCCAACCTGCTGTAAAATGCTGCACAAAGCCTTTGTTGGTCAGAATGAGCTCATCCCTTTCTGGTGTCGGTCTTTTTCTTCTTCTACTCACAATTTACATTTCTTCTGCAAACAGGCGCCTTGAAAAAGGTCCTGAAGCAGGTCCGCTATCGTATTATTCAATCTTGGTGTTAAATTAGCCGCCATCACTCCAGATTAGCAGATAATAGCAGAGTCATCACCACCTGCCCATGGGCCAATCAGTCAAGCTCTTTTCAATGACCACACCAAGGCTAGCACTAGAAACTCTGCTGGCCCTAAGGTCCGTCAATAACACATCAGAATCTGATTGGCTGATGAGACTGTAACTCTACATTTTAACTCAATAGCAGCATCCAGCACGGATCAGAGGTTAGCAATGTTTTCCTCTGCTTGCCCTGGCAGACAAAAGCAGATGTGATGCATTTAGAGGACAGAGAAGATTTGAGCTCCACAAAATAGAACCAGTCGTCTTCTGGATAAAGTTGCTAAAGTCACTAATTGATTCCAGACACATTTTTCAGAATCACTTTTTAATTATTAAAAAAAATAAACCTGACTGCACACCACTGGTTAATAGTAGTAGTTCATTGATGGAGTTGATGGATTTATGTACACACACACACACACACACACACACACACACACACACACACACACACACACACACACACACACACACACACACACGCACACACACGCGCGCGCTTAGGCAGGTTTGAAGGACATTAGGTGGAAAACAAGTCAGTGGGCCAACTTCATGTGTCGAAGAAGTGGACTTTTCGAAGGGCATGCTGGGAAATGCAGGTTCTTACACGTCGGTACTTTGCACCGCTGCATCGCATTAGACTACATCTCCCAGAATCCTCCGCGGCTTCACGCTGCTTTCCACTGGCACTGTTTGCCATGCTAAATGTGGCCAGCGGACGAGTGTTAGCCCTCAGGACGGAGGAGCTCCGCTTTAATTGATCCACGACTCGTTTCTTCCGGGGTGAGTGAGTTTTGCTCTGTGCTGTCCCGCTTCAGAGGCTCGTAACGAGTCACAGTATCGGTTAATCTGCTCGGGATGTTAGCCGAGCGGCTAGCTGACATGCTAACGTCACGCTGCAGGAGAAGTTGTCAGACGGCGGTCAGACTTTAGATTAAATTTAAATAAAACTAATCTGCTGGGTTTTACCGCTTTGAACAGCTGTGCAGAGTCGTGAAAACATGTGTCTTTGCTATGCAGGACGATCTGTGGACAGGGGAAGTAAAAGCTTCCTGTCCTCTAAACAAAACAGTTTCAATGTCATACTGCTTAAAATAGACATTTAGTGTAAAACCTGGTGGGTTTCCCCCTCAGGACCACCCCTCTGTTTCTCTAATAGCCCCTGTCTGTCCAGCACTGCCAGTCTGCACACTGTTTACAGCCATCCCTGTGACCTGACTCAACTGAGCTACAGATTGGCTGTAGAGTTTTTAATAATGTGCGCTTTAGATGAAGGGAATACCCCAATATCAGCTGTGATGGACCTTCACCCTCAAAGCTAACAAACTCCTTCCAAAACAGAGGTTTGCAATGTTTGAACCAGGGGTGTCAAACGTAAGGCCCATGGGCCAAAGCCACCCTGCAAAGAGGCTCCAATCTGGTCAAACTAACAAGAAAATGGTTAAAAAAAAAAAAAAAAGTCAAAGCAAACCTTGTTTTTTGTTTTTTTTAATCAAAATTCTTAAGAGTAGCAGACAGTACTGAGACCTGGGAGGAGACATCAGTCATGCGGCCATGAAAGCAGACTGACCTCAGAGCCATGTGGTTAAGGGGCTTTGGTAAAAACACCTATATGTTGCATTATGGGTGTTTTATATAGTATATGCTATTAGAGAAGTGTTTTTCGTTTTTTAATCATGTTACTGTATTTTGCATCAGAATGTATTCATTGAAATGAACTTCATGTTGAGATTGTAGCCATTTAGTGAAACTCTTATCAGGAGATGAGGACTCACAATGCCAGACGTCGTTGTCGTTGAAACAAAAACACATTTTGTTGGCCAGACGACAAGTCAACAGTCTATGAAGGCCACTGAGGAGCCGAGACGCAGAAACACGAGAGCGCAGCCACAATGAGACAGACTGACCGAACACCAGAGCTCACAAGACAAGCACGGTGGATACTAAAGTCCAGGGTGTGTTCAACAATCTCTGAGTTTCTCCCTGAACTCTGAGTCGACTGACTCTCAAATGAGAATTTCAGAGTTTCCGGTTCCAGAACAGCTGATCTGAATTAGTTCAATCAACTCTGAGTAAGAGAACCTTGAGTTAAGCGTGCGCACAACCACGGTAAAAAGCCATCATCAATGGCGCCCTTATACCACAAGTCACTATGGCGACAGACTGAAAACTGAGTTCAGCAGCAGAGGAGACGACTGGGATAAAGTTGCTGTATGAATCAAGGCGTACGTTTGAAAGCATTACTTCACTGACTTAACATTTAACTTAAGAATAAACACTCCTGATTTATAATTTTTAATCTGCAACACTGACAAGATCTCAGCCTAAGATTGACGTTGACAAGTTGGTTTGATGGTTTTATGAATAAAAAGTGCATTAAACGTGTCAGAATCTGGACTCAAACCAAACCGTGTTTCTACGAGGCGAGTGTGTTTAACCACCACACCATCGTAACGCCCCACCCCGGACAAAAGAAAAAGAGAGAGAGTGGTGTGGGTGTTGGCAGATACAAAGTTCAGCTTGTTTCCTCTGAGTTATAGAAAGAGACTGACTGTACTTTATTACTTCTATCAGCGAGGACAAAAGATCAAATGAACTGTTTTATTCATGTTATGTAGAGAAGATCACCAGCTTATCCAAAAGCAGCTCGACGTCATAGCCGGCTGTTAAGACTTAATAAGTGAACTGTGCATCTCGGCCTGTCACCATAGCAAATGTTACTGGACCAGAAATTGTCCCAGAAATAAATAGAGAAATAAACTGAAATATAAATTATGGGTACGAGGGCTGCTCGATTATGGAAAACATCATAATCACGATTATTTACACAATTATGTGTTTGAATTTGGAACAGCATTTATTGAATATCTTTATAAAAAAAAAGACTTTCCCGTTAAATATTTAACAGTTTGTCTTTCCACGTGTTTGTGACCCTGCAGTGTGCAGCTGACCAGCACAGAGGAGGAGGAGGAAGAGGAGGAGGATGATGATGCAGCGCCTCCTGACTCTAGGGACGCTCCGGCGGGTGGCGGCGACTCGCCCGCTGCTGCTGGCGGCCGCCGTCCCCGAGCCTCCGCTGGCTCTCTGCTGCTGCGTCCTCCGTCTGCCGCGCCACCTCTCCACGTCGCCCCCCGGCAGAGGGGCGGAGCAGCACAGGCCGCCGTCACAGCGGGGGGGCGAGGAGTCCGGACCCTCGCCCCAGAGGCCAGCCGCCGCCAGCCAGCCGGCGGAGGTGGATCCCCTGCAGGACAAGTCCATCGGCCTGGTGCAGAGGTTCAAGAGGACCTTCAAGCAGTACGGGAAGGTTCTGATCCCCGTGCACCTGCTGACGTCCACCGTCTGGTTCGGGACCTTCTATTACGCTGCTATGAAGTGAGTCGCCGCCACTTTACCGTCCTCCGGGGACCACGGAAAACCTTGGTGTTTAGCAGCTGTTTGTCCCGTTTCCACGACAACGGAGCCACAGGAAGCGGTGAAAAAAAACACAACGCTTTAGAATCGCTCCGACTCCGTGGAAATGCGGGGAAACAAGTTTTTGGGGAAACGCTGGGTCAGGTAGAAAAGTGACCCGCTGCCATTGAGTCATGGAAAAGTAAAGTGTGTCTCAACACCTTACATTCACACTGAGGAAAGAGATGATAGAACATTTAAACACATGGGTCTTCAGAACTCTTAAATATCAAGTCCAGAAAAAAACTCACAACCAAATTGTATAAAATGATTACCAAGTCAGATAAAGACGTGGCAATTCCACATCACAGATGGGAACAAGACCTGTCACTTGCTCCTGATGCCAACTTCTGGACTCACAGATGCAATAACATCTACAGTATGTCTACAACTGAAACAATACAAACCATACACAGAACTGGCCTCACAGGACAGAAACTCTCTAAATTCACCGCAAACTCTGAGACATGTACTAACTGCATACAAAACACCACTGACAGCTACATTCAGGCCAGATGGTTCTGTTCACCGGTCTCACTTTGTTGGAGGTGTCAGACCCCCTCTCTGCCCTCCTGGACCCCCCCCCCCCCCCCACACACACACACACACACACTGTCTTCTAGGAGATATCTCAACTATCAATCTCCACTCACCACATCCTAAACTACTGCTTGTAGCCGAACCATCGCCAAGGAAACCATCCTCACAAACTGGAAATCAAAAAATAGTATCAATATACATCAGTGGAAAAATCTGCTGTCTGACTATATTCTTACAGAATCTCAGTCGACTCTCTGGATTTATGACAATAGCACCTCAATTCCAAAACAACCTCATTCAATTGCTACAGAATGGATCATTTCACTTTTTCTTCTCCTTTGCTCCTTTCTATACAAACTATTTCCTTTCTCCTCTGTTTCCTCCATAAACATAACAAAGTTACACTTAGTGTTTCATATACACACACACACACACACACACACACACACACACACACACACACACACACACACACACACACACACATTATGTAAATAGTATTTTGAGGCAGCACTTGTTTGTCTTTCTTTTGTATATAGAATGTATTGTTCATTTTCACACATCTTTGGAATTGTTTACTGTTTTGTATTGTTTATTTGCACTACCTTAAATAAAATTTAAAAAATAAATAAATAAACCCACATGGGTCAATATTCTGTAGCGTGGAAAAGTGACATATGTCTCCTATTTCACTATAAAAGTAAAGGTACTGGAGAGGTACTAAATACATGTAATCTAAGTATTACACCTTTAGCATTGTCTTCATTTTAGGAATCAATTTTTAAAAAGTTTATATTTCTAGTTTGTTTACACTGACTTGTAAACTTCCTTCTATTTTGGCGAAGGCTAAGAGCAGTGATCACATTGTTTCATTAGTCAGTGAATGTGGAAGTGTGAACTCTTAACTTTGAGCCGTTGACGATGCTGTGTTGTTGTTTTTGTCCCCACCCTCAGTTGTTCCCACCAAATACTGACGGTACAAAAAATTATTGAAGTGATCGTGAATTGTTCGCACTTTAAAGGAAAATTTGTTTTTATTGGATTTATTTAGGTTATTTTCAGGATCTTCTCATTTATTTATTTTTAAAATTTGATTCAAGTGTAGAACACTGTAGATATTATGCTGAAGGTTAACATGTATGAAACCAATTAGTTAATAATAAATGGGTCAGTTTTTCTCACATCTACTGTTGGTGACTATTCTCTGTTTGAGTAACATCACTTGATCGAGCCTTTTCTAACATTCCACACTACAAAACATGTAATAAAAGTATGTATGATTTGTGCTGATATCGGCTCTATCGGTATCAGCCAATACTAAAAACTGCAATAGTATCGGTATCATCTCGGTAGTGAGAAGGTTGTCTCGGGACGTCTCTAATTAAAGATCGGCATTAGAACACTCTTAACAGCAAAAGGAAAAGTTTCATATTGGGGGTCAAAATTCTATGGGGGGGGTTATTGTTCCGGACTACAAAAGTTCCTGTGGGTCACAGATCGATGGAGAAAAGTGGCCCGACTTGCCAACTCCTTCATGTTCGGTGTTTCTATAGGTTCCATGTGAATGAAAATCCTCTCAAACTGTTCCGTCTCAAACAAAACTTTGAACGTTTCCCTGGTTTTGTCCCCACATTCTCCTCCTGGCTCTTCCTCAGCGGAGTGAATGTGGTGCCCTTCCTGGAGATGATCGGCCTGCCGGAGTCCGTGGTGGGATTGTTGAGGGACTCGTCCAGCGGCTACGCTCTCACTGCATACGCCATGTACAAGGTGCTGTCTTTTGCTTCCGACGCTTTTCTTTACCGGTGTTTTACTTCCAACATCCAGCAGTAACGTGCGGGTCAAACGGGTAACACTCATTTTTATCCCCCGCCGTGGCTGATAGGCCCCGAAGGGGGATCTTGAAACAGTCTCCGTCCGTCCGTCCGTTCGAACGTTTCTACCTATATCTCGGCAACCCCTGGGCCCACAGTGACCAAACTTCACATGTGGATACATCTCAGAGGGGGAAGGGATACTATGGTGACCTTGACCTAATTTGCATATTAAGTAGGTCACAGGGTCACGAAGTGCTTAAAAACACATTTTGGGCTCTGGAGGCCTAGGTTTTTGAGCTAGGGCTCTGACATGTTATACACACATGATACACACTCCAGGGATAACCTCCAGTACACCAAGTGACCTGACCTTGACCTTGAAGATTGGTAGGGTCTGAAGTTTGCTCGTCATGGTTGCACAATACATGTATTTTCATATAAACATTTCTCCTCATTTCTCAGCAGTTCCTGGGCCCACAGTCACCAAACTTCACACATGGACACTCCACCTGGGGAGAAGGGGCACCATGGTGACCATGACCTCATTTGCATATCAGGTCGCAGGGTCACTAAGTGCATAAAAACACCTTTTGGGCTCTGGAGACGTATTTTGACATAGCTTATGAAGAAGACCTTTCAGATTCTACATAATGATCTACTAGGACCCATGGAACACCCTCTAGTGTACCAAGTGTGCTGCCTTAGAGCTGCTTTGTGAGAAAATATAAAGCCCTCTGGCGGGGGATTAGCCCAGCAACGGCCTTCTTGTTTTAAAATAAAAACGTCCCGCTTCGGCTGCGAGGTGGAGGTGCGGCCATCTGTCCTCATTTGAAATGAGATGCCAATTTGTAGAAAGCACAAGTTTTTAACACATTTCTTAAGAAAAGCGACACAACGCTGAGACCTGAGGTGAGCTATTAGTAATGCTGCCATGAATTCTCGCCACTTTGTTGTTATCAATCTCAAAACCATGACGTTGGGGAGAAGTTCATAAAAACACCCAGAATGCAACAGCCGGTGCATTTCAGTGGGCTGTTACGCTGTTACCTGTGACGCTGGAATTAGCCATTACTGTGTCTTGTACTTAAGCGTAAAGGCGGTAACGCACACGTGCACACAGCGTGTCAATAACAACAAGGCACGCACGGCGTCACAGGTTTCTCTGGTTTACTTCCGCGCTCTGCTGCAAGCCGGCGACAGGGCTGTGTGTGGCGTCTGTCTACACACTGCCGTGGGCCACGCTCCAGCTCACTATGGCAGCCGTATTTCACTCGTGTAGCATGTAGCCTCGCGACTGTGTGAGTCTGGAAGCTCGTTAGCATCTATTCATGAATTCTCGCTGTCGGACATTAAACTGAAAGTGCGTGACCAGGTGAAATACCTGGGACACTATATGACCTCTGACCTGTCAGGTGACAGAGATGTTTACAGGCAGTGTTGTATGTAACATGCACACGCCAACATGCTTATCAGTAAGTTCTCTGTGCTCTGCATATGTTAACACTGCCCTCTTTAAAGCATATTGTCACTCTTTAAAGTACACTGCCCTCTTGTGGAGGCGTTACAGAAACAGCAGGATGTATGACCTTCAGGTGGCGTACAATGATGGCAGGAGGATTTCTACTCCAGAGGCCCTGCTGGCGCAGTGCCAGTAACTTCATGTACCTGAGGTCGCATGTGGGCTCACACTGTTAATAGCATCATGTGTTCTCTGACCAGCCCTACTCAAAGCGCGCTTCCGCTCTTTTCTCGTCTGTGGAAACACTGGTGCTTTACTTTCAATGGCTCTGGACGATCGTTCTTTTAATGTCTTGTCTGTTGATATGTTGTTTGTCTGCTGTGGCCCTAGTCTGAGTCCAAAATCAAGTTTTTGATAACCACTTCAGGTGTGCAGCGGTGAGGGGGCGTGGCCTGAGAGTTGGCTGGCTGGAGTCAACAACCGAACCTCCTTGTTGTTTTGGGAGTGTGCAGACACCTTTATTTATACTCTTTTATACTTATACTCTATTTATACTATTTATTTAAACTGTTTTTCATGATCCATGAACCATTGACAACATCTTCATGATCTCTAATGGAAGGACCAGATGCTAAAGATTTCCACTTTGATGCAGCCTGTGAAGGCTGAACAATGAACAATAATCACATTAATGTCACAACTGTCTCGCTCTCTAGTTTATAGATTTTATTCAAGTTTTCCTATAATTCTGAATAAAATGTGGTTTATGAATGTGTTATTTCTGAACTTATATAAGTTTGTCAAGGTCGGTGCAGCAAATCCAATATCTCCCACTGATGATAGTCTTCTGCATTGCCAGATCAACCCTAATAGCCTAAACGCTTCCTCTGGGTGGGGGTCCAGGGTGCTGCTCCGGTCCCCCATGGGGAGCCCCCAAACCCCCAGCCTAACCTCCAGCGGTCCCACCCTTACACCGTCAGAATCCTGGTGAGAGCCCGGCTATACCAGCAGCTTGTTGGACACTTCACTGTGTTTCACACCACAAGGTTTCATCAACATTGGCTGTATGTAGAGATTGTGGCCATTTTCCATAACAATTGTTTGATTTTGTGAAAATCTAGTTTAATTTTAAAGCTTGTGATGGCTCTATTTTAATGGCCCGGCCCACCCAGGAGGAAAATGGCCCCTGAAGTCAAATGTTTGGCAGCCCTGGTCTCAGCAGAGAGGAAGCTGTGTACAGAAGAAGTGGTCTGCACCCTTCATGAGGCCCCCGACTCGGGTCTCGTCGACAGATAAAGTGAAATCTCTTTGACTTCTTGTTCCTGTCCTGACGGTGTGACTGCTTTTGTCTCGGCAGATAGCGACTCCCGCTCGGTACACGGTGACTCTGGGCGGCACGTCGCTGTCCGTTCAGTACCTCCGCAAGCACGGCTACCTGTCCACGCCGCCGCCAGTCACCGAGTACATCCAGGACAAGATGGAGGAGACCAAGGAGAAGCTGTCGGAGAAGATGGAGGAGACCAAGGAGCGCTTCTCCGAGAAGATGGAGGAGACCAAGGAGCGCTTCTCTGAGAAGATGGAGGAGACGAAGGACAAGCTCTCTGAGAAACTGCAGGAAACCAAAGACAGAGTTTCAGACAGGAAAGCCTTTTTCAGGAAGAAGGGTGATTAGCGGTTCATCAGCGAGCCGGCGGGAGAGGAACAGATGGTGTTTGTGTCGGGAGCGAGAAGAGAGACGTTGCACTATCCCTGACATGTCGTCTGTCACCTGTCGTCTATTTAAGTGTCTCACTCCCCCTGGTCGTCCTCGCCAGCAGCTCGGCAGACTGCCGGCTGCGCTTCCTTCTAGATCTGGTGTTCGAGGATGTGTGTGGGAGAGAGCGGCGGGGTTATTGGACAAATGAAACTTGAAGCTCCTGGTGGCCTGCGTGTCCATCACAGCCTCTGTGAAGGCTCCCAGTAATCACCCAGTGACTTTTCTAACCAGGTCCGCAACTAATCAAGTCTTTGTATGTATTCTGAGCCGACAGCCGGGCTGCTCCACCTGCTACGTCGGCGTGCTGCAGGCTGCAGCGTGGACGGATGATCATCACATGTCTGCTTCAACCACAATTTAATAAAAGTGAAACTGAGCTGTCTGGTTGTTCATTTAATCAGGGATTACAACTACCAGATGCTAGTGCTGCCACCTAGTGGCACAGGAGTTGTTCCAGTCGTTGACGGAGCAGTGACAGTGGGAGAGGAACTACCAGCCTGGACTGGAGGAAAGTTCCCCTCCATATGAACAACATGTTCCTTCTGATCACCAGAGTGGCAGTTTTACCTCCACAGTCTGGGTTACTTCAGACAACTAAGTCTAAGTAACTAGTCATTACCATTGTTATGACCACCAGAGCCTGACTTAGTGCAAATCATGATAACATTTTAGAATTGTTACAAACAAAATGAGTCAGTCTGATTTAATGAGAACTGTAGTCTGGGTTAGTTGTAACTGTAGTCTGGGTTAGTTATGACTACAGTCCGAGTTAGTTATAACTAGTCTGGGTTATAACAACTACAGTGTGGGTTAGTTATAATGACTACAGTCCGAGTTAGTTATACCTAGTCTGGGTTATAACAACTACAGTGTGGGTTAGTTATAATGACTACAGTCTGAGTTAGTTATAGCTAGTCTGGGTTATAAAAACTACAGTGTGGGTTAGTTATAATGACTACAGTCTGAGTTAGTTATAACTAGTCTGGGTTATAACAACTACAGTGTGGGTTAGTTATGACTACAGTCTGAGTTAGTTATAGCTAGTCTGGGTTATAACAACTACAGTGTGGGTTAGTTATAATGACTACAGTCTGAGTTTGTTTTAACTAGTCTGGGTTATAACAACTACAGTGTGGGTTAGTTATAATGACTACAGTCTGAGTTTGTTTTAACTAGTCTGGGTTATAACAACTACAGTGTGGGTTAGTTATAATGACTACAGTCTGAGTTAGTTATAACTAGTCTGGGTTATAACTACAGTGTGGGTTAGTTACAATGACTACAGTCTGAGTTAGTTATAACTAGTCTGGGTTATAACAACTACAGTGTGGGTTAGTTATGACTACAGTCTGAGTTAGTTATAACTAGTCTGGGTTATAACAACTACAGTGTGGGTTAGTTATAATGACTACAGTCTGAGTTAGTTATAGCTAGTCTGGGTTATAACAACTACAGTGTGGGTTAGTTATAATGACTACAGTCTGAGTTAGTTATAGCTAGTCTGGGCTATAACAACTACAGTGTGGGTTAGTTATAATGACTACAGTCTGAGTTAGTTATAGCTAGTCTGGGTTATAACAACTACAGTGTGGGTTAGTTATAATGACTACAGTCTGAGTTAGTTATAACTAGTCTGGGTTATAACAACTACAGTGTGGGTTAGTTATGACTACAGTCTGAGTTAGTTATAGCTAGTCTGGGTTATAACAACTACAGTGTGGGTTAGTTATAATGACTACAGTCTGAGTTAGTTATAACTAGTCTGGGTTATAACAACTACAGTGTGGGTTAGTTATAATGACTACAGTCTGAGTTTGTTTTAACTAGTCTGGGTTATAACAACTACAGTGTGGGTTAGTTATAATGACTACAGTCTGAGTTAGTTATAACTAGTCTGGGTTATAACAACTACAGTGTGGGTTAGTTATAATGACTACAGTCTGAGTTTGTTTTAACTAGTCTGGGTTATAACAACTACAGTGTGGGTTAGTTATAATGACTACAGTCTGAGTTAGTTATAACTAGTCTGGATTATAACAACTACAGTGTGGGTTAGTTATAATGACTACAGTCTGAGTTAGTTATAGCTAGTCTGGGTTATAACAACTACAGTGTGGGTTAGTTATAATGACTACAGTCTGAGTTAGTTATAACTAGTCTGGGTTATAACAACTACAGTGTGGGTTAGTTATAATGACTACAGTCTGAGTTTGTTTTAACTAGTCTGGGTTATAACAACTACAGTGTGGGTTAGTTATAATGACTACAGTCTGAGTTAGTTATAACTAGTCTGGGTTATAACAACTACAGTGTGGGTTAGTTATAATGACTACAGTCTGAGTTTGTTTTAACTAGTCTGGGTTATAACAACTACAGTGTGGGTTAGTTATAATGACTACAGTCTGAGTTAGTTATAACTAGTCTGGATTATAACAACTACAGTGTGGGTTAGTTATGACTACAGTCTGAGTTAGTTATAACTAGTCTGGGTTATAACTACAGTGTGGGTTAGTTATGACTACAGTCCGAGTTAGTTATAACTAGTCTGGGTTATAACAACTACAGTGAGGGTTAGTTATAATGACTACAGTCCGAGTTAGTTATAACTAGTCTGGGTTATAACAACTACAGTGTGGGTTAGTTATAATGACTACAGTCTGAGTTAGCTGTCAGGACGCAAGAGACAACGGGACAGTGACGACCCTGGGTATTTTGAACTTTTTCCCTTTGGTAATTCTTCAATGCATGATGTTTTGAGAATGTAATTGTTTGTTGTTGTTGTGTTTATGAAAGCTCTGCACAACAAAATGATGCAGTCAAACTCAGAAAGACGTCTGAGTGCTGGTCTCCACCCAGTAAAATTAGGAGACTCTGTTCTGGTGAAACCACGACTCTAGTAAGTCCACTGATGTCGAGCAACATTTGATCAGTTGGATGAGAATTATTTCACTTTAGTGCTTTAAATCTGCCGTGTGAGGTGAGATGTTTCACCGTCATTGTTTCATCTCAAACATTCTGTTTTTCAGCAGAGAGCAGCACTCAGCTAAACGTGAGGAAGAGGAAGAGAGAAGAGCCAGACACAGAGACTGACCTCCCCCCTGTCATGAAGAAGAGGCTGGACAGCCACTACAATATTTAATTATTTAATTTGTGACAAAAGATGTTTTGAGAATAAAAACAGTTCTCATGACATAAATGTCCTCTCTGGTGTGTGAAGGTTGTTTAGTGCATTTCAGACCTGAGCCTCCACTAGTGCACCGTTTGAATCAATCCACCCCTCAACAACTTCTTTATCGCTATAGAAACATGTTATTTTGCAGAAATGCAGTGTGAAGAGCCGTTGCATCAATGACAGATACTCGTGTAGACAGAATACATACCTTTACTGATGAATCACATCTTGGCTGCTCATCTCCTGCCTTTTTTTATTGGATTGATTTTTTTTTTTTTTATTACATTTTTTTTTTTTAAATACAACACAGTCATTCCTTGGTGCTTTTACAGGGAGGGGAGGGGAGGGGAGGGGAGGGGAGGGGAGGGGATCTGCAAAAAGAGATGGTGAGAGTGGACACCCCTGCCTGGTACCTCTCTCAAGATTGAACCTTGAGGAAGTTTGATCATTTGTTTTAACACAGGCACTGGGTGAGGTGTACAATGTTGTTATCCAGGACAGGGCATTTTGTCTAAATCCAAATTTCCGTAGTGTAGCGAGTAGAAATTTCCAATTTACCCTATCAAAAGCTTTTTCTGCATCTAAGGAGGTGATAATGGCCTTTTGTTTATTGTGGTGGCAGTGGTCTATAAGATTAATTAATCTGTGTGTTGTTAGTGGAGTGGTCTATAAGATTAATTAATCTGTGTGTTGTTAGTGGAGTGGTCTATAAGATTAATTAATCTGCGTGTGTTGTTAGTGGAGTGGTCTATAAGATTAATTAATCTGTGTGTGTTGTTAGTGCTTTACCATCAGGTCCTGGAGCTTTACCGTCAGGTCCTGGAACTTTACCAGCAGGTCCTGGAGCTTTACCATCAGGTCCTGGAGCTTTACCCTCAGGTCCTGGAGCTTTACCATCAGGTCCTGGAGCTTTACCCTCAGGTCCTGGAGCTTTACCATCAGGTCCTGGAGCTTTAGCGTCAGGTCCTGGAGCTTTACCATCAGGTCCTGGAGCTTTACCATCAGGTCCTGGAGCTTTACCCTCAGGTCCTGGAGCTTTAGCGTCAGGTCCTGGAACTTTACCAGCAGGTCCTGGAGCTTTACCGTCAGGTCCTGGAGCTTTACCGTCAGGTCCTGGAGGTTTACCATCAGGTCCTGGAGCTTTACCCTCAGGTCCTGGAGCTTTACCCTCAGGTCCTGGAGCTTTACCATCAGGTCCTGGAACTTTACCAGCAGGTCCTGGAGCTTTACCGTCAGGTCCTGGAGCTTTACCGTCAGGTCCTGGAGGTTTACCATCAGGTCCTGGAGCTTTACCATCAGGTCCTGGAGCTTTACCCTCAGGTCCTGGAGCTTTACCATCAGGTCCTGGAACTTTACCAGCAGGTCCTGGAGCTTTACCGTCAGGTCCTGGAGCTTTACCGTCAGGTCCTGGAGGTTTACCATCAGGTCCTGGAGCTTTACCGTCAGATCCTGGAGCTTTACCTTCAGGTCCTGGAGCTTTACCGTCAGGTCCTGGAGGTTTACCGTCAGGTCCTGGAGCTTTACCGTCAGGTCCTGGAGGTTTACCGTCAGGTCCTGGAGCTTTACCATCAGGTCCTGGAGCTTTACCGTCAGGTCCTGGAGCTTGAGAGCTTCATGCAGTTCTCCTACTGATACAGAAGCTTCTAGGCCTTGGATCTGTTCGTCTTTTAATTTTGGAGGTCAACTGTTCAGAAAGTCTCTAGTTCAGATTGTGAAGGTCAATTTGTGAAGAGTAAAGTTTTCTATAAAATTCTCTGAAAGTATTATTTATTTCCTGAGGGTCACAAGTGATTTCACCATTTTGAGTTTTAACTGAGGGGATTGTACACTTTTCTTTATTTCGTTTTAACTGATTGGCTCAGAGTTTGCTGGATTTATTTCCATGTTCAAAGTTCTCCCAGCGTAATCTCTGTAGGTGAAATTGTGTTTTTTGTTCAATTATTTGATTCAAATCCATTTTTTATTTCCTTAACTCCGTTAATAAGCGGTCATCTTTGGAAGCAGCATGAGCTGTCTCTATGGTCTTGATTCCATCTTCTAATTCTTTTTCCTTTTTGGTTTTGTGTGAGAAGTAAGAAATAATTTTTCCTCTCATGACAGCTTTAGCGTCTCCCAGAGGACACCGGGAGAAACACCAGGCAGATCATTTGTTTCTAAAAAGATTGTCCATTGTTTTTTAAAGAATGTGAGGAAGTCCTTGAGCAGTGAAGTGTTGAATCTCCATTGTCTACTAGGAGGGTGATTGTTCTATTAGTGACGTCATAGTGACAGGTCACGGTCACTGGTAGTGATGTCATAGTGACAGGTCACGGTCACTGGTAGTGACGTCATAATGACAGGTCATGGTCACTGGTAGTGACGTCATAGTGACAGGTCACGGTCACTGATAGTGACGTCATAGTGACAGGTCACGGTCACTGGTAGTGACGTCATAGTGACAGGTCACGGTCACTGGTAGTGACGTCATAGTGACAGGTCACGGTCACTGATAGTGACGTCATAGTGACAGGTCACGGTCACTGGTAGTGACGTCATAGTGACAGGTCACGGTCACTGATAGTGACGTCATAGTGACAGGCCACGCTCACTGGTAGTGACGTCATAGTGACAGGTCACGGTCACTGGTAGTGACGTCATAGTGACAGGTCATGGTCACTGATAGTGACGTCATAGTGACAGGTCACGCTCACTGATAGTGACGTCATAGTGACAGGTCACGGTCACTGATAGTGACGTCATAGTGACAGGTCATGGTCACTGGTAGTGACGTCATAGTGACAGGTCATGGTCACTGATAGTGACGTCATAGTGACAGGTCATGGTCACTGATAGTGACGTCATAGTGACAGGTCATGGTCACTGGTAGTGACGTCATAGTGACAGGTCATGGTCACTGATAGTGACGGGGTGAATCTTTGTGTCCGAGGCGTCTTTAATCAGTGATTTACTCTCCAGAAAGTAATCTCAGTGTGAATAGGATTGGTGCTCTGCTGAGTAGAAGGAGTACTCTTTAAGAGGAGGATGAGAGGTGCGCCAAGCGTCACAAAGACCAGAGTCACTCATGTACTGCTGGATTCTATCTGGGGATTCCCAGTGTCTGGTGTTTGTGCTTTACTAACTCTGTCCATTTGTGGATTGAGGGCGATGTTGAGGTCTCCTCCAACTAGCAGTGTTTTGTCAGAGTGTTGAGAGCGGGGTGAAGAAGTTGTGATAGAAGGAGGGGTATCAACATCATCTCTATGTTCTGAAGAGAGATATGAATAATTATAAATCTTCCCTCTGGGTCTATGGTTGTATCTTTATGAGAGAATAGTTTTTTATTGTGATTAATATAGCTCCGCCTCTCTGCTTGGACTTATAACCAGCTGAGTGTGTGAGGGAATTGTGGTGAGATCAATTTGTGATGTTCTGTGGAAGGTGTGTGTGTCTCTTGTAATAAGACAAGGTCTGCCTTGAGTTTATCCAGGTGTTCAAAAACTTTTGTCTTTTTGTTTGTGTGTCCATTCCAGGAACATTCCAGGTGACAAATCTGAACATGTTTCTGGCTACACTCATCTTCTAGGTGGGTTTTCTAATGTGTGTGTGTGTGTGTGTGTGTCCGTGAGTGCGTGCTTGCATGTGTGTGTGTGTCTGTGTGTGCACATGTTTTTAAGGTTCCTAATTCTGACTGTTATTTAAACATGGGAGTGTGTCTGCCGATATATGGCTGTGTGATCTCATGACAGTTGGATTGTGGTGTCGTGGTCTTAATGTGGTTAAAACAGTGGAAAAGCATTACTATTAAAACAAGGGAGGGGTGTAGAAATAGAAAGTAGGAAACCAAAACCCCAAAAAAGACAATCCCAAACTCATAGGTGACGTTAGTGGTGACTGCTTTGTTTTTATGTCTTTTTTTTTTTAAAGTCATGTATGTATGTATAAATATATATATATATATATATATATATATATATATATATATATATATATATATATATATATATACACACATACAAATATCCCCGCGTTTATAGTGCGAGTCCAAGATGATTAACACTATAATAACATTGCAAGCATCGTGTGTTTTAACAATATAATACTAATTACTTTCGCCTTATTTAATCATTCATGATGCTTACGAATGTTGCTGTTAGACACTTGTCTTGGCCTGAGTAAAACTGTGATGTGTGCGGTTGTGTGTGTGTGTGTGTGTGTGTGTGTGTGTGTGTGTGTGTGTGTGTGTGTGTGTGTGTGTGTGTGTGTTGGAGGGGATGTTACTCATTTATGAGGACCATCAGTAGAGCCAGGGGGTGACGGCGGGGTCCCGGTACAGCTGGCCATTGACGTAAAGCCTGTCCACAGTGATGACGGCTCGGGATCCTTCAGCGATTAGCTTCTTCCTCACAGGAAGCAACAAGCGACGGCGGTCTAAGATCTCCTTCGGAAACTGGACGTTCACATGGAAGTGTGTCCCTCGCAGTTCTCTTCACCAGTTCTTTCTGCTTGAAATGTTCAAACTTAGTGACGATGGGCTGCGGGCGCTGGTTGTCCTGTCGTCTCCCTCCCAGGCGCTGGTTGTCCTGTCGTCTCCCTCCCAGGCGCTGGTTGTCCTGTCGTCTCCCTCCCAGGCGCTGGTTGTCCTGTCGTCTCCCTCCCAGGCGCTGGTTGTCCTGTCGTCTCCCTCCCAGGCGCTGGTTGTCCTGTCGTCTCCCTCCCAGGCGCTGGTTGTCCTGTCGTCTCCCTCCCAGGCGCTGGTTGTCCTGTCGTCTCCCTCCCAGGCGGTGGACGTGGGCGAAGGTGATTTTATTCACGGTGTCCACGGGAAGCTTCAGGTGCTCCTGCATGAATCCTCGCAGCGATGTTTAAACGTTTTCCTCCACCCGTTCTGGAAGTCCCGTGAAGACGAGGTTCGTACTCATACTCCTGCTTTGATGATCCAGGATGGATTCCTTCATCTTCTTGTTCTCCTGGTTCAGTCCTTCAGTCCCTGGTTCTCTGTTGTGAGGTCCGCTACCTGTTGTTGGCTGAATTCCAGCGACTCCCAAAGTGCTTGAATTTCACGGTGGAGCTCCTCCAGCAGGACAAGACGGGCATCGAAGCTGGACAGCTTGGTGTTGATGCTGTCCAGGATGTCCTCAAACTGTTTGGATGGTGAAGGAGCCGCTGTTAGAGAACTTTCAATGCGGCTCCTCTTCGACGATGAGGTCTGCGGAGTCTTAGACATGACGAGACGGTCGTAGCACTCGTCCAAGTAGGCTTGAAGGTCTTCTATTGTGTCCTCTTCCAGCGTTATAATTTAGCTTAATTTACCCTTTGTTTCTTTGTTTAGTTTAGTTTAGTTCCTTGTTTTTTTCCCCTCGGTAAAGTTTTCTTTACAGCCTGGGTGGCGCCATGTTGAATTGCACTCGATTGCGTCACACTGGAATCACTCAATGCGCATGCTCCTCTACTTCATTGGATTGATCTAAGCATCTATGTCCCATGAAGACTTTTTTCATCACTCCATGAATTTCAAAGAAGGAAGTCGTTCCTCTGGGTTTCATAAAATGTAGTATCTCTCAGGTTCCCTCGGTAAACCAACAAGAGGGATCCTTCAAATTGTTCCAGAAACTAAAATCTGTCTCAAATATGTCCAGCTGAATAAATTCCCCAATTAAACACTTCACTTGATTTAAAGCGTGAAAATCTTCCTCAGAAGCAAAAAGTTCTCGAAAAATAACCACACCGGAGTGAAATATTTGTCGATAATCTTTTGATCTTATTATTTTATTGAATTATTTTCTTCTTTGTATAACCCACAAAACTTTAAATATGTTTAATTAATGGTTATCGTGTCTACAGTTGTACTGCAGCTTTGAAATAATATATCAAATATATGGGGGGAAAAGATAAATGACCAGTTTTGTATTATTGATATTATCCATATTTTAGCATTAGCATTATTTTTAGCAGTGTAATGATGACGTTTCTACTTGGCTGCTCCCAGCGGTGATTTGAACCAAAGTCCCCCACATTCTAACATTAAGCCCAAAACATGATACATGTATGAATCATCCTCATGAAAAAAGAGTTTCAACATGAGTTTCAACATGAGCGCAGAACTTTCTGAACAGACTCGTTTAGTGATTATTGTGACACAGTACACTTCTTTATATTGTGAAAAAAAGTGTGATTCAGGTCCATTTACACGACGACGTTTCAAGTGAAAGCGCATCATTTTTGTACTTTTGTTTCAGAAAAGTGTTTGAAGGGTCAATTTTTGAAGAAAAAAAAAGGTGCAGAAATATATCCCCTAAGATAAGTGTCTAATGGCGGATTTGAGTAAGTCTGAACTGGAGTGTGATGCTGGTGGATCATCTCACAGCCTGCAGAGGTTGGAAACGTCTCAGAATCCACCTTCTCCGTTCTGACGGGTGGTCATAATGTAGTGGCTCATCACTCTGTGTGTGTGTGTGTGTGTGTGTGTGTGTGTGTGTGTGTGTGTGTGTGTGTGTGTGTGTGTGTGTGTGTGTGTGTGTGTGTGTGTGTGTGTGTGATTCCATTGGGCCGTGGAGCTTCCATCCTGCAGATCCTCAAACTGGTGGAAATTGTGGCACTGCTGAGGACATGGTGGCGGCATCATCATCATCATCATCATCATCATCATCATCATCATCAGCTCCATACGTCTGTGAGGAGCAGCTCATTGAACAGCAAAGACCCACAGCAGAGAAAATCAACATGAACATTAAATGGCGTGATAATAAGGTACCCTAACAACTAAACTAATAATTTAAGGTCGTACTGAGGAACAAACACTGGACACTCTGTTATCCAAACAAAAAGCTACAACGTTTGGTGGTAGTTTGTTTTCAAAAACGTTTTTTGAAGTTTACAAACGTTTCTTGTTTGCCAGCAAACCCCAGTTTTATCATCTTTGAGGTGTTGACACAAAAATATAAGAACTAGCAAATACTCTCACGTGTAGTAGTCCATGGCTATATGTGTCAGATTCATATGTTATATATTCATTAATATGTACTGTCCCTATTTAAATAAATAAATGAAATGAAATGAATTGACTCATGGAGGTCAGACCAAGTGATATTTTAAATGCTAGCTACTTGGATATTAGGGTGTAAATCTTTAAGATCTTTGTGTTTTGTGATTATGGTTCAATATTTTATTTACGTACATACATACATACCACACCAGTTTCTGTGATGCGATATGTGTAGGATTGTGAGTTAACTAGTTAGTAAAGCAAAGATTAGCATGCAGACCCTGTGTCTGTGGCAGAGCTAACGTTGGTTTACAGGTTGATAACTGCTCCTAATATCATTATCTATAGAACTCAATCACTGTAACAGAACCAACACATCTTCATAAAGTTAAACAGTTCTATCATAGCATCAGGTTTAACTAATCTCAGGTAATGCCCAGTTGTTCCCACTTCCTTGAAGGAGTTCAGTTGTTGTCCTGCTGGAGGGAAGCTGGTGTCTTCTCCTGTAGTTAGCGCCTCCTGCTAACTGTGGTTTGCTGGTTCTGCAGGCTGAGGAGAAGAAGATGGAGTTGATGTTTCAGGAGTCCTTCTTTGCAGCTCCTGGTTGTTCCTTTTGTCCAGACTGAGGAGCTGGTCGCTCAGGTCTGTGATGGTTTTCCTACTGGTTGAGGAAAACACAAAGAAGTTCTGTGAGGCGTCGTTTCCCTGGTCCGTCCTGGAGAAACCGGTGGGTTTTCCTTGGTTGATGGGAGATCAGACTCTGGGTGCTGGTCTCCGGGTCCTGGGAAGGTGTGACCCTCGTGGTGGGGTCAGCAGAGGAGTTGAGGAATGAAGGCCCCTGGTTGGAGGCCTCTGGTGTTAGCTGTATGCTAACGCTGGGTGAGTTGAGCTGCTGGGAAGCAGCTCTTCCCACAGTATTCACAGGAGACGACTCGCTGCAGGAGACTCTCTTGCAAGACTTTTGTTGCAAGTGTGTGGATTTGAAGGTGTCGAATCCTGAGAGCTTCAACCAATCAGTGAGTGCGTGGGGGAAGCTGTGAAGCAGAACGGGTGTGATGGTCAATCACATTCCTGCGTCAGAATTCATGTCATGACTGTGTATCATGACATATGAAAATTGTCTTTCCTTAGAAATGAACAAACTTTCTGTGGTCTTGTGAGATCCCAACAGTGTCTACAGTTGTACTGCCCCTTTGAAATAATTGATCAATTATATGGGGGAAAAAAATGAATGACCAGTTTTGTAATATTGATATTATCCATATTTTAGCATTAGCATTATTTTTAGGAGTGTAATGTTGAAGTCCCCCACATTCTAACATTAAGCCCAAAACATGATAAATGTATTGTGGCAAGCGCTGTGGAAGAATTGCTCTGAGTCGAGATTCTTTTTCCGCCTGCTGAGCACCAGAGGCTTTTATTTTGACATGAACACCCCAACTGGAACTTCATAGCAGGACAACACTTTACCCAACACATTTCTCACTCATGGTTGCACACCAACATGACCCAACAAACCAAACTGAACTCGATGAAATGATTTACTACCTGAACTGAGGAACAAAAACACAACAACCCTAATAATAACTCTTAATAACCTCTGGCAAAACGTAACCTGAACTCCCATCATGCCCTGCAGTGACCAACTCTGTGATCGCTACAGTATAAATCATCTTCGTGAAAAAACGAGATCTTCGATTAGGGAATCCAAGATGGCCGACAATATGTCCGCTTCCCTATGATCGCCGCCATTTTGTTTTGCCATTTTGATCCGAATCACCACCACAGTGCCACTGTTGGTGGGAGGCAAGAGTACATGATCCAGAATGCAACCGTGCTCCTCCAGAATTGAAACCTTGCCAGTGCGGTATAAAAATGGCGGTACGGCCGCTGACATGCTTGTTATTGGGCGCTGACACACTTGTTTGCGGACGCCGCCATTATTGCCCACGGTCAGCGCCATACTACTCTCAAAACTCAAACCTCGCCAGTGCGGTGTCATAATGGTGGCTTACGGGCGCCAACATACTCGTTTGTGGTTGTCGACATACTTGTTTTTGGCCGCCGCCATATTTAAAAGGACAACTGGCGTCAGAGCTTCAGTTATGTCACGGTTTCATGGATCATGTTCAGTTTGAAGAAGCACAAGAACACTGGAGGAACATCCAGGTAGATACAATGTGAATAAAGCTCAGAGAGTATTTATAAGGTCCAGAGTCAAGTGGATTGAAGAGAGAGAACCCCCCCCCCCCCCCCCCCCATCATATTCCATATTCAGTTTATACAAACACAGCCTAGAAAAAAAATCACTCATGATGAATGGGGAAGAATGATTTGAACAAAAAGTATAATGAAGGTTGAGTTTCTTTATCAACCTCTATGCATCTTCTTAAGAAAATGCTGAATCCCTTTTCAATTACATAAATGATCTGATTCTCGTAAATAAAGAAAACTTTACGAATGTAGAAGAAGATGAAACCAAATTTTTAATAATTCAATTCAATGTATCATCATAAAAACAGCCTCTGATCTCCAGGCTCAGATGGAATAACTACAAACATTTCTGAAAAGAAATTAAAACGTTGCTATTTGAGGCAATAATGTCTTACTGGTAAGGAATTATTGACAATGAAATGAGGCAGAATTATTTCAGACATCCTGAATAAGCTTTTATACTATTTGTCATGTTTCCTTCCCTTCAGGACAACATAGTGTCTCATCTAACTCCACTCTTCTCTATTCTAAATACTGCATTACATTGACATTTCACATCACTGCACCTGTTAATTTATATCCCAGATTGTTGATGAGCCACGTTCATTCTGTATACACATGCTGTGTACATGATTGACGAAGTTGTCCAACTCTCTCTCAACCTATTTCAGTAAGACTAGTAGAGTTCAGCTACTAAACTGATCTTCCTACTTCATTCATGTAGTGACAATGTGTGGTGCATTAAGCAAAACTAACTACAAGAATGGAGAGTAACTCTAGGTTACTTAATGAACCGTGATGAGCACGGTTCAACTCAGAAAGCCAGTAGGCCGGAAGTAGCCCCGGTTCTCAAAGGAGCATGAGTGAGATGTCTCACTATGGGATATGCCCCCTGTGTATGCCTCAGAACCATTTATCTCATTACGCCAATCCTGATTGGCTGGTGATCGCGACGCCCACGTCAGGGTGGAGCCACCAACCCTTAAGTAGCTCGCGCTTACTGCGCAGCGTCCCTCAAAATAAGCACCTCTTCTCGCTTCGCCCAGCAAGAAGGGTGTCTGGTGAGACGTCTCACTCATGTTTCTCTGAGAAACGGGGTTACGTTAAGTAGCCTATATTCGTTGATAGCATTCGTTTCGATGTCTCACTGTGGGATATGGAAGCTCCCGTATTGCCAGACAAGGTTATCTCAAGTCAACCACCAACACTCCAGGAATGGCCCTCTGCCTGAAGTG
The DNA here is from genome assembly GCF_963422515.1 of Blennius ocellaris. Classification (NCBI taxonomy): domain Eukaryota; kingdom Metazoa; phylum Chordata; class Actinopteri; order Blenniiformes; family Blenniidae; genus Blennius; species Blennius ocellaris. The sequence goes on along the minus strand of NC_137657.1, from coordinate 4,073,389 downwards.
GGCCCAGCAGTCAGTACTGCATGAGGCTCAGAGCAGAGACCTCCAGCTTATAAAAGTGGACAAAGGTGAGAGGTGAAGACCAGCTTGCTGCTGCACAAATCTCCTGAATTGAGACCCCTTTACAGAGGGCCCAGGATGCAGCTAGGGCCCGTGCAGAATGAGCCCGCAGGCTGACCAGTGCCTGCTGGCCCTGACATGTGTAGGCTAGAGCAATGGCTCCCACAATCCAGTGGGAGAGCCGCTGCTTTGTGATGGGCCTGCCCCTGCAGGAGCTGGCCCAGGACACAAAGAGCTGGTCACTCTTCCGAAATCCCTTTGTTTGGTCCATATAAATCTGTAAGGCCTGGACTGGACACAGCATGTGCAACCGCTGTTCTCCACAAGAAGAAAATGGTGGTGGGGAAAATGCTGTAAGAACAATGGGGGAGCTCGAGCCAATCACCTTGGGCACAAAAGCAAGGTGGGGCTTCAGTGACACCCTGGTGTTCTCAGGAGCAAACTGAGTGCATGAGGAGTGCACTGAGAGTGACTGGATGTCACTGACACGCTTGGCAGAGGCCAAAGCCAGCAGGAGCCCTGTCTTCAGAGACATGTGCTTCAAGCTGACCTCCTCTAGTGGTTCAAATGGAGCCCAGAGAGCCCATCCAAGACCACTGCCAAGTCCCATGGGGGGGGGGCAGCGGTCTGGGAACAGGAAGCAGCCTGCGGGCCCCTTTCATAAAACGCAGACCAAAGGATGCTGGCTGGCCGTTTTTCCTTCAAATCCCACATGGCATGCTGCAGTAGCAGCCAGGTACACCTTAACTGTGGAGAAGGCTTTTTGTTTGTCAATCAAGCTCTGTAAGAATGACAAAATTACACCAACAGTGCACTGAAAGGAGGTGTGTCCTCTCTGCTGACACCACTCCTCAAACACCCTCCACTTACAGTCATAAAGAGACTGAGTGGAGGACGCCCGGGCTCTCTGTATTGTGTTAAACACACTTTGAGGGAGCCCTGAAGTATTTAAGTTACCCCACTCACGGGCCAGGCCAATAAGGCCAAAAGGCTCTGGGTGTGGGAGTAATACAGCTCCCCCTGCCTCGGACAGCATGTCCCTGCGTAGAGGGAGTTGCCATGGCTGCCCCGACAGGAGCTGATAAATCTCCGCCATCCAGTGCATAGTTATCAGAACTAATATGTGGTGATGCTCCCTGACTCTGTTCAGAGTAGGAGGTATCAGAGCCAATGGGGGAAATGCGTACAAGAGGACCGGCGGCCAGATGTGCGCGAGCGCGTCTACGCCGAGCGGCGCACTTTGATTGCGTATTGAGAAAAACAGCCGACACTGCGTGTTTTCTCTCGACGCAAACAGATCCACCGTGGCTCTGCCGTAATGGGCCCACACCTGCTCTACCATCGCTGGATGCAGTGTCCATTCTCCGTAGAGCGGCATACAGCAGGTCCGCCCCCGGTTCAGAACCCCCGGGACATGAATGGCTCTCAAAGACCGGAGGTGCGCGCTGCTCCACAGGATCAGTCTGCGTGCCAGCATGTGTAATTGCCGTGAGCGCAGACCCCCCTGATGGTTGATATATGCCACCGTCGTTGTATTGTCCGTTCTCACCAGGACATGATGTCGGTTGAGAAACGGGAGGAAGCGTCTCAACATGAGAAACACCGCTAAGAGCTCCAGATAGTTTATATGAGAGCGCTGCGCTCCAGACGCCTCTCACGCATCGGGTCTCGTATATGCCGCCCCAGCCTGTCATGCTCGCGTCTGTTGTGATGACTTTCCGGGACAGATCGGCTCCCATCGGGACCCCCTTCACCAGGAAAGTCGGGTGGTGCCAGCAGCGCAGCCCCATTACGCGTTGCACACTGATCATAACTCTCCGTGCGCCATGACGCACGGGGTCCAGCCAGAGGGAGGACACCCATCGCTGAAAATCCCTCATGTACAGACGGCCGACGGACTACCAGGATGGCTGAGGCCATCAGCCCCAGTAGTCGGAGGCATAATCTGAAGGGGACCAGGCTGTGCAGGGTGAAGCGTGAGAGACAGGCTCTGAAAGCATTCAGAGACGAGCTGTGAGAGACACCGAGTCCAGTGATTAACCCAGGAAGATTATTTTCTGCACTGGGGATAACACACTTTTCTCTGAGTTTATCATGAAACCCAAGCCGACCAGGTGTTTTATGAGGGTCTGGGTTTGCACTATGGCTTCCCCTCTGGACTGCGCCAGGAGGAGCCAGTCATCCAAACAAGTGGCCTGCCCTGTCGCCGCAGCGGCTGCCTCAGTGCCGCGCACAAATACTCTCAGGCTCAGAGATAGGCGGAACGGGAGGACTCTGTACTCGTAACAAACACCCTGAAAAGCGAACCTCAGATATTTCCGGTATGGAGGATATATCTGGATATGGAAATATGCGTCCTTCAGGTCGACTGATGTGAACCAGTCGTCCTGACTGATACGCAGCAGGGATGCATGTGTGAGCATCCTGAATTTGTATGTTCTGAGGTATTTGTTCAAAGCCCGGAGATCCAGGATTGGGCGTATCCCGGTCCCTCCTTGTTTGGGGACCAGGAAATACCTGAAGTAAAAGCCGCTCTGACGTTGTTTGACAGGCACTATGGGTCCGGAGTTGGGATGTAACCCGCTCCGGGCCTGGGACCGGCACCGAACTGTTTATTATGCTCTCGTTTATTAAATGTGACTGCGCCCTCGACCGGAGGTCTGGATGCGGCAGTGAAAACATTTTTATTAAACAAGAACAATTGCGTGTGCTTGTGTGACTTCCGTGAGCGCACGCAGCAACGACTGCTCGTGGGCTCTGGAAAACAGGAGCAGCACACTGTGGAAGAAACACCGGCGGGGCTGGCGAACACCAAGAAAGCATGCAGCGCCGGTACTGGTGTGAAGAGGGGAGGTCGTCAGGCCGCCCGCTTCTTCTTCCTGGCCTGTTGACTGGCAGTCTGCGCGGTCTGTGCCGGTGGAGCTGCCTTTCCACAGCCTCACCCTATTGACAGATATGCACATGCTTTTGAGGGTGGTGCTGCCATGGAGTGTGAGAGATTTCCTCTCCTTCTTAAATTATTTCTACTATCTCTTTCTTTCAACCATTTGTGGATATTATTTGGGAGTACTTTGTTTTTAGCTTTGTACATCATTTGTGTGGTCTTAAAATCCACCATGTCCATACATTTGAGTGTTTGTAGTTTTAAAAATAAATCATTTGTGTGTGCATAATAGCCAACATTGCAAACTATTCTCATTGCGTTTTTCTGCATAGTGCAAATCGTCTTCAGGGTGGTTTTGTAGGTATTACCCCACACCTCCGTACAATAAGACAAATAAGGAAGAAAAAGCGAGCAGTATTAAGTCTACATTGTTTCCTGGTTCAACATGTGTCTCACTTTACACAGTGGTCTTTGCCAATTTAGAACTAATGCACTTGACTTGTGGTTTCCAGCTGAGATTGTGGTCAATCGTTACTCCCAAAAAGGAGTTTTCATAAACTCTTTCTAATGTGGTGTTATCACACAGTACTTGAATAGTTAAATCTTCAGGAATTTTAGTTGGAGATATATACTATGGGATCTACTATAGCTACAATTACTTGTTTAATTAAAAACATATCAATATCATCACAGTCTCTTGATGTTTTATTCTTAAAGTTGTTGACAATATCAAGTACTTCGGTTTTATCTGCGCCTCTCAAAAAATAGTTGCTGGATTTCTTTCTTCAAAGAATAGTGAGACTTCGCCCCCTTGTGGAGGGATTATCTCATCAACCAGATTAGGCCCTACGTTCACAAAGAATCCACTGAAGCCTGCCACGACTTCATCCCTGTTTTTAATTATTTTATCATTGTCAATAAATTCCTTTGGGACTCCAGTACTTGTTTTTTTTTCCTTCTGATAATTGAATTTAAGATATTCCAAGTACCCTTTATATTATTTTTATTAGTTTCCAGCAATTTACTATAATAATCTTTCTTACATTTTCTTAGAATATCTGTTAATTTATATTTATATGTCTTGTATTTGGTTTCTTTCTCTTCAGTTCTGTGCTTACCAAAGTCTTTATATAAAGTATTCTTTTTTTTTGGAGGCATTCATCAGACCCCTTGTAAACCAGGGTTTATCTGGACGTTTAGACGTTTTCTTTGATTGGTTAAGAAGTGATGGTATCAAAATTCGACAGGTTGGTCTATAGCAGTGCTTCTCAAATGGGGGGGCGAGCCCCCCTGGGGGGGCGTGGTGGGGTGTCAGGGGGGGCGTGAGGCAGGCGCAACTTTCAGTATTAGTGTCTTTATTCACGCTTGAACGATAAAAAAAGGGCCTCCAGCTCATTTTATTAATTAATTTTGATAATCAGGTGATTGTATGCAGAATGCTGGTGCCAGCAACTCATACAGTGGTTTATACAGATAAATAAATAAATATTATCAGGTTCTCAATGGTAGTACAATTCGGGGGGGGGGGGGGGGGGCTGAAAAATGTTTTGTCCTCCAGGGGGGGCATGACAGAAAATAATTGAGAACCACTGGTCTATAGTGATAAGAAAGTGGGTTCAATATGAGTCTCTGAGACATCAAGAAAAGGACTGGGAAAAACAGTAAGTCAGCCATAAGTCTCAACCAAAAATGAAGAAAAAAACCTTCATAGTTTGTAGCAGGGTTGTTCCAAATAAGTGTGGATCTGCTCACCAAGTCGGGCTCTTTCTGAGTCAAACAAACCTCCAGCAGATGATCTGGGCCTCAAGAGAATGTTCTTGCTGGCGACACAATGTCATGTTCCTCCAGGTCTTTGAGGTCCCGGATTAGCAGGACCTTCATCTCCTCACCAGACGAAGCATCTGTGCGTATCCAGATTTTACAATCCCTTGTCCATGTTGAATGGAGTTTCTTCAGTGCCCTTGTATGTTTAGCTATTTTGGCATTCCTGTTCGTCAGATGGTCATTCACATACACCTGCGTGTCCTTTAGTTTCTTTCCTTGTTTCAAGAGTCCTATTTTCTGTTTTCTATTTACAAATCTCAGAATGATGGTTCTTTCCATTTGTGCATTTCTTTTGGGAAGAGTATGGCAGGCAGCGATACTCTCCTTGTGAATGGAGATGTCATTGCTGTTGAAGAACTTAATCACCTGCTCCTCCAGCATCTGTCTTTCTCCCTCTGTTAGATCAACTTGGCTGCTCTCCCCTCGGGTGACATTCCAGTAGGTGCGCTGTGTTGTTTTTAGGCCACTGATGACCACATCTTCTTTTCTTGTATATTGCTCCAACTCATCAACTCTTTTCTCCAACTCTGCAATGTTCTCATCCTTCAGTGCGAGTGGGTTGTTTAGTTTCGTCACATCGTCTACCAAACCACTTTTCTTGCCCACATTTTCAGCCATTCCATCAATTTTCTTTACCAGATCTCTCAGGGCTTTCTTGACCTCCTCCATTTTAAGTTTGGCTGCTTTTCACACTCTTGACATGTTGTGTTATCACAAGTGCCTCATGACATCAAAAATAATGGGAAATACTCAAACAAGTTGAATCCCAATGACCATATAGAGCCATAAACTTCACTTAGCTGCTTAGATGTTCATGATTTTTGATGAATTGTTCAAGCCAAACACACAGAGCTCCAGTTCAGCCTTCACAGGAAGTGACCTCCTTCTATAAAAAAAGAGAACCCAATCCTCTCCAGAGTCTTCCATTGCAGGACCTCCTGAATCCACATGTTGGATCGTTGGAAGTCATTGTGAAGCAGAATCCTCCACCGTTGGATTGTTCTCCCTCTAATAGGGAACGTGAGCTGGTTTAGACTGTCGTGAGACACGTTAGTTTTACTCTACTGATGATGAGTTGTTGCAGTAGTCATCATGGGCTGGAATGAGACCTCTTGAGGAGGTCAGTGGATCCCGAGGTCTTGACCCAGGTGGACCTCAGGGAGCTCAAACGGTTTGGAGACAGACGATGAAGGTGTCCTTCAAGGTGAGCTGTCCTTCAACTACTCCCAGTGGAGGGATAGAGCGTCGTGGCTCAGTTGGTGGAGTGGTCGTCTTTCCATCAGAAGGTCGTAGGTTTGATCGTCAAACATTATGGATCATATCTAAACATGTCCTTGAGCAAGGCACTGAACCTCAAACTGCTCCCAGTGGGAGCATAGAGCGCCTCCCCGAATGTGGCAAAAAGAACGACTTGGTCAAAAAGGGACAGTGGTGTCTCGAGGTTCGAGAAGCAGACCTGGGATTGAAGGTTTTCAGGCAGGTCACCACTGTGTGTCCCTGAGCATGACCCTTGACCCCATCAGCTCCTGGAGCGCTGTGACGTGTCCGCACCTCTACACCCCACAAATTGGTCAGTGTGCAAAAGGAATTTCCTCAAGGGGATTAAAGAAGTGTGAGTAATTTAGTTTAGCCTAGTGTGTGTGTCATGGTGAGCTTCACTCCTCGTCTCCTCATCTCCAGGCTCAGATCGTCCAGATTTGACCGCACAGGTGAAAGTAAAGAGGAAAGTCTCTGTGGGCGATGCACCACATGCTCTTCACCTCCTGACCAATCAGCTCAGACTCCTCTGAGCTGTCTGCGTCCACGAATGCTAATGCCATGCTGCTCTGCGTCGAGCAGCGTCCTGACGACTCTGATCGCTATGGAAATACTGAACAGCTACGCTGACCTCTGCTGTCCAAGTCAACTGTTTACGCAGTCCACTGCACGAGCACACACACACACACACACACACACACACACACACACACACACACACACACACACACACACACACACACACACACACACACACACTCACACACACACACACACACACACACACACACACACACACACACACACACACACACACACACACACACACACCTGGCTGTCGTCCCACAGGGAGGCTGAAGCGTGGGACATGGCGCTGCTCTGGCCCCTCAGGTCGTCCCAGTGTGAGGACAATCTGTGTTGGTCAGGTGTGAGTCGGTGTGAGTCTGAGGCCGAACACACATCGAGTGTCAGGACCCGTCTGGGAAGCCGGGAGGTGAAGCGCCGGTCAGTACAGGGGAGAATCTCCAAAGTGTCCAAAGTCACGGCATTTTCACGACTTCACAACTTTGCAGAGGTCAGTGAAAGTGGACGGACTGGGATCATTAAGCCCTTCGTCCAGTGGATCAGCCAAACAGGAACAGGAAGTGTTCAGTCACATTCTCAGATTCTTTCACTTTTTTCTTGGAATTTAATTCAGCTCTCACCTCTTTATGCTAATACTCCTACTGCCTTCATATTCATACATACATATATAATCGCAAGGTCTCTGCCATATGCTGCTGTCTTCCTGTGTCCCCCTCCTTCATGTTTATGCATGTTGTGATTGGTCCAGCCGGAGGTCAGCCTGGTCGAGACAGCGCCAGCTGATCAGCTGATGAAGGCACACGGACGAGGGGCAGAACTTCTTCCAAGACTTATGACCACTCCCAGTCGACCTGAGTCGGTTGATGTGAGAAGAACCCTTCTGTGTTGGGACTGAACACGTCGTGTCAGGTCACTGCACAACACCACTTGGAGCGAGGCGGAGCAGCAGCTCCAGGTGTGAGTCCTGGGATTTCTCATGAACAACCAATCTTCTCCAAGGTCAAGAGGAACACGTACTGCACCACAACAATGAAAACAAACATCCAGAAGAAAAAATAAATACTTTAATAAAGTGGAGGAGGAGACGTAACAGGAACGTAGGTTATATTTACACTTTTTCAAGTGGAAACGTTCTGGGTTTCCATTAACATGTCAACAGTGTTCTGCACATGCTCAGAAGATGGCAAATAAGAGCAATGTTTTCTCCGTCGTGTCACAACTCCCAGTCCAGATTCTCCTGGGACTTTTATTGTGGCAGTCACCATAATAACAATTCAACTTTGTCGCCTGTCCACTGGAATGTCAGTGTTCTCCTGCTGTTAATGTTTACATCGTGTTGTTCTCTGTGTATGTGTTCGTGGTTTCATTACAGAAACACACAACAGCACCAACGAGTGGCCCAACATCGTTTTCAGCTTTTCTGCTGTTTCCATGTAAACAGACATTGTTTGTAAACATTACTGTGTAAACATAACACTTTTCTTAAACCAAAACACAAAACGGGTTGCGTTGTCACTGAAGACGTTGTGTGAACGAGTCTTTACTCACAGGTTAGGGGAGGAGGAGGGATGGTGAGATCAGTCACAGGTCTGGACAGGACACCTGGTGGTCTGCTGCCCCCTGGTGGCGTCTTGCTGGAGTCGACCCGGTTGAGAGAACTGAAGACCCTCAGCTGTGACGATCCGTCTGGATCTTCACGTGAGCTGGGGTTGGTTGTGAGGGGGTGCAGATGTCTTCGCTCTCCTTCATGATCTCAGGTGGGCCAACAGGAAGAAGAAGGAAGGGCGAGCTTTCCCACAAAATACACATTTTTTAATAAATTTTTAATTGTGTCACTTTCCGTTTTAAAGTCGTATTCTGCATGGCTGCATGTACATGTCCTGTACGTACAGCTTGAGGTGTGTGTACACTCGGTCCTCTGCTCCTCCAGAGCTTTCTAGAGCTCAGAGTTCCATTCAGTTTCATTTATGTAGAAGCAAACACAACACAGTCATCTCACAGCACTTCTACAGAGAAAAAGCAACCATCTCCATGAGCAAACAGGAGACGGTGGAAAGGAAAGGCTGTTTGAACAGGAAGAATCCTGCAGAACCAGGCAGAGGGAAGGACACGTCCTACAGTGTGGGTGAAAGACGTAACAGTGAAACATCGCTCTGTGGTGAGTGAGGAAGGAAAGCAGCTCAGAGGAGAATGAAAATGGAACCATCTCTACGTATCTGTGAGATTTACTAAACAGAACAATGTTCAGCCCAGCCTTCAGTGTAGAGACTGTGTCTCTGCCTCCTCCACTGGTTCTACATTGGCACGTTGACAATCATCCTATGTGGACAAAAACCACATGACAACAGCAGACGTGTGCACTGCCGCCACAGAGGGTAGGAGGCACTGCACCATCAGTGGGAGGTCCAGCCTCCATACCTTCCAGGGTGAAGTAGCTGAAGATGTGCTTGTGATTCACTCCACTGTTGAGAAAATGAGGCCGAACCAGCAGTTTTAGTAGCAACAATGAATTTAACGACATTTCAAGCAAACTCAAGAAAGACGAGTTGGACTGAAGGCAGACGTGCTGTTACAGCGACCCATTACTGCCACCCAGTGCTCAATCTGAGAGACTGCACCTTCAATGATTATGTCAAATAAGCTCCCTTACTTCATTACACCTCAAATTCAAGAGAAGCAAACATTATAATTCCCAAATCTTTTGGACCTGTTCGAAAATGTATCTGTTCGGAGAAAAACTCTGGGCCAGTGAGAAACAGATCTCCGGCTATGACTTCCCCTTCGATGTCAGATTCCTCTATCAGGGTGGAGTGATAGACAATGTCATCGTGGAGAGTGATGGTTCCTGTGTTCAACACCCACAACTGGTGCAAACCTGAACCTCCTCGCCTCGAACAACGGAGGGATGTGGTTACAGAACTATACACAATGGAAAAAAGTACTTTCTACATCAGAAATAGAACTGACTTTTAACATGGGAGAGGATCCTGCCTCCCCGAGATAGATAGATAGATAGATAGATAGATAGATAGATAGATAGATAGATAGATAGATAGATAGATAGATAGATAGATAGATCCATATAAACAAATATGGATAAATATATTGCACGTTTTTGATATTTGTTATATTGTCTTTTTGCCAGTCTTGTGAGGCGGACCGGTTGAGGGGGTTTGAGGAGGAATGGAGGGACACACACACACACACACACACACACACACACACACACACACACACACACACACACACACACACACACACACACACACACACACACACACACACACACACACACACACACACACACACACACACACACACACACACACACACACACACAGTGGACACATTTAATAGTGTTCAAACGTCTTATGGCCTGAGGGAAGAAGCTGTTCTAGAACCTAGAGGTTCTGCTATGGAGGCTTCAGAGCCTCTTTCCAGAGGCCAGCAGTGAAAACAGTCCATGGTGGGGGTGGGGGTGTCTCTGGTGATTTTCTGAGCCCTGGTCAGACAGGAAGTGGAGTCCTGATGATTCTTTCCACTGTCCGCATCACTTTCTGCAGGGACTTCCAGTCGGAGGTGCTGCAGGCTCTGGACCAGACAGACATGCAGTTGGTCAGTAGGAAGTCTATAGTGCCTCTGCAGAAGGTGGTGAGAGTAGGAGGAGGGAGCTGTGCTCTTTTCATCCAATGCAAAAAAGTGCATGCGCTGCTGGGCCCTTTTTACAAGAGCTCCGGTGTGAAGGGATCAGGTCAGTGTCTGTTACCTGCTCCCCCAGGAACTTTGTGCTGCTTACTCTCTCCACTGCTGCGCCATTGATGAGGACCATGATCTCTTTGGGTTTTTTTTTTTACCTTCAGGGCAAGGTCGTTGGTCCTGCGCCAGTCAACCAGATGTTTCACCTCCTCTCTGTAGTCCATGTCATTGTTGTCACGGATGAGGCCCACAACTTCCACGAACTTGACGATGTGGTTAGCAGTGGACCTGGCGCAGCAGTCGAGGAGCAGCCCTGAGGGGAGCCGGTGCTCAGGGAGACACTGGAGGTGTTGTGGCCCACCTGCACAGACTGGCGTCTGTCTGTGAGGAAGTCCAGCAGCCAGTGACATAAGGGGGTGCTGAATCCAACAGGGACCAGTTTACTCACGAGAGGCTGCGGGATGATTGCATTGATCGTCGAGCTGAAGTTCAGAAACAACATCTGCACGTATGTGTCCTTCTCTTCCAGATGTTGTAAGCTAAGGTGGAGGGCAGAGGAGACGATGTCTTCATCCGAGATCGTGGATTTTTTCGGCACAGGTATTATTGTAGCTGTCTTTAAGCATGATGGTCCCACAGCCTGGATCAGCAAGGTGTTGAAGATTTCTGTGAGAACACCAGCCAGCTGGTCAGCACATTCCTTTAGCACCCATCCCAGTATGTCGTCAGGTCCCGCTGCTTTCCAGGTGTTTACTCTCCTCAGGGTTCTCCGGACCCAGATCAGCTGTATCCAGGCTAAATGGCTGCTGACGGGTGGATTTCCTCGCTATAGTGGTGTTGACTGCCTCAAACCTTGCAAAGTGGTTGTTGAGAAAGTTGATGTTATTGTCGGGGGGGGGGCTGCCACATTCGTCTGCTGTTTGTGGTCCTTGAAGAAGTCCTGTGAGCAGCTTTGCCACCCTAATGGTTGGCTCTGGCTGTTTTCAGTGCCACCATATCACCTGATTTGAAAGCGTCGTTCCGAGCTTTCAGCATTGCACGTACCTCACTGGTCATCCAGGGTTTTTCGTTGGCCCGTGTGGAGAGGTTTTTGATCACACTCACATCCGCCATGCTCTTATGAATGTATGCAGACACAGACTCAGCACACTCCTCCACACATGTGATGATTGTTTGTCGCAGCCGCCTTGAACATGTCCCAGTCCGTGCATCAAAGCAGTCCTGTAGCGCTCCTATTGCTCCCTCAGGCCAGGTGCTCACCTGCTTCTCTCTGGGATTTTTCCTTATCAGGGGCTTGTATGCAGGACTTAACATCACGTCAGAGAGATGGTCTGAGGAGTCAAGGTGGGGGTGGGGGGCAGCCTTCGACACCTGCTTCATGTTACTGTAGACCAGGTCCAGTGTGCTTCCACCTCTGGTTCCACAAAATCCACATATTGATGGAAGTGAGGAAACACAGTTTTCATGTTAGCTTGATTGAAGTCTCCTGCCACGATGAAAACTCTCTCTGGCTGTGAAGATGGCAGTTGACTGATGGTGCAGTACAGAACAGTTAGGGTTCCTTGGTGTTGGCACTGGGAGGAACGTCCACTGCCGTGAAGATCATCACAGGGAATTCCCGGGGTAAATAGAAGGGCCTGTACTTTACAGTCAGTAGTTCAACATCAGGACAGCAGTGACATGCCACTATCTCGCCATTGTTGCACCAGTTGTTGTTAGTGTGTATGCAAACACCGCCGCCTTGGGATTTACCAGTGAGAGAGCTGCTCCTGTCTGACCGAAACGCCCAGCCTCCGTCACGCCCACTGCTGTTCTGTGAGACGGCACTATTGTTCACTCCCTAGTTTAATGTCATTGATTTTGTATATGTATCCCTACTCTCTTCTGTTTGTTTTGTTCTTTTTGTATTGTTTTGTTTGGTCTATTTTGTTCTTGTTTCATATAATGAAAAAAGCTCAGCATAAAATTAAGAGTTTCAAATACTACTACTACCAACAACAACAACAACAACAATAATTTCCCCTGAAACATTTGTGCCCAAAATATTAAAAGGTGGTGAATAAAAGCTGTTCATTTCTCTCAGTGTTTGCGGGGAAGCAGACTTGAAAGAGATCTTCTATTTCAGAGGCGAAAAGTTTGATTTAGCTGAACTTCAGAAGACATAATTCAGTCAGCCTGGGGCGTGAAGCCAGCTGGCCGCCCGCGTTCAGCCTCTGAATACGCAGGTTTTCAGATAGATGTGGGTTCTATCTGTGAGATTTATGAAGCGCTGCAGTCTGGAGGTGAATTGAAGCGGCTCTGAAAGGAAATTACAAGCAATATGTCTCCTTTCACAGAGAAGGTCAACGTTATGGTTGATAGCAAGGAAAACACTCTTTACACAGGTTTCAGAGGACGGCGTTCTTACACAGAAAGTAGTTCCACACCGGAAGAGATGGAGCCGATCCCGGGTGACAAGAGTAGATCGATGGCGAGTCCATCAATACAGACGATTTACAGACAGAAATCTGAACTGTTGGATGACTTTTCACTGCAAACGCACTAAAACACGACGCCACCGTGTCCCGCTGAACGCCGAGCCTCCGTCACACCCTCTGTGAGTCTGATGCCTTTAGAGCAGATTACTGACTGGACCAGGTTACTGACATAGTCAGTAATCTGCTCTAGTCAGTAATCTAATCTAGTCAGCAATCTGGTCCAGTCAGTAATCTGCTCTAGTCAGTAATCTGCTCTAGTCAGTAATCTAATCTAGTCAGCAATCTGGTCTCGTCAGTAATCTGGTCTAGTCAGTATTCTAATCTCGTCAGCAATCTGGTCTAGTCAGTAATCTGGTCTAGTCAGTGATCTAATCTAGTCAGCAATCTGGTCTAGTCAGTAATCTGGTCTAGTCAGTGATCTAATCTAGTCAGCAATCTGGTCTAGTCAGTAATCTGGTCTAGTCAGTGATCTAATCTAGTCAGCAATCTGGTCTAGTCAGTAATCTGGTCTAGTCAGTAATATGCTCTAGTCAGTAATCTAATGTAGTCATCAATCTAATCTCGTCAGTAATCTGGTCTAGTCAGTATTCTAATCTAGTCAGCAATCTGGTCTAGTCAGTAATATGCTCTAGTCAGTAATCTAATCTAGTCAGTAATCTAATCTAGTCAGTAATCTGGTCTAGTCAGTAATCTAATCTAGTCAGTAATCTGGTCTAGTCAGCAATCTGGTCTAGTCAGTAATCTAATCTAGTCAGTAATATGCTCTAGTCATTAATCTGGTCTAGTCAGTAATATTGTCTAGTCAGTAATCTAATCTAGTCAGTAATCTCATCTAGTCAGTAATCTGGTCTAGTCAGTAATCTCATCTAGTCAGTAATCTCATCTAGTCAGTAATCTGGTCTAGTCAGTAATCTCATCTAGTCAGTAATTTGGTCTAGTCAGTAATCTAATCTAGTCAGTAATCTCATCTAGTCAGTAATCTGGTCTAGTCAGTAATCTCATCTAGTCAGTAATCTGGTCTAGTCAGTAATATGCTCTAGTCATTAATCTGGTCTAGTCAGTAATCTAATCTAGTCAGTAATCTGGTCTAGTCAGTAATATGCTCTAGTCATTAATCTGGTCTAGTCAGTAATATTGTCTAGTCAGTAATCTAATCTCGTCAGTAATCTAATCTAGTCAGTAATCTCATCTAGTCAGTAATCTGGTCTAGTCAGTAATCTGGTCTAGTCAGTTATCTCATCTAGTCAGTAATCTCATCTAGTCAGTAATCTGGTCTAGTCAGTAATCTCATCTAGTCAGTAATCTGGTCTAGTCAGTAATCTGGTCCAGTCAGTAATCTGGTCTCAGCTGAAGGTAAAAAGAACCTTTCCATCTGACCTCAGTAAAGCTTGTGACTCACTGAGGCGGCGGGGGAGAGTCCGGTAATGTCCAGCATTTGACTCTCCACTCAGTGGAGAGTCAAAGTCAAGACCCCCCAACCTGAGACCCAGTCAAGACCAAGATCAGGACTTTGAGTCAAGACCAACATGTTGAAAATGAGGTCCCAGACTGGGTGGAGGAGCAGAACACCAGTAACACGTGTCTGTTGAAGGATCAGTCAGTGATGAGATGTTTGGTTCATATTGTCTTCACATGTTTATATCCACACCTGATGTCACACCGTTTCACATTAGAAACTAGATCAGAACACTGACACTGAGCACTGAACACTGACCAAACCAACACTGACTGAACACTGACCAAACCAACACTGACTGAACACTGACTGAACACTGACCAAACCAACACTGACTGAACATTGACTGAACACTGACCAAACCAACACTGACTGAACACTGACTGAACACTGACCAAACCAACACTGACTGAACACTGACTGAACACTGACCAAACCAACACTGACTGAACACTGACCAAACCAACACTGACTGAACACTGACTGAACACTGACCAAACAAACACTGACTGAACACTGACTGAACACTGACCAAACAAACACTGACTGAACACTGACCAAACAAACACTGACTGAACACTGACTGAACACTGACTGAACACTGACCAAACAAACACTGACTGAACACTGACTGAACACTGATTGAACACTGACCAAACCAACACTGACTGAACACTGACCAAACAAACACTGACTGAACACTGACTGAACACTGACTGAACACTGACTGAACACTGACCGAACACTGACCGAACACTGACTGAACACTGACTGAACACTGACCGAACAAACACTGACTGAACACTGATTGAACACTGACCAAACCAACACTGACTGAACACTGACTGAACACTGACCAAACAAACACTGACTGAACACTGACTGAACACTGACTGAACACTGACCGAACACTGACCGAACACTGACTGAACACTGACTGAACACTGACCGAACACTGACCGAACACTGACTGAACACTGACCGAACACTGACTGAATACTGACCGAATACTGACTGAACACTGGAGGTGTGGACCCTTGTTCCTGCACATAGTTCATGTTATTTCTGGAAGTTTCCACACGTGTTTGTGTCTCCGGCAGGTATAGAGACGTCTCCCTGCACCGGCTGCAGGTTCAGGATCAGCCTGCGAGAGGCTCTGCCCACAGGACGGAGCATTTAGATGCGGGATCCTGATGAAATGAGGACGCGGGGAAATGTAGGAAGCAGCTTCCTCCTCCTCTGTTTCCGGCCTGGAGCCAACAGGCGGTGAGAAGTTCAGACGGTGAAGCTGCAGCGGGTCTCATCTCCGAGAAACAGCTGAGCTACGCACCATTTCCTTCACATGCCCTGAACTAGCCTGCCAGCTCCGGAGGGTGTGTGTGTGTGTGTGTGTGTGTGTGTGTGTGTGTGTGTGTGTGTGTGTGGTGAACTCCTCGCAGTGTTTTGCAGCAGGAGGTTCACACAGAGGACAGGAGACCCCCCCCCCCCCCCCCCCAGTAAGTGAGGCTAAGAGCCTTGAACATTCGCTGTTTCTCTCCCGTGGTGTTATGACAAGTTTCCAGATGGAATCTGACTATAAATAAACTACTGACTTATGTTTAATGCATCTCATTACTTTATAGGAACGACTGAGTCATTTGCTCCTGGCTGAGGAAGAGGAGGAGGAGGAAGAGGAAGACTAGGGAGAGGAAGATGAGGAGGAGGTGGAGGAAGAGGAAAAGAAGAGTGAGGAGGAAGATCTTCAGATGGAGGCTGTGACTCTGACCTGATGATGAAGCTCAGCAGACAAACTTCACCCAACATGTGACGGAGAGGAAAGCTTTAAAAGTCACCAGTTCCTCGGACCCCCACCCCAGACCCATGCCTTATGAATAAACGTGAACTTTCTAGCAGTACTTCTATAAAAATGTAACTGATATTACTGATCTCTGTGGGGTCAAAGTTTAATGAGAACATAAAACAATAGCTTTCCACTTTATCGTAACAATATTCTAAATCTTTCTGTTTGGTTGTTTCTGTCAGGTGGACATGAGATGATGTTCAGTATGTTAAAGACAAGAGTAAATGTTAGTTTGTTTTTTTATTTCATTATGAACAGTGCTCTTTTACTTGCCTCTCTTTTAATCATACAAGTTTGCATTGATCTTTTTGTACTTTTATCTATTAATCTGTGACTTTAAGAATGAAGTTATTCAGGCTGTCAATTGATTTAAATGTTTCTATTCAGTGATATTTAAATTCTGTCATTCTGAATTTGCGATATCGTAGCCGGCACCATTCGCTACCAAAACTGTACTTATAGACGTTTTATATAACTTTACACCGTGTTATAAGTTGTGGTTGTAGTGGTGTTATGAGACAAGATAAAGATTTGAGCGGCCGCCGCTGTAATCACATTACAGAAGCTCGCCGTCCACACAAGGCTACGGGAAAGAAACCGCTGAGTCATCACTTTTAAAGTTTTATTCATTACGCTGCAGTTTGACTACAGCATAAGTACAAGCATAAAATCTTTGACTACAACAGCACTTAGAGCAACATTTTTTCTTTTTTTTCCTTTCTTTTCTGTAAAAGTATTGCAATAACAGACCTTAGGCCTAAAACCTATTACATCACAATTGCTTAAATAAAAAGAGGCAAAATAACAAAACAAAACAGAAATAAAAAAAACAAAAAAAACCCAAAAAGAAACTATTTCTTTTCCCCTCTGTGTGTGGATATATATATAGATCTATACACTGTACGGTGAGCGGATACAGCCATATATATATCGAGATGTGAGCAGAGAGGGCGGGGGAGGGGCAACAGGAGGGGGTCGGTAAATAAAGCAAACCGATGTTACGAGAAACCCATGATGGAAGCAGTCCTATGGTAACTGTGGAGACGTGACGATTCTTATCAAACAGAGAAGAGAAAGAGCTACTTGTCCAGTCGAGTGGTGAGAACTGAGAGACGGAGGGGGAGGAGCCAGACGGAGATCAGTCCGAGGCCAGGTTAGTTATTCTTCAAGCTAGTGCAGGAAAACCAAAACTAGTGAGAAAGCGGGAGCCACGCTCCAGCTCACGGTTTTTTTCTTTTCTGCCCCCCTTTAAATGAAAACTACACAACTGCCACTTATTTGGTGCTTTGAGGAGAAAATGTCGCGTTGCTATGTACATCATCTATAGATAAGAATGAACATGCTCTGCGGTTATTGTACAGTGGAGTTATCTTCGGTACATACTGTAAATAAATGACGGCAGATTAAACGTGACTTTTAGTTTCGGTATACTGTGCCATCGTATAACATCGTAATGTAGAAAATAAACATAAAAAAAGGAATAATAAAGGAGAGAAATGTTACGATAGTTATTTTTTCCTCACATCACATACCGCTACGTTTTTGTTTCTTGCAATTAAAATCTCTTGCAGTGCCGAGTTTGCCCAGCAGGGGGCGGTTACACTTTGGCAGATTATACAAAACAACGGCTAAGCGGAACTTAAAGTAGAATCCGGTGTGAACTTAATCGACCGGGAGCGAGCCTCTTTATTCTGCCCGAACTGTTTTTTTCTTTTCCGATAAAGCGAGTTATAGTAGCGACCGCCGGCAAACGTTATGGAGAAACACAGAGTGATGCGTGATATACGTTCTTCTTAAAAGATTTGCGTAATAGAACTATACATTTGTTAGTTAACCATGGTCAAATAGGACGACAAAACAAAACATGAAAATAAAAACACCAGCCGGTAGCTGAATGACGGAGGAGTATCTTTTCTGAACAGAGGTTACCTCATCCTTATCATAACAGACTATTATTTATAGCAAAATATTATAAGTAGTAATTTGTATTTGTGTTGCCACCATATTCTAAGCGTACTTTGCAAACCAGGTTTTCCCATTAAAAAAAAGACAAAAGCACATTTTCGTTTTTAACTGTAGGCATTTACAAATTTGATGCTGCCTTCTTAAAATTCTTATATTGTCTATACATTATATTACATTATTCACAACATCTTCTTGTGTTTCTACCCATTGGGTAGGATATGTGCATAATATATTCAAGTTATATACAGCACCTTACAAACAAACATAAAGAAAGACAGACTACTGAAAAAAGCACCGTTGGAAGTGAGGCACAACGAAGGTGGGAGCTTTTTGAGTGCAAGTGGGTTCCTATGTCTGCTCCACACTGGCGCTGGCGCCGCTGCTCGGAATCAGGTTGGACGCTTCCTCAGGGAGGGGGAGGGGCGGCGGGGAGGGGGAGGGGCCTCCAGGAGCTTCACAGACCGGAACCGCAAAGCTTCGTCGCCAAAGACTCCGATCTGTCCACGCAGAAAGACGGGACCGGAAAACGGCGGCTTCTGTTGTACTCTGGCCGATCCCCCGCCCCCCCCCCCCTCCCCCGCCACACTGTCGCCTGGATTCCGACCAGCCGCCCAACCATGGTGTGGTCTGTTCAAACATGAACGTTAGGCACCTTATTTACTCACGTAGTAGTAACATGCAAACCTCCTTGTAGAAAACATAAAATTCATCTTTATATCCTCCATTTCACAAGCTATGACTGCGCAGACGGAGAAGCCCAGGAGACAAACGCAAAGAAGGAGGAGGGGCAGGGCGGGGCGTTGCAGGGCAGGGTGGGGCGGGGCATTGCAGGGCAGGGCAGGGCGGGGCGTTGCAGGGCAGGGCAGGGCGGGGTGTTACAGGGCAGGGCGGGGCGGGGCATTGCAGGGCAGGGCAGGGCGGGGCGTTGCAGGGCAGGGCAGGGCGGGGCGTTGCAGGGCAGGGCAGGGCGGGGTGTTACAGGGCAGGGCGGGGTGTTGCAGGGTAGGGCGGGGCGGGGCGTTGCAGGGCAGGGCAGGGTGTTACAGGGCAGGGCGGGGCGTTGCAGGGCAGGGCAGGGCGGGGTGTTACAGGGCAGGGCGGGGTGTTGCAGGGCAGGGCGAGGCGGGGCGTTACAGGGCAGGGCGGGTGTTGCAGGGCAGGGCAGGGCGGGGCGTTGCAGGGCAGGGCGGGGCGTTGCAGGGCAGGGCGGGGCGTTGCAGGGCGTTGAGGGGCAGGTTTCATAAGGGGAGCCACCAGTGAGCCCGACTGCCAGAGGAACTGTTGGCATTCACCAGGACGACTCGTGACCTTTATTCACTGTTGGTAGTTTGGATGGAATGAGAAAATGATTAAATATTGTCACAAAGTACAAAAAGTACATATTTATCGAACGAGCTTTGCACTTTTGGCAAATAAATGTTTTGATTTTAGGCAAAGCTACGTCTTTATCAGTTATTGAGCACGATCAGAGGTTTAGTAGCTGAACCTAAACTTCAACCTTTGAGAGAGAGATGACAAACTGTCTTCACTTCCAGGTGTGGGGATGACGAGTGCTGTTGGAAAACCACTGCAGAGTACAGTTTGCACAATATGACCCCTGATGGACGTTGGGAAAATCTTCGTCTTAAACCCAAACGCAAGACAAGTCGCGTCCAGAGTTGTGATTCAGACCCGAACTTTAAAGGTTTGGTCATCCAAACCGTTTTAATTGTCATTTTACGTATCGACTGCTTTCTACAATTTGCCTCAAACGTGCAATGCCAACATTCCCCCCGGAGTTCTCGTTGGGCTCCATGTGGTTCTACTGCAGACGGTTCACACTCGTCTCTGAGTTTGGGTGGATTGGATGGATGGGGGGGGAGGGGGGGGAGCAGCAGTAGCAACAATAGTAGCAGTAGCAGCAACAGCAATAACAGCAGCAATGTAGTAACATGCACACACACACACACACACACACTGGCCGACGGAGTTGGAAGGTCGGAGGTTGGGCCCAGAAGTCTCCACAGCGCTGGTAACATTCGTTATTGTTTGTTAACGTTCGTCATTGTTTGCTAACGTTTATTAATGTTTGTTAACTTCATACAGGTTTCAAGTTTACACGCAAGAACTCAGAATTTATATTTTCTCTTTTTTTGTCACAAACACGGCGGACCAAAGTGGTTTGGTGGTGTAAAATCTTGTTAGAGAGACATGAGGACTGCAGCTCGGTACGGTTCCAGTAAACTCCTGACAGAACCAACAGTAGGTGCAGGTGGCTGGTTCTCACTACCAATCATTTATTTGTTAACTTGGAGTCATTCTACCAGTGCCTTGCAAATTAAGTGCTTTTTTTTTAAGCAAATGAAGAATATTTTACCAGATGTTTTGCAAATCTGTTTGTTTTCTGACCATTTCTTTACTGTAATCATCATTAGCAGTTACTTTGACCTCAGTATGATTCTGATCATTCAACGATTGAAGGTTTAAACGTGGACTTCAGGAGAAAACTGTAAAAGAAAAAAAGTTTTGTGCTGTAGATTAGTTTTTGTTTCACATCCTGGCTGAACTGTATGAAAGGCTTTAAAACATGATATGTATGTTTTTAACAAGAGCTTCGGACTCAGTCGGTTAAATCTCACTTATACTAATGAATACATTTTGCATTTGAAGTGTAGATAATAAATACATCAAACTGAGGGATTAATTGTAACAAGAGCAGCTCATCAAGGCGATAAAGTACCGAGACAAAAAGACGAATATTAAGTAACCGGAAAGGTTGGTGTTCCGTTGAAACTGTATGAAGGAGCCGAGCTACAATTGAACCTGGCTGGTGTCACATTCTGTCCCTCTAGTGGCGTCACTTTTGCACTGCGGCCATCGTGCAGTTTGTCCAGAGAGACACGGCGCCGAAACTGAATCGGTGCATTAATACGGACCGACGGTCGGATAAAGTAACTCTAAACTCCAAGCCCTCGCTTCATCAATCACTCTGCTGCAGGCACTGACACAACACACCTGCAGGGGGCGTTCAGGTGATTTTCTGTTGTTGGAGAGGACTGACCAGCACACACACACGCACACGCACACACACACACACACACACGAGAAGGGGGCGAGCACGCTGCCGAACGAGGGGCCTCCATCCTGTCTCTACTTTAAAGGGCTTGGCAGACTCTGCAGGGTAGATCGCACTTTTTCAGCACATGGCGGAGGAGGCGGGTGGAGGGGGGGGGGGGGCGGAGAAAGCAGGTGATGGATGGAGAGGGCGTAGCGCGGGTATGGGAAGGGTGTAGCGATGGTGGCGACGAACGCCAACGAGACAAACGAGGCAGAGAAAGCACACGAGCAGAGGAGAAGGCAACGATGAGCAGAGAGAAAGGCTAGATTTTCAAAAAGGTTGCTTGTTTTACAAAAGAAGGACCCTCCCATAGCCCTTTGACTTCGACCGCACACACTTCCCTTCTAAAAACCTGATCGCTGTGCTGACGGGCGCAGACGGGCATCTTCACTCCGTGCCGTCATTGTTTGTGGCTTCAGAGGCGTGGAGACGGAGAGCGGAGCCTCAGGTTATATTTGTGTTTCGTTTGTGGTTGCCATGGCAGCGGGTCTGGGTTGGGGCGGGGCTGTTGGCAGGACGCACCGAGCATGTCGAGACGAAGGGTGATGGAGGGGAGGGCGGGGGGGGGGTGAAGGTATGCAGAGAAGAGAGGTCAGGCGCTCAGAGGTCTGTATTAAAAGATGGACGATCGCCCCCTGGTGGCTGGTTGGTGTAATGTCATTAAAAAAACCCATCTTAATGTTACCAAAAGCTCATCAAAGAAGTGACGGAATACTCCTGAACATGCTTTTTGTTGTTCCAAAATTAAATCCTGCTTAATATAGTCTATCAACATTCTCCTGCTAAACATCCGGGACTCGTCACTGATCTTTAAATAATCTGAAGAAACACTAAATATGTGGCAGCTTCCGTTAAAATGACACGCCAACATCTGAAACTCCCCCTGGTGGTTAATTAAGATGCTAACTTTAGCAGCGGAGAGAAGCGCCGAACTGAATACGGAAATCTTTTTTTTTGCTAACCCGCTCGTCTGATTAGGTTTTAGATTAAAATTCGATGAATGTGTCATGTTTTCAGAGAAGTGTCGTCAATCTTTTCAAACAAGCGAGCAGCAGACTGAAAAGCGCTTCTGAACCGAAACGAGTTCTGTGAATTACTAACTCGTCGAGAAGTTTAGTCCGTCTTTATGTTCAGATTAGGCTGCAGATTGTAGGCGGATGATGAAGACTGCCTCCTGGTGGCTAGCATCAGTACTGCGCGCCCTCGGTTTCCTGTAATTCAAGTTAGATTTTATGAAGCGGATTGTTTTGCTAATGTGGTGTTGGCTGAAGGTCCGGTGGCGAGCAGAGCGTCGTCCATCTTTACACAGCCTTTGTTCGGGGAGCTTAGAGCAGAGAGAGAATGGGCTTGGAGCCGCCGCTCGGTGGACTGTTCGATATGTGACTGTTGGTTTTTTTCTTTGTTTTGCTTCTGTGGAATCTTTTTAACAAAGTATCAGACGATGCGAGGAATCTCCAGTCCAGCCGGCGGCGGTGGCGAGGCCTCCTCTCCTCCCGAAGAGGCTGCAGTGAGCAGACGTGAAGCAAGCGGGACAAGTTGTTCTCTTACTAAGTCACTGTGCCTGTGGTGTCAGCAGACTGAAATGTTGTAGGCTGGGTACGAGTATTTCTTGCAGTATTTCCGATAATAATAAGAATAAAATTTAAAAAAGGATATAAGCTTATAATACTTGTTTTTTGTTTTGTTTTTGCTCCCAAATGTTTAACTAACGTTGGAGCCAAAGTTCAGTCAGTCATTCATGAAGGACCAAAGGAAAAAAAAAAATCTAAACGAAACAGAAAAAAGACAAAAAAAACAAAACAAAACACATCATCATCATCATCATCATCATCATCGTCACATAGCATCATTTCCCTCTTCTCTTTAACAACAAAAAAATAGTGCAACTTTTGGATAACTTTTCTTGTTTGTGTGTTGAATGTTAGAGCGAGTCATCCCCCCCTCCCCCAGTTTGCTTCCTCGTGAACCTTGGCACTAAAAGATTTGGGGGTTTTGTGAGTTTCTTGTTTTGTTGTGTTCTCTGCAAAGTCCTTGATTCTCAGTCCTCGCTTTTGTGCACAGATCCCGGTCCAAAAAAACCAAAAAAAGAAGAAGGAAAGAAGTTCCTGGGGACAGTTGCTGTCGCCCGAGGAGAGAGAGGGCCGAACGAGAGAGAGAGAGAGAGAGAGAGAGAGAGAGATTCAATCTGTGCTAGCGGTGTGTTTCTTTCTGGGGAAGAAGGGGAGAGAAGTGTGTTGCAGAGTGAACGTCAGAAAGAAAAGGACAGGAAACGCCTCTGGGTTCGTCTCTTTCCTCGTGTTGTAGCTCGGGTTGATTTTAACTTGTGCATGGGAGTGAGGACATGACAGAGAGAGAGAGAGAGAGAGAGAGAGAGAGCGAGGACATGACAGAGAGAGAGAGAGAGAGAGAGAGAGAGAGCGAGCGAGCATGTTAGAGAGACCACTGCTTACAGGGGACCAGAGGAGGGGGCGGGGTTAAAAGAGACAGTCTGGGGGGGTCGGCCCCTCCTCTTTTCTTCACACCAGGTCCTCCGGTTGGCCGTCCTT
Organism: Blennius ocellaris; assembly: GCF_963422515.1. Taxonomy (NCBI): domain Eukaryota; kingdom Metazoa; phylum Chordata; class Actinopteri; order Blenniiformes; family Blenniidae; genus Blennius; species Blennius ocellaris. The sequence goes on along the minus strand of NC_137657.1, from coordinate 4,049,705 downwards.
GGCCTTGGCAGGTACAATTGTGCTTTCTGATTGGCTCTGCTGCTGGATCGTCCTGCTCCCCGGCCCCCCCGGTCTCCCCACCCTCTGGTTATTGCTGTGCTGGTGTAGAAAGAACGCTGATCCAGGGTAGTGGCCCATCACCTCGCTGTAGGCCGGCGGGGGGCCCTCCATGCGCCCGTGGCTGCTGGAGTTCGCCGCGCTGATGCCCGAGTTGCTGCTCGGCGGCCTCGGACCTCCCGCCCCCATCCCCCCTCCGACGCCGCCCCCGCCGCCGCCGCCCCCCACCCCTCCCAAGCTCCCGCCCCCTCCCATGTCGATCAAGTCACTGTCGTAGATGGTCCGGTTGGGCGGCGCCCGCACCGACTCGCGATTGAGCTCCATCTGCTGCTCGGGGTCGCGCAGCTGCAAGGTGCAGGGCCCCTGGTAGGGCGGGGGCTCCTCGCCGTCCGACAGCGAGATGGTGGGCGGCAGGTCGATCTGGTGCTGCAGGTATGGGTAGGTGGGCTGGAAGCGGCTGAAGCGGTCGCGCTGCATGAAGGAGGGGGCGGTGAAGCGATCCCTGGCCTGGGGGGCGTATAACACCTGCAAGGAAGACGAGGAAACACAGTTAGTGAAGAAGAGTGAAGAAATGATCCACGAGATGTTCTGGACAATGAGGATGGAACCGCCGCTTTGAGGCGGTCAATAGTCTGGTCTGGTTGGAAACGGTCCAACACGACACACGACAATGACTGAAGTCGACCTCTTGACCTTGGTCCACTCAAACCAACAAGATTGCAGTGTGAGGCTCCGTTTATACAACAACGTTTTCCATTGAAAATGGAAAACTTTGGTTGCATTTTGGAGGTCTGTTTACGACAACAGCCTCCAAGGTGGAAGTTTTCCACGGAAATGGAGGGGATAAAAGAAACTTTTCAGAAAAAAAGAAAAGAAAAGGTTGTGAATCCTCCCAGTTTAGACTGAATAAACACAGACACTCATCAGGGATTAACATCTTAACATGGAATATTGCCAATGTCTTCAATATAAAGCAGGGATTTACAACATCTCCCCCCAGCCGAGACAACATTGCTGTCCTACCAAACACTTACATTTAACTTTTATATATCGTAACACGATTCAGAACAGAACTGGAGCTGGTCTCTATTGTGAAATGAAACAATGATTCAGAGAAAGCAATCATCGTTTTAACTAATAGAAATCACTCAATTTTCCACGTCTGTTTAGTTTAAATGAACTGGCGCTGCACCAGAACCATTTGAGGTTTCATCCCCAAAACATCCATTTATAAAAATGAAGTAGAAAAGTGAGAAGGTATTTCAAAGATGAAACTTTTTTTTTCATTCCTCTTCTTGATGTATTGTCCTCCCGGCCTCTTCGTGACCTTGTGTTCCTTTTTGCGCTCACATGTTGCCGCCGCACTCCGTCTCATCCATCACTCTCAGGACGTCAGTATTGACCCCATTTACAGCTGACCTCAGATTCTGTTGCTTTGATTGGATTTCAGTGGGACGCAGTCAGACGTCCGGGTGTCAACCAGCCGCTGAGGGACGAGGGCCTGATGGGCCTGATGGGCCTGATGGGCCAGACCGGCTGCATGTCCAGGGACTCAATGTGGCCAAATACAAAGAGAAGCAACAGGAATCCAGGGCCGACGAGACCGTCACCGCAAACCCCAATACCCAGAGAGCAACTGCCACAACATAGTACAATTTCAGGTGGATGAAAGATCAATGGGTTTAACTGTTTCTCAGGGAAGTGAAAACTTCGACATTTATTTCTGTAAACTTAAAACATTTGAAGTTAAAGCAAATGTTCTTTTTTTCATTTCAGGAAAGTTTCACAATTACACAGAAAGTTTTTTTTTTTAAATGTGCTCAGTTTAAACAGAAACAGCAGAAATAGTGAAAGCGATGTAGTTTTCATGTCGGGCCACGAGTGAGAGCTGTTTGGTTTTGTAATGAAACCACACACACACACATGCAGAGAACAAGTATTTCAATGCAAAGGGTTTGAATTTAAGGCTTCATGATGTTCAGTGAACATGTGATATGAAACATTGCTATGGAGTATTTTGAGGACGACACGATTTGTGATACACACAATAAACACTCACACATATGAAGTTAATGTCTCCATGTTGGTTTTGGTCCATACAAGACAGGGAATTATTCCTACTATTCCTATATAACTCAATCAGCGATATATTGACCTTGTTCTGTTGATGTTCTCACACTTTGCACAATTTTGTAACAGATAACTATTTACAGAGGATTTTCATGTTACAGAAATGAAACAAGTGGAAACAAAACAAAGTGGAGGGCCTCAGATCCACAATGTGATTGAAAAAAAAGGGAAAAAAGGAGAAAAAGATGATCCACTACAGCAGATTTTCACCTCAATTAACTCTTTGGACTGTGTGAGGCTCATTCGTTCCTCACATTTCTAGTCAAACTCCACACATTTGTGTTGCGGCAAATCGTCATCAGAAAAAACTTGTTTCAATTAGCCGCCGCTCTTTAATAGTCAAACTCTACTGATGAGGCAGACCTGGGGAGGGGGAGGAATGACAGATTGGGGCATGTGAAATGGATCGAGAGAGAGAGAGAGAGAGAGAGAGAGAGCGAGAGAGAGAGAGAGAGAGAGAGAGAAGATTCTGAAGAAAGGGGAGTGAGATAAGGAGAGGAGGAGAAGAAAGAGCCATGGAGATAAAGAGAAGAAACGGAGAGCCAGAGACAGAAAGGAGCAGGGAGAGAGAGAAAGAGATAGACAGATAGACATACGGATGAAGGTGGGGGGGGGGGGGGGGGGAAGGTGTGGAGCTGATAGGGGGAGTGGAGCGCAGCCGAGCAGGGCAGCTCTCAGACGGCTGTCTAGACAGTGTCAGGGGAGGTGCTGCTGATTAATGACGCACCAAAAACCATCCAACCCCCCGCCAACACCGCCACCACCCTCTGTCACGCACACACACACACGCACACACACACACACACACGCACACGCACACACACACACACACACACACACACACACACGCACACACACACACACAGGTCCCTGCAGCTCTCAGCCACCCACGCCGGCTCTCTGGGGTTCGATGGCTTTCAGCTCCGTTCACCAGCACCTCTCCTCCCTTCTCCTCTTTTTCCTCCAGCTTCACTTTTGTTTACATACGAGTTCTTTCTGTTACCCTTTTCGTTTGGCCTGGGTGCGTTAAATGCGAGGCCCTCCGGCCGCCTCCGGCCCCTCGGCAGCGCCCTCACACTCCTGCCCGCTAACCTGCTAATCACTGGAGTTTCGGCGACGTCTCTGAACTCCCCGTGTTCTCCCGGCGCGCCCTGCCTCGTAAAGGGAAAACATTAAAATAAAAATCTCCTCCATCTGGCACCGATGCCATTAGGCAAACAGATCACCAGTCGCGCCGAGTGTGCTGGCATTTGTTGTTCGGTTCCTGTGTTCACAAGCGTTTGAGGACGGGCCAATTTGCGATTCGGGACATTGCCAGACGTACCCGGGCAAAGCACACCAGCTCCGATTCCCGAATGATCAAATATTTACAAGCGACCAAAATGCAAATGTCGGGATCTTTGTGCACCCGACGGCATTCCTGTAACCGCGGAATGATTGTACAGGGGCAAGGCCTGATAAATAAGCCAACAAAGAAACAAAGGGGAGCAGCGAGGAGACAGAGACGTCTTTTATAGCGGCGTGACTGAAGCATGGAGACGAGACAAGAGATTCACGTCTGCTTTGTCTCCGTCTCATTCCGTAATGGAGCTCCCTCCTTCTCCACACTGATTGTTCAGTGAGCCACACTCATCATTTACAAGTCATTTCCACAAACCGGTACCGTCTCAGTCATTTCATATCACACGAGCAGGGCCAGAAAAAGCCAATCAGGTTTGGCAGCAGTGCAGTTGAATGGCTTCACAGCGCCGGCAGTTTGTTTAACGGCACCACAAGACAAAGAGAGCGCTTCCTGTAAAACAGCAACCAACATAAACAAGAGCGCAGACTCATGGCACGTATCCACCAGGTAATGGAATCATCAAAAGGAGGGGAAAACGACAACCGTCTCGTCTCTGCTCTTCTGTTTCACAAGGTCCAGACTATATTTGGCTCTGTGTTCATCAAGCTGATGATATAATGAAGATTTGGGCTTCCAAAGCCTTTTTTCTAGGAAGCCTCCCTTCAGATAAACGACTGTCGACCATAAAGCCAGGAGCTGCCAGAAGCCGCCCTCTCAAAGGTAACGCCGTTTCTTAGGTTCTTCATGGGACTTGTGGACAGTCACTGCAGTAACAGTCCAACTTGGTCACCTGTTCATACAAACATGTGTGTTCTCCTCTTGTTTATGTTTAGAGCTCTGAGTGTATGTCTGTGTGTGTGCTTTCATTACGAAAACAACCAACAGCGCTAACTTGTGGCCTGACATGTCCACTCCGTCATTTCTGCTGTTTCTGTGTAAACAGACTAAACAGGAAACTTTTCGATGCGTTTTCACTTGAAATGTCGTGGTGCAGGCGAGGCCTTATTCTGCAGGGTTTGGGTTTGAGAGGTTTGAGTCTTGATGGTGTCCAACATTCACCCCTTCATGAAGTCACTCAGTTTGTGTTGATGGCTGTTGAGCTTCGTCGGGGCAACGTTCCTTCTATTCCACACCTTCTATACCTGAAAATGGTCGACTTTGGCATTTATTTTCAATGACCACGGCGCAAATCCGAAAACGTCTTTTCTAAAAGACTCCATCGTTGAAGAGAAGAAAAACACAACTTTTCTGTCAGCAGAAGTCCTCCACATTTGCTCTATGTATCATGTTGACTGGATTCATCAGCTCTTCTCCAACAAAGTGGCCATTTACTGCACCGTCAGCTGCAGGGGTGGAGACACTATACCACACCACAAGCTGACTGCACCTGTGACACCAAGAAGAACATGTGCTTTCATTTCAGTGGCCTGGCCGCTAACACGTTACTCCCATTCACGTGTGTGTGGCAGTATTTATTAAAACGTTAACGTGCAAATCGTTACTGGAAACTGAAAAACAACGGTCTCGTGGTGTAACGTGGACAGCTTCTGCTCTTCATTATGCTTCTCTCAGAGCTTCTGGGGTTGGTCGTGTGCTTCGTAGTGGTGATTGGAGGAATAATGATGAAAAGGTGACTGGACGTTCCACACAGAGATGTCTTTATCTGACGCTAAGTGTGATGAGGAGTGATGGCGGCGGCGGTCTTACCTCCGAGGCACCTTGTCGTGAGCCACCGTCTGAAGGCCACAGACACCCATCCTACACACCGGCACAAACAAAGAGCAAGGCCAAGAATTAAAGGTACAGTGTGCAATATTGTTAAAAAATCTTCAAACTAAACTAAGAACCAAGCCACATTCGTGACGTTATTCCAGAAGACTAATCGGGTGCCGCAGTGGCTCAGTACTGCCTCCTAATGCACAGGAATCACTTATCACTTTCCCACAAGTATCTACTTGGCCCGACTCGACTCGACTCGCCTTTGATGCTTTTCCATGTAGTGTTAGTACCACGTACTCTTGTGGTACTTGCTACACTGAGGTTCCAAGCGACCTGAGGCGAGTAGACGATGTGACGTTAGCAGATGCCGATTGGCCGGCGCATGATGACACAGATGAGTCAGGAGAGCATCTCATTCATCCCACCATGTTTTAAACGCGATCAAAAACAGAGACAGATGCAGCGACAAGGTGCAGGCGTTTTTTGTCTGGTGGTGACCAGAGGATTCCAGAGCTTGATGGAGCGACCCGCTACGAGCATCGGGAGGTCTAAGAGCAGTGGACACCACCAGTGTTTTGGATTAACTGGTTTCCCTGTGAACTGGTGACCAGCTTCCTCGAGCGTCCCCTTTTCAAAGCAGATGTTAAAAACCTGACCAAAATCTGTCGCTGTCCTGGCGAACGTCGTTTAGCCACGTTTCCATCAAAGTTTAAAGAATCGTACCGAACTCACCAGTTGACAGGAGCACAAGTGAAACCAACACACCAGCTAGTGAAGCACATCTTCACAATAAAGCAAAATCATAACAATCCACATTTTGTAATATTAATAATTTGAGCCGATATCCAATATGGAGTTGTAGCTCCACTCTTGCAAATGTGTTTTCGCTCTGCACCAGGAGATACAGACTCTATCGAGGGTGATTGCTCTTGCACGATGGGGAAAAGCTCTCATGACTCCACCCAGGCCGCCGAGGCACTATATTGTAACGGAAAACCACCGAAGCCGAGCCGAGTAGGTACTAGATGGCCAATATATTCAATATACTGGATCTTTAAAGACAAAGGACTGTTAATACACCTGTCTGGAGCTTCTTACCAGCTTCACAGAGATTTTTCCACCTTCAAGTTATCAACAAATGTACTAATCTGCTGTGGATGTTTTTCCTTTTAGAGCTCTGTTTGAACAGGTAGGAACTATTTCACTGAAACAGCTGCAGAAACCGACAATCATGATGGCTTTGTTGTTTGTTTCTGCCTGGGATGTTTTCTGATGCCACACCATTATTAGGCTGATGAAACAAACTTTTCTACTCGAACCAAAAAAAAAAAAAAAGATGAAGAGCGGAGCGGGAAAAGAAAACACCTAAAAAGTAACAACTTAATGAGGACACAGAAGATGAAACGGCAGCAGGGAGAAACAATGCCTGATGGCTTCAAATACTAAAAATCCTGCCCCGCTCACGAGCGACGACAACAAAAGGCAGCCGGCTCCCGCCTTCAAAATAGGAGAGAAGTTACAACAAAGGAATGCGACTATCAAATAATTGCGGCTTCCCTTCGTCTGCATTTGACTCGGGGATCTTTTCTCAGACGGCGCAGTCGACGATATTTAGTGGGGGGGAAAAAAACATGAAAAAAAGAAGCGAACATGCAGAAAGTCTGTTTCTTTATGCGTCTGTTCAGGGTGCAAAGGCCATCAGCAATTCTCTCAGAAAGCGCTCGCTTCCTCGGGGCTTTGTTAGCCTGTTGCCGTCTGATGTTGCATTTATGGCACTTTCTTCTCCCCCTTTGTGTTTGCTTCTCTGCGCAGAACGCCGCCTTTGATTGGATGCTGCCGATCGCAGAGTGACAGGAGGAATGAAAGAGACGAGATGAGGGATTAAACTAACTCAATGTAAACAACCTGAGACGGGGCCACCGGGCTGACAAATCACTTCCAGATGCAGGTTACAAGCTGAGCACAGAGTTATGTGCAGCGGACGACATCAGGAAGCTGCCGGCGTTTCATCCCCCCCCTGAAACAGGACATGATGATACAGGGCTTCAGAGTGAGGGGCCGTCCTGGTGGGGACCAATGAAACGTCAGCGGCAGCAGCAGGAAGAACAAAAAAAAGAGAAAGAAACACAATCTGGGGCAGTAGGCCTCCCTGTGATTGGCTAAATTCGTTGAAATACAGGGCATGGAAACACTATGAATGTGGGCTCAGTCAGTCTGTTGCAAAATGTACTTTGTGCTTGTTGAAGTCAGGATAGATCTTCTAGAAAGATCCATCCAAACAAACACGACTTGGAAATGAATGACCTCACTGGGGCACAACTCATTTCAAATCATTTGGAGATGTTGGCAGGCCTGGTGGGCCAGGAAGATTGTCGCCCGGTGGTGGAAACCTGCACATGACCTCCCAAAATCTCACCGGCCGAGGAGCTTTCTGAACATCTCATACATGAAACTGTCGTCAGCAGCAAAAAATTACCAACCAATCAGCTTGTACAATTCTGAAATCGGACAGTTTGTCAAAAGGAAGCTGCTAATGTGAGCCGCTGGTGGCGGCCAGTGGATTTGGTGTGGGGGAGGGGAAGAGAAGTGTCAAAATCTAAATTGTGAACGTTTTTCTTATGATGGTTTCAGTTAAATTGTTTTTGTTCCATCCATCTTTAGACGTTTACTTCACAACCTGAATGTTGGCCCATGTTTCAGTGCTTCATTCCAAAATCAGAGGTGAGCGAGATCAAAAAAACCCTCGGCTGTCTCACATGAAAGCAATCAAAGACTAACAAACACAGACAGCGACACAGCTCGAGAAGCTGCCTGCAGGTCCTGTTAGACTTTTTACAGGTTTCCAGTGATTCTGTTGTGATTTCCAGTCAACAGATCACCATGAAGAGAATCTTCACACCTTCTGCCACCTTCTCCTTTGACATCCTGGACTCAACAGAAGCCTTTCAAATAGAAACACTTATAAAGATTGTAGGACACATTTTTTGGAGTCTAAATCCTGTACAATGTACTTGTACATATTGTTATTTGTAATTGATATTTTTAATATTTTTCATACATCTAGTACATGTCCATATATATATATATATGAATGTTTGATTATGACAACGCTGGAATCGTGAGTATTCTGAATCTTTTCCTTGATTGACACTTTTCCGGCGAAGATCAAATGTTTGATGGTCCAAATGTGTCTGGAATCCAGAGTTTGCCTCGGGGTGTGTAAATGCAAGCATGTGTGTGTGTTTGTCCCAGAGTGTCAACATGTCAGCGTGGGGGCAGAGCCGCTGTCTGCTGTCTAGACGGCGCTGTAGTGAATTAAACATCAAGGCCTGACAAGAGTGTGGCTCGGAGGAAAACCAATTCAACAAGTTCACCCCGCAGACATGAGCAGAGCTGTTAACACGGCCAGACCGGGACGAACTGGGAACCCCGGCTGGGCTGGAGAGGCCGGAGCTCGCTCAGCACAACCCGGCTGGCAGCACCGTGGCAGAGCTGCAGCAACACACTCATGTGTGACCAGGCTGGGGCTTCACACACAACACATGAACACACACTTTCACTATCGCTTTAGATCAAAATGCTGCTGGCATGGATGCTGGGAAACAGCCCTGCCAGGGAAGTCAATGCAACTCAAATAGTCGCACGCACGCACACACGCACGCACGCACGCACACACACACACACACACACACACTGACCTGCTGGAGGGCATGGTCGTGCCTGCGGGCCTGGCTCTGCCTCGTGATGAAGGACCAGGTGGAGAGCTTGTAGTGGTTGAGCAGGCAGATGATCACCACCACCATCACCGTCATCACCACGATGATGATGACGATCTGAACAAACTCCAGTTCAGCTGCACAAACACACAAGAGAAGAGGGTTAGTGTCAAATCCACGGACGGCACGGTTTGAGAAGGGTGAGACTGAAGCAGCGCGGTGCGTTAGGACGGTGCGTTAGGACGGTGCGTTAGGACGGTGCGTTAGGACGGTGCGTTAGGACAACAAATACACCCGGATGTTTTAGATGTTAATAACTACTTCTGAAATAAAGCCAGAAGAGGAACGGACCACGACACTGATGCCCTGCTTTGTGACACGGTACACTCAGAACATTATCAACAATCCTACGAATGTTATTTTCCTACGATCCATTCATTCATTCATTTGAGTGTATTTCATCTTAAAAAACATACTTTTTTCATACATTTAATCATATTCTTAACATGTAAGACTTCTGTGTATGTGTCTTATTGAGTGTATAATTCTAATTTGTCAATATTTTGTCTTGATCTCTTTACAAGCATTCTCGCTGTTCTTTTAGCTTTATTATTCTTTACATTCAAACCTTGTTCTCATCTATTTAAAAAATATGATCACATCATTGTTTTTATTTTTACTTTATTTTTTTTAAATTTAACCAGCTTCTAAAAATGCGAACTGAAATAACAAACAAAGTTCTCCGTATGTTGTCCTCTAATATCTAATATACCTCCCAATGCAGCCCAGAGAAATCACTGCATCGCTGGTTTGTCTTGAAACATCACAAATGGAGCTCCAGTGTTTTGTTTGTGCTGTAAAAATGGATTCTGTTATTAAAATTGTTGCTTCGGCCCTGTTATGTCATTCACAGCTCGTATAAAATGACCAAATGGTTGTTTTCTTTGTAGCTGCTTCAGTTTTCAGAACGCTCCAAATAGTTGTAGTGAAAACCGACCGCGTCGCCTCAGTCACACTGAAACAGCAAATTCATTGGTCATGTTGCTGATTTAAAAAAAAAGCAAAGCCCTATTTAAAACACAATTATTTGATCCTGACTTCATTTAATGAGTTGGTGTTAAGATAAATGAAGGGAAGTTGTGTTGAGGCCTTTAGCGACTGTTCTGGTGTGGTTCCACCAGCAGGGGGCAGCACAGGTCAACCTGTGGGCCGGTGTGTGTGTGTAGGGCTTCCTCCAGTACAGAGCTGCGGGTGTGTGTGTGCCAGGCTGACGAGTTGTACAGACGAAAGCTTTAAATCAGAGCTGGAGACGAGTGTGGAGACGGCGGTGTCTGTCCCGGCGCACACTGCTTCCTTTGTCCACACGCTGAATAACCGCCGTGTTTTCTGACCGAGCCGCCAGCGCTGATCTGGGATGACCTCCCAGAACGGGGCACGGCGAGCAGACACAATGATGGCGGCCTTACAGTTACGTACGTCAGCCTCTTGTTCATTGTTTGTCTTTCATCCTCTCACTCCTCCATTGCTCCACCCGTCTACTCCTCCAACGCCCTTCTCCTGGAGTCTGCCGCCTTTCTTCAACCTCTCGTCCTCTCCTCTTCTCTCGCCCACCCTCATTCCTTCCCTTGTTTCTTGCTCATCGTCTCCCACTTTCTCTCCACCTCCGCCTATCACTCTTCCCGCTCTCCTTCTGCGATCAAAGGCTCTTTTGTTGCGTGTTGTCAGCCTGAGCAGAAGTCTTGACCCCGTCTGGTGCTGGCACTCAGTGTGACCTCTGACTCATACACTTACTCACTGCTCCGTCGTTCATGCACTTTTCTGTTTAACAATTTGTGCCCTTGTAGCTCTGCATGAACAAATGACGCTAAACAGGCGGGTTTGACAGGTGGGAATTGGGGTCACGCCAAGAAGCCCCCCCCCCAAAAAAAAAAGAAATGATGAATTCCTGCAAAAAGCAGAGCAGAAGCCCAGAAGAAGCCAGCGTTCCAGTTGTCCGGAGCCTTTCCCTGTCTTCCCAGACTGGGTAATCCTCCCCGGCTTATTCGTCTGCATTAGGCTGGGTTAGAGTCGAGCCTGAGCTGAAACATAAACCTACCCAAACCTGCCCGAGCTCCTCCACCACAGCAGCCACAAGGGAAGGGCGGGGCGGGACTGAGACGCCGCACATGGCCAACCATCAGAAAAGCCCAGCCGAGGGGGGGGCCGAGGGGGGGCTGTGAAGCAACGAAACCTAAGCCAGTAAAACCAACCGACAATAACCAGCAGAGAACCCAGGGGGTGCTTACTGCAACGGCAAACAAGCTCTGCAACTTTCCTTTTGTCAAGCCCAGAGTGATGAGTGAGAAGGTAAAGCCACTGAAACCCACCCCTAGAAAATTAAGCAACACGGACACTTAAAGCCTCTTTGAAACAATTACCTTCACACACGCTATTGAAGTTGAGAACGACGGCCCAACCCCTTTCTCACACAGCACATTGGAGTTTTTCATCACATTTTAAAATGTGTCTTTCCTCTGGACCTGGAAAAGGAGGACTGGGAGGGGTGTCAAGAGAACGGATCAAGAGAAGGACCCGTGGAGGGCAGAAGGAACGGTTCCCTCTGGTTCCTTCAGGAACCCACTGCTTCCTAAAGATCTTTGACAGGAGAACCCTCAAAGTCAAGCAATGCTTCCTCATGCCCCTCGTCACAAAGCTCGAGCAGATGCCATCCAAAAATAAAAAGATGATATTCAAGACTGGCTGTAACATATCATAGCTGCCAATGCATCCCACAACTATTGAATCTGTGTGAGTGGCTGGATGATCAGGATTAGCCAGTCAAGCTAACTGTGCACCGTCATCATGACAAGTTCTAAACCCTCTTCAGAAGTTTGCAGGATGTTGATGGCATTTACCTCACAATTCAACTCGTACCAGCAGGAATCTGCCAGATGGTTTTGGAGGTCCAGCAATGAACCAGAAAAAAAGGTGACTTGTTCAGTCTGACATTGCAGGAGAGGAATGAAGACTGAGTCCAGTGACACATTTCTTTTCAGTTCCCAATGTAAAACGTACTGATGTAGATCAGTACTAGACATAGTGTCTGGAAACGTGCCCGTATCCACGAAGCATCCTCAAAGTAGCTCTTTGTGACGTCACTCTTTAAAAAATCTTACAATTCCTCAGATTTGAAGATTTTTCTTAGAATTTCCCCTTACTCAGATAAAAGTCATTCACAAAACATCTTCATTCCTAGGAGAGATCTCAAGGTGGAAAACCACTAAAAGTACTGAGGAGGACTATAAAGAAGCCTTAAAAGTTTCCCTAAAAGTTTCTCAAACAGACAAGATGATAGAAAGACAGCGAAAAAGATGTTCTCTGTTTGTTTAACGGCAACGATTGAATGACGCTACAGGAATACTGTTTTTGTCGACCTCATCAGGGAGGAGCTCAGACCACTGCTCTTCTGTCCAGTTGGACTTTCCTGTTCTTTTTCTGGTTTGCATTGCATTTCTTGTTTTCATCATTCTGCCAAATTTGAAAAGAGCTCCAACAATCACAGGAATTAGTGACACCGGGTCATTCATTAATATCATTATAATACATTAAGTGGTAAAAAATAACCAGCATGGACAGAAAAGATAACAATGATCAAATCAACGTAATAATCTGCATGTGAACAAAGTAATTTCAATCATTTTTAAGCTTTGTACAAATTAATTAAATTTTTCTGAGTCTCATCATCATCATAACATAAAATAATTTTCATGATTACACATTTTTAACGCAGCCCAAAGAGCACAGAGCGTCTTCCTCCCTCTAACAAGCAATCACAGCTTTCAGCAGACTGCATCATCCAGAGCAACGGGGTCAACCACACCTCCTCACCAACATACAAGTTGCTGTCAACTGCTTGCTGAGAGTTACACTTCCTGAAGCACTTTTCAGAGTTCTAGGCGAAGCTGAGAGACTCTGAGACGCAGATTTCCATTCATCTGTTCAACTGCTGTCAACACTTTCACCAAAAGTAGACAAATTAATTTCAAGGTAGAAACATTTTTTTAGGTTTTATGAGAAATCATTTAAAGGTGCAGTTCTGAAATGTGGACCAAACTATACATGCTAGTAACTTTGACTGTAGGCGGTACACACACACACACACACACACACAATCCACCCTCCAATGGCGTTCGGTGTCTTGCCCAAGGACAGGTGGAAATCAGACCACTAACCTGGAGCAACCGGATGCACAGCCGCCCCACTTTTATTGAGGCCACCTCACAGGAAGCTGCAGTGGATCCTGAAAGCTCACAAATACTCCAGAAAGTCTGCGCAACGCCAGTCCTCTCACTGTTGTACTGCTGTGCAAAGACACTGCTTTCATCACGGAACCAATCAACCTGCAGCCCCACAGCTTTTCAAGACAAACTTGCAATAGTACTGGAGTTTGGGCAACCGTCAAGTTGATAGATTGGCATTAAATGATAATTTGATCCTTTTCAGAAGTCTTGTAAGACCTTCCGATAGAACCTGATACCTTATAACAACAGCAAAGTAAAAAAAGGCAAAGTTACGCAACTTCCAAGGACAAGGTCATAAATCCATCCTGCTATGGGCGGGAGAGCCTGCTCCGGTAAGAGGGGTTAGGTAAGATAGTCGAGGTGAACCAATCACAGGCAGAGTAAGGGCGAGACATGTTTTCATTACCATAGAGAAGTAGACATGGAGGAGCTGCTCCTATTTCTTTTCATTGTTCACTCACTTCACTTCCTGTAAATTTACACCGGAGCTACGACGAGGAACGATCTTGACGGTTGGAGGCGACTGCCAGTCTTTGCATAATTACAGTCTGTGACCAGTTTATGTGTCTTTAAAACGCCAAACAAAGTGTCTGAAGCAAAACCTCTCTTGGGGTGTCGTAGTCCCCGGGTAGGGAGTCTCCGCCCTCGCTCCAAAGACCACAACGTGTTGAGAAAGGCGTTCCGTTACCAGGCTGCTTGTTTCATCTGGGAAGCTTCAGCCACTACCAGCCCGGGCCTGTGCGCTCGCCACAGCAGCCACAGGGAGGGGAGGCTTTCATTCAGAGAACTGTATTCTGGGAAACTAAGTCGGCCGGGCCCTTCTGTAAGCCGACCGGATAAATATCACACACTCTTGCCTTCTGCCGTTGTAAAAGCCACACAAACCAGACTGCCCGACGCTGGCGTCCTTCTTCTGAAGTACAGGCGGGGATGTTTTTACAACCCAACTTCATGTTTTTACAGTTCCAGCAGAAAAAAGAAAAAGAAAAGAAAAAGAGTGTGGTTGCTGCAGTCAGTGGTTTCTGAACGTCAGGGAGGAAGGAAGTCGGGGAGGAGTGGAGGAGGAACGCAGGAAGGAAGCGAGGAGGAGGAGAAGAGATTGAATAAGAGAGGGAAAAGTGGGGAGGCCTATCCTGCCTGAACCCCAGTATCCACCCAGTATCCACCCAGTATCCACCCAGTATCCACCCAGTATCCACCCAGTATCCACCCAGTATCCACCCATGTTCACAGCCTCCAAGAACACAGTGTACGAGTCCGGGCTGCCTCGTGGGCCAGAGAACAGTGTGTGCTGGCAGTCTGCATTACCAGCACCAGTCTGATGTTATTACAACAGTAATCCACTTGTCAAAACAATATCAGCCCAGCGTCTGCAGCACCCTTATTCCTTCAGTAGGCAGATTCATTTGCCTCGCAAGCCAGGCGTCCTGTCCTCTTTTCCTTTTTTTTTTTTTCCCACAGAGGCTGCAGAGTTTACGGAAATCATATGAAAGTGACCAGACCACAATTCAAGTCCTTTAACAGCTGGACTATCACTGTCCCTGCTTTACCAGACGAAGGCATCGACGTAATCTGAAAAATGTACAAGATACTTCACATTTGCATGATGTTCTGGAGCTTCAGTGAGGGAGCAACAACTAAAACAATCTACACTCTACTGTCTTTTTCAACCTTTTCCAAGGAAATGTGTTTTAAAAAAATAGACATTTCACTTTGAAGAGAATCAAGTCATTTATTTGTGTCACTTTTACAGTACACCAGTCTTCATGGAAGCACTACTCTGCATGAGTCAGCGTCTAAATATAAACAACACAATTATCCCTAGAAAATTAAAATGAATCAGACAAAAAAAAAAAAGAAGAGGATCAAACCTCCTTTTTGCGGAGCCCCTGACAACGCAAGACTTCAATAAGTGTTTGGAAAAGCTGCACACTCTTCCTGCAGAAAACCACAAGGAGTCCCTCTATCGTCCAAAGTTACCTACTGTGACAAAATTACAAAGCGGCTCATAAAGCTGGCGTAGAGCATTTCTCAAACACCAGCAGAGATCCATACAGCCGCCGTCTATTCTACCATGTTCAACTTAGGATTCAAGACCAAGATCACTACGGGAGAAAGGCAGAGTATTGATACGAATCACCAGTTCAGCTCAAAGAGACACGACAATGAAATGCTTCTCCACAAAACGGATCATTTTTTAAACTTGGGGGGGGAAAAGTGATATTTTCAGTGGCTTGGCGCACCGTTGTCGTGGCTGGACGCCCGAAACGCAACCACAGTTTTCCCTTTTCACTTGAAAACATTAAATGGGGCCTCAGAGACAAACAAACCAAATAATAGACACGTTCACATGGCGTCTCTGAGCAAGCACTTGTAAATGTCTTGTTTGTTGTGACCACAATTGCAAAAGCATTAACATCACGTGATAAAATGGCAGCACAAACACGGCTTTAAAAAAAAAAAAAAAAGGTAGAAAAATGATTCCCTATTTGGGTTGAATTGCCCATTTTTGAGAACAATACGTAGATTTTCCAACAGGAAATAGACTCATGTTGGACGCACAGCAGCTGCCACATTTTAACAAGCCACACTAAAAGCATGATGGGTAAACAGCATGGGGCGAGGGCGAGAGAGAGAGAGTGAGAAAGTGCACACACTGACCCAACGACGGCCTTTTGACCTGTGTGTGTGAGAGTGTGTGGGGGGGGGGGGGGGGGGGGGGTGAGGCCACAGGGAGGTCAGACAGTTCAGCTGACCCGTGGGTGAACAGAAGCAGTCAGACACACAGCCGAGCCGAGCCGAGCCGAGCCGAGCCGAGCCGAGCACCGTCTGAAGGCCGACTGACGTACGGGCACCTTCAAGGGTCAAACGGCTTCATTCCTCTGAAGAAAACGCTCGTCTCAAAAACGCTGATGGGGATTTTCCAGAGCGGGCGGGACGCGCCGTTTCAAACGCTTTTCTTTATTTTCAGCCAATAAAACCAATTGTGCCTGGGTGGAGATATTGCACTCTGACGGATAATACGATTTGCTGGAAGCTGTATCATACCAGGGGGTGTTCAAAGAGTGTGGAGGGCAGATATGAGAGGTCGGGGTAATGCCGTTTCCCAGCATGAGTAATTACTTTACATTTTGGGGAAGTTGTGATGAAAAAACTAAAAGTGGAGGATAAATATATTTTCCTGTAAAAAATAACACATTCTGAAACTGAATTTATGGAGAATAATTAAAATCTTGGCTTGCTGGAGCAGTTCCAGTCTATGTACCATATATTGTGAATGATAAACTACAGCATGTTTAAATGATTCTTTATGGCTCCCTTTACGCCATTAACAACGATTATATATGACAAAAACACGAGACGGGATTAGATTAAAATGATATCAATTAAACATACAATTATTTGTCCAGATGGAACTGCACCATGTTTGTTTCCCACCTTTTAGATCAACAGTTGATCTGCTGTTTGTCACGCCAGTGTTTGTTGACTTTGTTATTCTTTGATTTCTGTGCTATTGACCTCTGACCTTCTGTCACCAGCCATGATGTAAAGTTGAAAAAAAAAAAGGAATGAAATACAATCCCTGGTCAACCCAATCTGGAGCAGTATGGCTCCACCTGATTGGCTAAACATGTTGACATGCCCACTGCATGGAAATGCCAATTATTGCAGTTCCGTCAGCGTTGTAAATGTTGAAATTGACGATATGTTTGCAGGTACAGCTCTCGCGCGTACAAGTTGGGTGTTTGTCAGGAGAACTGAATGCAAAGGAGTTGTTACCAATGACCAGTGAGAGCCAGGCTGTAAATATCGTCCTCGTCACTGAAGCTGGACTTCCACAAACATGTTCATTCAAGGACAACAAAGGACCACTCCGAGGCCAATGGATTATTTGGGGTTTTTTGGGGTTCCTTTATACATCAATTGATTTGAATGAGGATTTTTTTTTCTTCTATGATTTAAACCAATACTAACACAGCTGTATTTAAAAAAAAAAACGTCCCCAGGGTCACTTGAACAAACAAGCATCCAGGTAGTTCATCTGATGAATGAACTTACAGAATGGATTGCTGATGCTCAGAAACTGCACATACATGTTGAAGCAGAGAACAGTCCAGCATTTTTTTACTGATTAAAACATAGTTTATTTTGACGGATTAGACTACGAGACAAGAGACAATCTTTGACGTTAGGTCAGTCAAAACGATGGACAGCCAGAACGTTTAGCAGGATCTCTGGGTTGGAGGCCTGGACGCTGGTTTTATTAGCTTTATACACCAATACTATGAAGTGAAGTGAGCATTACAACATTGAAGATAGGCCTATTAAATATAAAGGCAATCTGTCTTTGTGCGATGCTCTAGCGGTGTACGATCAGCCGCAGAGCCTTCCAAACCTTGGATGTGCTAACGCTGTAATATCCACAGTAGATCCATTTCTGCGGGCAGCAAGAAACAGTTAACGGCAAGAGAAACTCACTCCGATGACTAATGAGGGCGTACAGGCCCGGCCTGTTCGGCCCTGAAATGAAAATCAGGCTAATGGCTATCTATAGAGACAGTGCACACTCTGCTGGGGCCTCTAACATTGTTATTGCTCAATAAAGTTAACATTTGAGCTCGGATGACCTTAGACGCTTCCGTGAGAAAACGCGTTTAGTTTGCACAAAGGAGCGAGCCTTTTGTCCAGAACCATGAGAATGCATTCTGCGATGCAGGTTTGAAAGTGGATGTGTGCTGACAGTACAGAGTCTGAGCGTGCAGGGACGAGGACGGAGAGGAAGCAAAGGAGGCGGGGGGGGGGGGGGGGGGGGGGGGGGGGCTCACTAGCTGCTTGCTAATTCAGAGTCGGAGAGCTACTCCCACCAGCACAGGAAATGCCTTTTCTCTCTTTCAGATAGAGGAGAGCTTCAGCTGTCATGAATCCTATTCCTTAGCAGCCAAATGTAGCGGCGCGCAGTCCCAGAGCTGAAAGCAGCAGTTTATGGGATCTGCAGGAAAGCGCGGCGGCGACTGGGGTGCGGCTCGGGGAGGTGACAGGACAGCAGAAAACAGATGGCGAAGACACCCGAGTCTTCTCAGATTCTCCGAGTAGAACAAAAGCAGACTGTGGAGACACGCAGCGCATGCATTAAATTCACTGAACACGAGCCAAAGCTCCTCGCTATGAAAACAAGGAGGTAGACGATGGTGCAGAAGCCTCCAGGCTCTCTGAGAATGTTCAGAGTCTTAACGACCCCGAGGAAGGGCATCAGTGGAGGTTACAGCAGACTGGTGATGCTGGAGGTCTGGACGTTTACCAGCATCCACAATATGAAGAAGGCCAGAAGAGCAGCCAACACAGAAACGTGGAGGTGTGAAGGCCAGGACGTTCTCTCCCACATGAACAACACTGGATTATGTGGAGCTATGGAGGACTACTGGGTGTGTCATTGCAGATGGTGATCGTCTCTTACACCTCTTTTAAAACATAGACAGTTAACTTTCTTATTAATCTGCAAAAGGAGGAGCCTAAAACCACAGCAGGCTTGTAGAGTGTCTTCTCAGAAGCTTCAGATCTGCATCTTACAACCTTTGGGCTCATGAAGTGCCTCAGGATTCTGCCTCCGATTTCCCAAAACATTGTAGTGAAGCCAAACATGGAGAACCCGCAGACTGACTTTGCGGTGTTGTGGATCACCTCTCCACTCTTCAACATTACAGTGAAGCCAAAAATGTAACTCTCACCAACAAACAAATTAAAGACTCTTCATAAAAAGTCCTACATGATCAGGACCTGGGCTCTGCCCCTGCTTGTTACTGATGGCGACTCCCAGCTGGTCCTGGACTCCAGGGTGGGAACGTGAGTCTCGAGCTGGGGTGTGAAACATGAGGCCTGTGGGCCAGAACCGGCTTGCAAGACATTTCGATCTGAGAAAGCATTGATTTTAAAACAAAAAAACTCATTTATAAGAGTAGTGGACACAACACTGAGCCCCGAGCTGACATGTCAATGAACTGCTATCAAAGTAGCCTCAAAGTCATGCTGTCATGGTGAGTTGGTAAAAATACCCATTATGCAACAGCTAGGGTAGAAGTTTTTTTGACATTTCACTGTATTTTGCACCAGAAGGTTTCACTAAAATTGGCTTTATGTTGAGATTGTTGGCATTTTCTGTCTTAATTGTGAAAATGTAGACATTTGTATCTCTGTACTCTGTGCCAAAACAAAGAAAAACTTTAAAGCTTAAAGTTAAAGGCTATTATGTCACTATGTTACCAGTCCAGCTCACTCAGGATGTAAACTGGCCTGCATGTGGAACCTGAACTGAAATAAGAGCCTCTTGCATACCGGTGTAGCTACCAGATCTGTCCGGGGCGGCGCTTGTACTGGCGCTTGCTGATGACGTTGCACATCATGAATGGCTGCGATGACGTTTCGCATTAGCACTGGTTGCAATTTTCTCCCGTCACAGTGTAAATAAGTTGGGAAGCTGACGTTAGCTTCGTAGCTTCGTGGAACGCTAACGTGGTTGTGTGAGGTGAACAGGAAGCAGCAGAGCTCACTCTGGTCTAACTTCAGCAGAGTGTGGAGACTGAAGGTGCCTGGTAAAACTTCGTCTGATTATCATGACGTGTCCGTCTATTTTTCCCCTCTTCCTTTTACCTTCCAAGGACTTTCCAGTTCTTTTTTGAGCATCAAGCCCTTTTCCTCAACATAGCCTATTTGATTATGAATGTCTACTTGTTGGATTTTGTATCTGCTTTTTTTGTGTGTATTATCCATCTATCTATCCGTCCATCCAGCCATCCCGTATTGTATTTGGTCCATGTAGCATTGCCATAGTTCCTATCGTGTGTGACGTTTTCGGCAGGCGCAGGCACGAGCCCCTCACAGGTCTGGTTACCGTACCTCGTGTTTGACATCATGAAGATGTGACACAAAACTGAAATATTCTCTTGTTGTCACGTGTGTCAAAACTCAAAATGCAAAACAAGCATCCCATTGGAAAGAGTATATGTTGTGCGACACATTTACAGAGAAGTGTGTTTATTTCCATGATTGCTAGTGGAAGCTGCAGAGAGCCACAAGAGGCAGGCTGCAGACCCCTGCTCTTCACAGATATCTGCCTTCTGCGGACACTCAAGTGTAGATGCTGCAGATGACTACTTTCCTGCTTCCTGCTGCTCGTCTCAGCAGTTTGAAAAAAAAATCTCATTCTCAGTTGCACCTGGCAATCAAATCTGCACCCGACACTTGTGAAGCGCTGTGCACTGCATCCGGCATGACTGGTAATGGAAAGTGCTGTGTCACTGTAACAAAAAACATGGACTCAGAGTGCTCCGTGTGCGTGTCTGACGAGCGAACGAATGAACCAGCGAGCGAGCGACTGAGCCAGAGCACCCCGAAGAAGCAAATGTGCATGTTAATATGAAGTGGAGGGAGGGAAGATGAAAATAAAAGTGCCTTTTTTTGCTCCGACTGGCTCGTTCTTCTTCTGCTGCCCAGCTAGAGGCCTGCTGAGTTCACAGCCTGCTGCCCACCACACCGGGCCCACACACGCACACACACACACGCACACGCACACGCACACGCACACGCACACGCACACGCACACACAGCCCTGTCTGCTGCCACTGCCGTTGCTATGGTAATCCTTGGGCACGGTGCCGTGATCAACAAGGCCCGGAGCTGCTGGGGCGCCATGGCAGCGACCTGGCTGGCACACACACACACACACACACACACACACACACACACACACACACACACACACACACACACACACACACACACACACACACACACACACACACACACACACACACACACACACACACACACACACACACACACACACACACACACACACACACACACACACACACACACACACACGGATGGATGGAAGGAGGCGAGGAAGGAGAGAAAGCCAGGGCGCATATAAAAAAGAAGAGTTCAGTAATGAAGGACCAGAGTTGGATGAAAGACGCACTGCTGAGCCTCCCTTGGGAGGTGTGTGCAGTGTAACGTCTAGACGGCTGGTATCAGGCAGGAAGCAGCAGTGAAACGGTGTGCGTGTGTGTGTGTGTGTGTGTGTGTGTGTGTGCGTGTGTGTGTGTGTGTGTGTGACACAGCATGAAGTAGATATCAGCCTAGTTACAGCCCCCCCCCACAGTCAGTCAGTCTCTCCATGGAAATAAATGAACTAGTTTAGTGCTGCTTAACCCCGAGGAGAGAATTGGGGGGGGGGGGTGTATCTGTGTGGGTACGAAGCCCATTTGGCAGGTATCGCCAAGCCAGCGACGAGATGACGACGCCATGCAAGGAGAGGAAACGATGGAAGAGGAAGAGGCTGATGAAGGAGGAAGGAGATAATGAGTGTGTCAGAGAGCGAGAGAGAGAGAAAAAGAGAGAAAGAGAGAGAGAGAGAGAGGGGGGGGGGGTGCCAGACATGCTGTGGGGACTGAGGGCAACAAGAGAACAAACAATTACAGCTCTGTCTCCCCCCTCACACAGCAGAGCAGGGGGAATCAGACAGCTCCGTCTCTGCTGCACCACAGAGACTAAAATGGGATTACAGAGCAGGAAGCCTCCAACTTGTGCAACGCTTTAAAGAGGCAGTGCTCTCCTCGCAGCCGGCTGAAACCACAAGAGCCCAAATAGGGCGAATCACATGTGATGACCGGGACTTGACGGGTAGGGGCAGTTTATGAGAGCGTGGACAAGTAATCGGAGAATCAGATTAAATCAAACTCACAGGAAGGATGAGTGATAATGTGTCACTGGAGAAGAAAGCCATAATCATGACTTGTTGGGTTGATTATTAAGGCGAAAACGAGAATACTACATACTGTCACGCTTTCAAGCAAAAAGACGAGAGAACTTGGTGGTGAGCGTGTTGGACGAGTTGGATTCAACAGGAATGAAGAAAAACCAATTCAACACGTATGATAAAGTCCAGTGACACGGCTGCAGTGCATCGGACAGTGTGAAGTCGTTCACCGCCACAACACTAGGGGGCATAACCACGTGAAACTCGGTTGTTTTTATGTTTCATTATGAGCAATGTGACAAAAATATCAACTGCACATTTTAGCTTCGAGTGCAAAGCAGCGCACGGTAGCAGCGAGCTGCAGACGTGCCTCCTGCCCGCTGTCGTCCATATTAGCAGAGGTGAGCGCCGCGCTGTGGGCGGCGCCAAAACCACAACGTTTTACCCCATTTAACAGCTCCAGCCTCCAATCAGGTTAACTTTCCATATACAACACCATCATCTGCATCACGTGGATGTTTCTTGTCTCGCTCCATGACGTGGTGGAGCAGACCAATCCCAGCCCTCCAGGTCTGCGTACGTCACTTTGCGTTCTGTGCTGCGTCAAATGTATAGACCAGAGGTGTCAAACACTTTTCAGTTCAGTGGCCACATTCAGCCCAATTCCATCTTGAATGGGCCAGAGCGCTAAAATATATAGTGCCTGAATAATCTTTAAAATTAAACTTTAAAGTCTTAGATAGCATACGTGATGACAATATCTATATTTTCATAAAAACCAAACAATGTCAACATAAAGGCAATTTTACGAAAAACCTTCTTATGTTTGACGCCACTGACGTGGATAGAAACTGTGCGTGTCGGTGGTTGGTGACTACATATAGTAGTAGAAACTAGGCTTAGGAACCATAACTGCACTGAGAGGAGCAGGTTGGAGTTTAAAACGGCTTCAAACTACAAGGTGTTACCTTGATGGTCACTGTGTTGTTACAGCAACGAACTCCAGCTTTGGGTTTAATGTGCTCGCTCCAAAATCTATGATCAGTGATATCCAGGATTTGTAGTGAAGTACTGGGGCTCCACTGTGCTAAAGCACCAACATAAATGTAAACGTTGAAATAGTAACGCTGAAGCCACAAGAAGAGCAGTAATACCTCCGATGAAGAGTGAAAGCCACAACACAGACAGCTGAAGAAACACTGAGAGGAGTGGAGTAACAGCCACTCCTCAATCATCTTGCCATCGTTAAACATGAAGCGAAAGAAAACACGCTTTCCCTCACAGATAAACACCTTTATGTGTTGTTTTTATTTATTAAAACTCAGGTGGTCATTTACCAACACTCACAGCTCTGGGACAACACGGGAAGGATATTTGAGGAATTCTTAAAGAAGCAGCTGCAGGTTTAATTCCCGGCACAATCTGTTGGCTCCACTTGCGTAATCCTTTCAGACTGGTGGTAGATTTGTGAAGAAGAGCTACAGACTGGGAGGGAAGTTAAAACGTCTTTAACGCAGCATCGCGAGGAATAGGTTTTCATTTAGATTGTTCAAGATGCTCAGGTCAGGCCCACTGACAGCAGCCTCGGCGGACAACTCGTCCACGGATGAGACTTCAGAATTTAAAATCCTGAAGATAAACCAAGTACAATGTACTTTTACATATTATTTCTAATTGATATGTTATATATGTTTCATATATCTAGTACATGTGCATTAGGGGTGTAATGGTACACAAAAATCACAGTTTGGTTTGGTACTCAGTTAAGGGGAAAATTAAACAAAATACTTTTTACTTGCCCGGACAAATTTTGACCCGCCCGAAGTTTAACGTAATTATAAGCTTGGGTAATGTATGAATTTGACCAACATAACTTTTTTACTGAAAAACACTTGTAGTGTAATCTATATTTTAACTTTGTTCTTCACAGCAAAAGGCCCAGAGTTGAGTTGATTCCCACAGAGGGTCGACTTCTGGGCTTTTTGCTGTTGGTCTGAAATAAATGTGATAGTACTCAGATTGGAGCGGTCACACCCTCCTACTATATACTACATACTGCCACACCTTATTTATTGAATTAGTCACTTTTTATCCATACACATTGTTTAATGACTTGGTAATGTGTGTCATGTATTTTTATTATATTAACAAATCAAATCTGTCCCCGTTCCGCCTCCTCTTCCTGCTCAGTCAACTTTTTTTTCTGAACCATAAAAAGTTATGAAACTTTGGGATTAGAAACTCAAAATAACCAAAAATACGTCGCTTTAGTTTAAGTTGTTTTTTTGTGTTGAATTCGAGTGAGTTTTTAATACGTTCCGGTGACGATCTGAATGTTGATGAAAGTAAAAAATAAAAAATGGCGGACGACAAGGAGTTTTCTCGACGCTGTCGTTCAAGTGAATCCCGAGGAATTACGCGACGCCAATCAGAATGCATATTTTCCAGGTAAGACGCAGCGTCACCGACCAGAATGGGGAACACCAATCGGGAAGAATATAGTAGCTGTGATTGGCCGCGGTCATTGGCGTTCACGCGAGAATCACGTGGTGGTGCTCTCGGGGTGAGAAATGGCCGCGCCCTGCGGTGGCGTGATCCGTTGGCGAGACCAAGTGATTTTTGCCGAAATAAACATCAAAATATCGCCAAAAAACCACGAGCCCGTTTGGGCAAGTTGGGTGGATGACCCGGTTGTCCGAGCAATGCTTTTACTAGCCCCGGACGCTCAGGCAGCCTTAATATCGAGCCCTGGTCTTAAAATGTTTGTGCTGTGGTGCACCTCTGGACCGGACCAAACATGCCTGGACCAAATGGTACGACTACCAGTACATATACTGTTACACCCTTAATGTGCATATATATGTAGTATGTTATCATATGGCTTTTTATTCTCGTGAAGAATGATCTTTGTGCAGATGATGCCTCCACACTGAACCTTCAGCACTGCTGCACGTTCCAGCTCTCTAATGACTATCAGTCATATTTGAATCATGTTTATCATGTAACGTTGCTACTGTAGGAGCCCCACAGCTCGTTCACAGGTCAGAAGGCGTTCTTACGTGATGCACCTGAACACATCACTCAGAGCTGTCAGCTAGGAAGCGGCATTATCCCATTCCGACATCGGGACACTACAATGTCTTTACAGCGTTATAAAGATATATTAGTCCTGAGCTCCATGTGAAAAGTTCTTCATCTGTAATCCAGGTTTTTTTAAAAACCAGTGTTTAAAGTCGGTACTATCTTTACTAGCGTAATGATATTGTTGTTATGCTAGCGCTAACGCTGCATCTGAGCCACATGTAAGCTGCTGGTCCAATAGGAGAGCGCAAAACATCCAAGATGGCAGCATCCAAAGTAGAACTTACTGCAGTTCAGAGGAGGAAAACGTGACAAAAACCTTTAATAAGCCATCACAAATATGCAATAATGCTGAAAAAGCATGCAATGTGGCTACTATACGAGCCCGTACGTGCCAAATACACTTTGAAATCCAATCCTTCAAATCAATAATGCTGAAAAAAATGGTGGTGGATGAGTTGTCCAGGTTTGCAGGTGTGGAGACGAGTTATCCGTGGACAAGTTGCCCGTGCACCCCCAGAAGCACACACACACAGCTTCAGATGAATGGAAAGTTTTCTGTGCGTCCATCACATGAACTCCTCCCTTTATGTCGCGGCCTGAAATGTCTTTCCTGCATTTCCCTCAGAACGGAGCTCAACTTTGGTTATTGCTGATGTGGGCCTGAACGACGAGACCCTGTGCTGAGCCGGCAATAAATCTCCACTTTCCACTGGTGCAAAAGGACTAACGTAGCCATATGATCCCCATCTGCATGAATATAACATGATCGCAGATAGGAGGAAAGCCAGGATCTGTGATAACACATCATGAATATTACACTGTAGTCTAATATGATCAATATTCAGGTGCTGTAATATTCATGTGAGGCACCGGAGCGCAGAGGAGGGCCCGCGGTGCTGAAGGATTCATTGCTGGACATGCCACTTGCCTCGCACAAGCTCTGTACCCCCCCCCCCCCCCCCCCCACCACCACCACCACCACCACCACCACACACACACCGCCTGCTAGCCTCCCCGGGGTCTCTCAGGTGTGTGAGTGTGTGTGCATTATCAGAGCCAGACAGACAGGATAGCGTCTAGACACCCCCCCCCCCCCCACGCTGCCATAAAGCCAGACTGACTCCACTCTCTCTGAGTGATTGAACCAGACTGCAGGGTCAGGCTGATGTCAGGGTTAAAGTGTGTGTGTGTGTGTGTGTGTGTGTGTGTGTGTGTGTGTGTGTGTGTGTGTGTGTGTGTGTGTGTGTGTGTGTGTGTGTGTGTGTGTGTGTGTGTGTGTGTGTGTGTGTGTGTGTGTGTGTGTGTGTGTGTGTGTGTGTGTCTTGCTGAGGTCAGTCAGGGTCAGTGTGTGAGTGGATGGATTGAGGGGGAGGGGGTGATGATCAATGCTCAAACCTCCAGCAGTGTTTTACCTCCGTCTTCATATCAGAGGACCATTTTGGGGGCGTGCCACAGCCTGCCTGTTCTTAATTACAAATATATTTTTAAATAAAAAAGAATAAAACACTTTGGAGAACCAAGAGCAGACCTGTCAAGTTGTAATACTAACTCTTTTCATGCTTTGCGTGTGTGTCCATAAATATCTTTGTACCATATTTTCTGCCCTATAAGGCACACCTCCATTGATTGACATAATTTACAACTTTGTTCATATACAAGACACAGCACCCTATAAGGCGCATACAATAGACCAGTGGTCAGCAACCTTTATAGCTCAAAGCCATTAGGTTACATTTTCCTCTGATTCTAACACCCAGAGAGATGCACACACTTTATTTTGATAGTCCTACCTGCAGCCTATGCCAGGAGGACACTACACAGTCCTCAGTATAAATACTTTAAGGAAATGTAAGTGTAACCTTAAAATGTTGGCAAGGAAACTGATATCTATACTTTGAATTATCTTGTTTTTTCTCAATTTTAAGTTCTCCAGTGCGTGTCTTCCACAAGCTGTACTTATTGGGATATCATCGCTGCTGCACGGGGACGGTTCAGACAGGGAAACACTAATATGCAAAGAGCCTTCTGATTAATGTGAGGTAAGGTTCCTGCGACACAAATATTAAACTCGCGTACATCCATGCAAAGTTCATTCCATTTCTGATTAAAAATACATTTTCAAAAAACGCCCCACGCCTGGTCCCAGCAGGAGGTCAATTTCAGAGCAGGCAGGACGCCAGGCTTGCAAATGGTAGCCATGGGAAAAACCTTCCTTACAGGCACAGGAGACGACCCCTGAACCCGGAACAGTTCTGGATCCAGACTTAGATGGTTACGATAAAGGTTAGACTAGTACTGCTTTCTATTGTTAGTGGGTTTACATGATTCCAGTCGTTTAACGTTTGATCAGATTCTAGAACGGAAACATGAGACGAAGATGGGAAAAAAAGCCCAATTAATGAACGTGTTAGTTTGAAATGAACCTGCAGGTGGAGGTGGGAGAAACCACTGACGGTGCAATAGCTACGCCCACATTCACCCCAGATGAAACCAAGATTAACCAAGCCAAATAAAAAGAAATATGCCATTCTTAGAGAAAGTCTATTTGGGATTGCACTGGGGGGGGGGGGGGGGGGGGGGTGATGGACACCAAAAAAAAAAGTCAGAAGATATCATGAAATCAGGTCAAAACCAAGATGTGTTCTCCAGATTCAGACTAAGACTGCACAATATCAGGTAAAGATGCACAGTGTTTTTCAAATATGGCAATGACGATATGATTTGTGATAAATTTCCATCACAAGTGCGTCTGAAGTTCCCGCCAGCAACTTTGGTCATTTTTGATTTTTGTGCTTCTGCCTTCTGTTCAGTGGCCACCAGACGTGAAATAATTACGACTGCATACCAGGTCATTCAGTCTCGTATGATTTCGGCAAATTTATTGCACGAACAATAACGCTGGGGTATATTGTGTAGCGGTGGCATTTTCCTTTATTTGCCGTCATGGTAAGCGTCTTACATCACTTCCTATGTTGCAGGGAAGCTGTGTACCTGCACATCTCTTATAACTAGCCTCAATACGGACTTTGTCGCTGTAATCTGGCCTGTATATAATTCTTGTCATGTCATGGCCTAATCTTCAATCTGTAGCAGTTTTGTAAGTTTCTGTCCTCTCAGCTTCTACTGAGTGAAACTGACGATAGGTTGCAGCCTCGTTGTTTTCAATCCCGCTTCACCTTCTGTCCTCTGGTGGAGACGAGGCAACAGCTTCAACCTGAATGATTCGTGTGCAGATTCACTGATTGAGCACTATCAGTTGCTGCTAATGGTAGCGATTTATGCTAGGTATTTTAATTCTGGTCAAAATTCCCATCCATGGTTAAAATTAGCTTCACGTCACCAGGGAAGGGTCTCCTTAAAAGGCTCTCTGTATTTACAGATGTATAATTACCCAAAGGTGTACCAGTCTAATACCTTCTAAAGTGAGACAATCTCCATTATTTCCACAATCATTGGAACTTCTTAAAGAGCTGTAGCTCACTCTGGATCAGAGGAGGTCGTACCAATTTAACAAAGTCAGCATTTAATTGATTGATAAACGTGTTCTATTTCTACGATAGTATTTGCTGCAGATCGGGTACAAGAGAATGCCCGCTGTGCCAAGCAGTGCCTGTTAGCCCCGATGCTAATACAAACCTCGTCGTAATCATCAGCGGCAGTCACGGGAGACGGACACGTGGTCGCCTAAAAGACAAAGTGGCAAACAAGCAGACATGCACGGCAGAGATACTGCTCTGATGTACTACTTGTGTACTTGTGACGCTATATGCCAAAGCAATAATGAGTAGATCCAGTAACAAGTGCTGCTAGCCTGCTAGATCTTATCCCTCTGTGCCACCGAGCTCCATTCTGGCTCACAAAGCATGCCAAACACATCAGTGAGGCACAAAGCTGCACTGGCACACACGTCCCTTCATTATCATGAACACACACATGAAGTACTTCACCTGGACTCCATCCCAACACACGCCTCCTCCTGCCAGGAACACTTCCTGGAGTAGTACTCTGCCACCGAATAGAGTTTTCTATAACCGTCTCCTCCGATTGAGTAAGAACAGTGGCCAAGCTCTTCAGATGAAGCTCAGTGGTCCACCTGGCTACCGAGGAGGAGATTAGCATGATCAAAAAACTACACCAGCGCTATTTGAATTTGTCTTGGGATTGTAGGATTGTCTTCTCAGGCAGATTAGCTTGTGCAATCAAACATATTTTTCCAACCTGTTGCTTTACTCCAAAGCCTTCAGGATTACCAGTTTATTCCAGATTCTGCCTCCTCAAAGCTAGCTAATGGGAGCCAGATCAGTGCTTTTTGAAGATATTTTAGTATCGTGGGAACGTCTTCAAGTGACACGGCTATGAAGAACACGCTTTTTCTAACTGCTGGCTGAAATACACACATACACACAGACAACAAACATTAACAATGACGAGTACACAGACATTGATATGGACAGAAAACCAAGATATAAAACCACCAAGTCCCAGGAGAACGTGGACTGGGAATCATGACACTCTGGAGGAAACCTTGTTGTTCTCATTGAACCTAATTTACACAGAGAGGCAGTCGGAGCGTTGTCGAAAAGTTCCACCAAGAAGTTGCGTTTTCACTTGAAAACATTGTGTAAACGAGGTCTGAGAAAAATCCTTGAATAATTGGTAGCTTATTTGGAGAACAGGATCTTGATCTGTGGACAATATGGAGACTCTGAAAGTGACAAATATGTGTTTTGAAGGCAGAGAAGAAGATAGAATGTCTCCGATGTTCTCCCTGAGTAGTCTGTTGTGTTACAGGGTTCACTGGGATCGGGGGGGAAAAGAAAAGCTCATATTGAGCGTACCAATCTGAATCGAACTCAGACTATAATAATAAGGTCCAACTCCAATAATAATAGATTACACACACACACACACACACACACACACACACACACACACACACACACACACACACACACACACACACACACACACACACACACACACACACACACACACACACACACACACACACACACACACACACACACACACACACACACACACACACAGTATTTCACCCTGCTGACTCCTATTAGCCAAAGGCAACTCAGCCAGCCATCCAGACACATAGATCTTTGTCAACTTAGCAGGGGAGGTTATGAAAATTATTCTGCAGTGTTCTTTTCTGTACAGGTCGCCATCACAGGTTGGCTGGTGCTGAAGGGGAAGAAAGGTAAAAAGAAAAAAAGAAGGAATATCATGCTGAGGTCTGTTAAAGGGGAGAAAGTAAAAGTGAAAGAACGAAGCTGTGAGCAGGAAAAAAAGCAAAATGTGAGTGAATTTGAGGGGGGGATTGGACACGGGGGAGATAAGAGGCGGAGAGCGGAGGAAGAGATTGAGGTGTGGGGAGAGCGTGGTAAAGGGAGACAGATGTTAAAGGCAGACAAACAACAAAGCGTGGCGTCTTGTGTCTCATCTCGGAGACCAAACAACAGAACCGGGGAGATGAGAGAGGGAGGTGGAGGAGGAGGAGGAAGAAGAAACCAGTGGGCTTCTGTCTGCCTGCCTGCTTCCTGGCTCATCTGATAGACTCCCCACCCCCCCCCCCCCCCTCTCCCACAGGAGAGGTGTATTTCACCGTACACCTCGGAAGTGGGTTTTCCACGTCGGCGAGGGGCAGTAGACAGCCTCCAGACCATGTGCTGAACTCCGGTCCTCGAGGGCCGCAGCCCTGCACCTTTTCCGTGTCTCCCTGCTTCCACACAGCTGATTGCAATGAGCAGCTCCTCCTCTGGCTTTGTGCAGAATGAGGTGATGAAGCGTCGGGACATTCAGTGGAGGGAGACGTGGAGATCGTGCAGAGCTTCGGCCCTCCAGGATCTGAGCTTGACGCCCCTGCTCCAGACGGAGGCTGGGAGCTGCGAACTCGCAGCAATCAGCCCAAAAGACAGCGAAGGAAGAAGAAGAGGAGAGGGAGAAACAGCAGGTGGGACTGTGGGTGGAGACGCAGGAGAGCTCTGGGAGATGGGGGAGGACGCATTCAGACTGAGGCTCAACGGTCTCGACACGCACACACGCTCACCGTTGTTAATGTTCAGAGAGTTTTGCTCAGTGCAGGGACGTGTGTGTGCTTTCATTACAAAGACAACCACGAGCACCAACTCATGGCCCAACATGCTTACGACATCCTTTTCAGTCTTCCCGCCGTTCCATGTCAATGGTCAACTGTTTTCAAAACGTTGTCGTGTGAACGCAAAGCTTTTTTAAAACCAAAATGAGTTCACGAGATGACATATAGCGTCTGTTCAACAGCTTCCTGTAACAAGAGTTACGACAACAAGTCATTGCTACCAGGTTGGGCTGGTTCTGGTGCCTGCATCTGTCCTACTACCAGGAGTCAACATCAAGCCTTTTATCTGAAGAGCTGAATACAAAGTTTGACTTCATCAATAAAGAAAAATACATATATTACATTTGAAGCTCAGGATCACCAGTCATTCAGTTTCAGTGCAAAATCTTTAAAAAATTGTTGTGGGAAATCACAAAAAGTTGATGAAAAGTGGCTTTCACGTACTTGGTGCCTTATTTCATTCATTGTTGCCTCGCATTCACAGTGGATCATCAAAATGCCAATTCAGAAGATTTAATTCAAGTAATGAAGTACTTGAAGCTGTCTCGAACCTCAGAATATTATAGAATTGTGGTTTTAGTTTGAATGTTTGTTGAAATATAACTATTGAAAATCTGAAAGTAGAACAAGTGTGAAGCTTCCCTGCTCCACTGAAAGATAATCTCACTGTTTTAAACGCAACAGCGTTTAAAACAGTGAGAAAAGAGGAAAGAAGCGGCAGCAGAAGACAAACGGCCTCCTCCTCTGCTGTGTAATTACACTCCCTCTGTTTGTAATAACTCACTTTAATCTGCTCTCGCTCTTCTTCTTTTTTTCTTCTCCTTCTTCTCGTCTCTGCCTGCAAATCAGAAGTGGTTTCCATTTTGGAAAAAGATGGCTCCTCAACGGCAGCATATGCTTGCGTGGCGTTTTCTTCTGCTATGACTCACTGTCACGCTGGCTGTCTCTCCGCAGAGATGGACCGTCTCTCCGACTCTATTTTGGTCGGCCTTTTTCCTCTGTCTCGCCCTCACTCATCACGTCTCTCCCTCCTTTTTGTCACCCTCCTCAGCCTGAAGTGAGCCACGTGTCTCTCCCTCCTTTTTTTTTTTTTAATTCAGTCATTCTTTCATTTATTGCCCTCCTCCTCTTCTCCAGCCATTCTTCAGTACATACCTTTGTCATCCCTCCTTCCCTTCGTCTTTCTCTCTCTTATCCCACCTCATTCCACCCCTCCCACCTTTTCCTTCCTCCTCCCTCCGACGCTCAGATGAAGGAGTGTAAACATGTCTTCCACATGCGGCCTCATTGTGCCGAGCCAGCAGAGCAAAACAACCACGCTTAAGTTGCTCAATAGGCTTCACCAGATGACTAGCGCCTCCTCCTCCTCCTCCTCGTTCACTTTTTTCTGCCCCTTCGGGTTGAGATGCTTAACAGGCATGAAGCAATGCCTGGCAGGCAGGATTAAGCAGGAACCAGACACGGAGGGAAGATAGAAAAGACAGGAAGGAAGGAGGAAAGATAAAGACAGTGAAAGTGAGACAGGGATGAAAAGAAGTGAGAGGGAAGAGTTCGGGGGGGGAAAAGAAAGTAGGAAAACGCAGGATAAAAGAAAGTACAAGTGGAGGGGGGAGGCGGGGGCGTAAAAACAATTAAAAGAAAAATCCTATCAAGAAAAGTTTGGTTCCTCGCTGGAACGACTTGGCCGTGACCGCGGGCTGAACTGCAGAGCGCTGCTGAGCAACAGCTGCTGACAAAACTACAAAAACAGGAGAGGGGAAAAAGATGATGAAGAAGAAAAGAAAGAGGCAGAAGGAAAAGATTAAGGAGACGCAGAGGAGGCGGAAGAAGAATGGTGGTTAAGGAATGGGAGACGAAGAACAGGAATAAGAAAGACAGAAGTGGAAGAAAAACATTAAGGAGACGCAGGAGGCGGAAGAAGAATAAAGGTCAAGAAAAGAAAAAAAGACGAAGCAGGAAAAAACTAAGAACATTAACATGAAGTGAAAGAAATGAAAGTCAAAAAAAAGATTAGGGACTTGAAGAGGAGGCGGGCGAAGAACTAGAGTACAAAGGTGAAGAGCATGAAGATAAAGAAAAGAGCAGAAACGATATGAAAGAGAAAACAAATACCTGAAGTAAAAGATGTAGAACATAAGAAAGAAAGATGACAAACGAAAGCCAGATGAGGAGGTAGACCGTGAACACACTAAAAGGAAGACAAGGGGTAAAAAGGAAAATGAAGCAGAAAGAGAAAAAGAAATGAAAGATGAAAGAAGACAAAGTAAAGAAATGATGAAAAACAAGACGGAGGTTTTGGAGGAAGGGAGTTGGAGTTTTGAAGGAGAGAGTCCTGCTGAAGAAGAGAGGGATGTGGGTATAAATAGCGGCGGAGAGCAGAGGGATTGAAGGAGTTCAAATAAAGGGGAGCATAGTTAAGTGTGGAGAGTGGCTTGTGCTTCGTTAAAAAAAAAGGAAGGGTCCGGTCCTCGGGGCCGGCGCAGACCACCTCGGCAGCTCACGTCTCCCAGCCGGCAGGAGGCTCAGCGCCGTGAGTGGCCTGCCGTCACGGAGGAGAAAACCTCCATTCACCGCGCCAGCAGCTGGCGGGCGCCGCGCCGCGCTCGGCGAGGGACGGGGATTGTTTTGGGTGAAGTGAACACCTGCAGACACCAGTAGCCCCACGACCCCCAGCCGCACTCTGCTCAACGCCACGGGCCGGTGGTCTGGTGAGCCACACCGTTCCTCAGTTCATCAGTCTGAAAAGCTGCGATGGCGAGCAGACTGCTCTGGTACACAGCGACAGTCCTCACTCAGGAGGACACGGCGCCTCCTGGAGACGACCTCGGGGACCCGGCGCTTCAATAAATGACCCTCCGGCTGGAGCAGTGGCCAGACAGCGCAGCAGACACGTTGGAGCGGGATGGCTGTTCGCTCCACTCCGTGTGGCGCTACAGTGACAGGTGCCTCTGCTTTCTGTGCGACGAGAGACAAGCACCATTGGCCATGAACTTCATTATCTGGGTCCGTGTCGTTATTTTGCATCCCTGGGTTGGTGCGATTGCTGCCGGCTGCCTTGAAGCGGAGCACTTCATTTAACTGGGGAATATCTCCCCGTCTCTTACGAGCATATTAAGGCTGGAGTTAAATGATTGTACAAAGTTGGATTTTATGACAGAAGCGTGTAGCGATGAAGGAAAATCTGAGTTCCGAATGCAAATGTTTAAAGGGAGTTCATTATCCACAGCTTTAAGAGTTTTCATCCGTTCCTGTCCTTCTCTCCAGTTCACCATCAAAATCTAATCAAATCAAATTGGTCTCTTCTAATGGAGTCACCACAGAGGCTAATGTGATGCTACATTTTCACATGAAAACAAAAAACTTTCCTCGAGTTCTGAGTGTCTGTATAAATGACAACGGCGCTCAGAGTGACTGCAAACAACTTTTTGAAATCTTCACCCACGGTGGAACTTCTCTGAAAATGCTCCAACTCCATGGAAACGAGGGAAATGCAACTTTTCTGAAATGCTGCTACTGCTCCTGCGCACCACGACGAGAGTAAACAGTTCTGCACATGCTCAGTAGATGAGTAATATCAAGAATGTTTCCTCCAGGGTGTCATGCCTCCCAGTCCATATTAATTCATTATTAACAAATTAACAGCTTAATTTGTAATATTTATAATATTATATTTATTTTTATGAACAGCCATATACAATAAGCATTAATATAGGCTACTTTGTGTGTTCAGCTATATGTGTACGGAAGAGCATTAGGGCCACTGAAGGGAAAGAAAATTTCAGAGGCTAATAAATAAATAAATAAATAAATCTTCAGATCTCCAGAAAAAGTTGAAAATCAAAGTCCAGATTTTTTTTTTTGTCTTTCGTACTCGACGAACGTCCGCGATGGAACAGCGCTGCAGCTGCACTGTGTTTAGGAGATACATTCTGTTGGGTTTTTTCTGCCCACAAATGTGTTTTTCTTCAGTGGTCCTAATACTCTTCCATAGTGTGTGTGTAAGTGGTCTGTAAGACTGTTTATTTTGTAATGATGTGTGTGAACCTGGTGATTCATGTAAACATCCAGTGGAGGCAAACAGAGAAATAACATGTCAGCCTTGTTCACTGTATTCTTCTCAAAAGCACCACGTTCAGTACAAGCAAAGTTTTCCAACTGACTATACACCACCAGCCAAACCAACAGCAAGCAGACGGTAATAAAAACAATTTATAACACGTACGTTACAAAACAAGTTCACCAGGTAACTTTAAATATCATACAAACCAAAATGGAGGCGAGCTGAAGAAAACCTGAGGAGGACTGAAGAGAGCAACAGTCACTCTGTGTCCGAGCTGCTGCAGAGATGTGTCGGAAGGGGCGGGGTCTGTGTGTGACTGGCCAATCACAGAGTGTGAAGACAGTCACTTACCAAATGAGGATTTTCCTTCAGTACGAACACGGATATTGAAGAGTTTTACTCTTATTATGCTCGTACTTGTAAAAAATGCATCATCCATACCGGATACTCGTCTGAAACAAGTATCTGGCTCATCCCTAATATGAAATCAGTCTGCAGCCAGAACATCACTGAACAATCCCATCAGTTTCATTATCTCAGCATCTGCTCCGTTTACAATGAAAATACGTCGCCGGTACCATTAAAAATTAATCAGGCTTGAATTTCTAGACATAACGCTAAAGCTGTTCATTGTTCATTGTGTTCATGAAGTTTTTCGTAGGTTGTTGCTTGAATGCAGTTGTAGGAGACTTTAATATACAGACTTGAATCTGTCTTCTTAGCTCTGCCTCTTTCCATTGTCAGCTCTTATTAAAACACTTGCTCCCGTTTGATGGCGCTTCAGGAAATCAACCTGAACATTCTGCTTTCCAGAGTCGAGGCAGAAATCCAGCAGAACAGCGCAGGTTTAACATCCTTCCTTCCATCCTACACCCTCACCGTCTTCCTCTTGTCATATCTTTCTTCTTCTTCTCCTTCTTCCCTCCATCTCTGTGCTGAAGTACCTCTGGGGGAGTTCAGCTCAAGGCGAACGTTGCAGAATGAAAGAAGAGCTTCTGACTCAACGAGCTCCCCCCCCCAAAAAAAAACCCTCTTTCGGGCGGCACAAAGACTGAGTGTAACCGGAGATATCAACGACTTAGCGACTCTCACACACACAGACACACTTTTATATTGTTTTAGCAACCTTTTGGGTGCTGGCTGGCGGTGGCGTCGTGTTTCAGGGGGGGGGCTGGAGGGGGAAGGTCCAGCACTGCCAGCTTCTGCTTCAGAGCACATCTGTGGCAACTTTGAAGAATGAGCTTCAGAGTGAGGTGCTTTCTCTTCTGCTTTTTTTTAAATAAATTGGAGGTTACTCAAGGTATTAAAAAAATTGAAATAAAATCGCAGAGTGAGAGAATATTGCATTTAGGCTGATTCACCAGCATCCAGTGCTGAATGGAGGCTGCAGTGGGATTCTGTCTGTGCACTCCTGCAGACAAAAAACAGCTGAGAGGGCATGTCTGTCTCTGGCGTGCACACACACACACACACACACACACACACACACACACACACACACACACACACACACACACACACACACACACACACACACACACACACACACACACACACACACACACACACACACACACACACACACACACACACACACACACTGTGGCTGACTGTCTAGGAGCAGGAGCACAGACATTTACTGCAGCAACAGTCGCATAATAACCGAGGGAAAGCAATCTGTGCTCCAAATAGGATTCCCAAGCAGCCCCCCCCCCCACCCCCAACACAGGCACACACATACACACACACACACACACACACACACACACACACACACACACACACACACACACACGTAATTCATCATCCAAAGCCACGTTCTTATGAGGAACCGTAAACTCTTACCATTAGGAAACTTGTCTTGTGAAAGTATAATTGCGGTAAATGAGCTGCCCTGGGAAGCACAGACGGGTTGTGTGTGTGTGTGTGTGTGTGTGTGTGTGTGCGTGTGCGTGTGTGTGCGCGTGTGTGTGTGTGTGTGTGTGTGTGTGTGTTGGGGGGGATGTAGACTGTAAAAACCATGTTATCGCCCACGAAAAACAGTTTGTAACATTAGCGGTTGGAACTTCCCCCCCCAGTTATGAATCGTCACCCGATGCGGATCTCGGCGTAGGTGATCCGCCGGCTTTAATCCCACCGACAGATGGGGCCGGGCCGTGGGCAAGCGGGAGGGGGCATGCGGGGGGCCGTGCATCGCCATGGTTGCTGGGCCGGCACTGGGCTGGGACCCCGAGCCGGATGCAGCGACTGTGACCTATATTAATAATTCACACGCTGTGCAGAGCGAGACTAGGCCTGGTCGTCATGAAGAGCCGGGAGACGCGGTCGCTTGCAGTGAACAGACAAACAAAGACGCATTCAAGTTTGCATTTAAAACACTGAAATAAAAGAAAGAGACAACATGGTTCTAAATGTGAGACACTTGAAAGTCCCCAAGCCAGCCGCCACCAGATTGGTCTCCTCGGCTTGTCTTCTCCCTCTCACACACTCATCCTTTATTTCCATGACAACCAGTTTAACGTCTGAACACCAACTACTTATTTCCACGTTCTTTTGTAGGCTTGACAGGAGCCATCCTCACCGAGCGAGTGCAGGAGGACAACGCCACCAAAGAGTGTGTGGAGGGCTAATAACCAGAGGCAATGATGGTGACGTTGCGATAATGTCGAGTCGCGCAATCAAACTATATCTGGTGAAAAAGGAAGCTGTTTGACCAACTGTGATTGAATTAACAGTGTCCTTTCTCTTATTGGACCTCATTTTAGCCACATGCAACTGAACCACGCGAGTTGTTTTTAGTCACTTTTGCTTGATTTTTGTACTTCAGAGTTCTGCTGCCTCTGATTGGCCAAATATGTTGGCATGCACGGCGCATGGAAACTGGAAATCCATCGCAGTTGAATCTGTCTCACATGTGTTGATCTTGAGGTGATCTTTTTTTTTTTTTTTTTTTTTCGGGCACAGCTGGAATCTAACCGGAATTTTACACATGACACTAGTAGGACAGAAAACAGAATATAAGTACAAACCAGGCACAACACACACACACACACACACACACACACACACACACACACACACACACACACACACACACACACACACACACACACACACACACACACACACACACACACACACACACACACACACACACACACACACACACACACACACACACACAGGGGAGCGGGAGTCGTCCTCCTGCCAGGAAGAGGCGGGCCTTACCTCCACTAAAGACCAGCTGCCTCTGGGGTTCACGACATCCAGGACAATGCACGCAGACAAACACAACAGCGACCACAACAGAGCCTCAACAACCTTGTAACTCTACACTTCCTTAGTAAGCAATCCGTGAGCCCAGTCAATGAAACACATCCACTTTAAGACAGCCAATGACCGGTGAAGATGACTGAGACAGCAGCGGTGGACGACTCCCCAAGAGGCGCCGTTACACTTTAAAATCTCAGATGACAGTTTTCCTACAGCGTGGCCTTTATTAAAGAATATATGCACACACAGCTGGGAGGCCAGATCAGCGCTTCCCAGACTGAGCGAGGGATCGCAGGTTCCACTGTCAGGGTCAAAATCTGGCCCCATTTAAGTGACAATGTTTCAAGTGAATCCTTTTTGGGTTTTCGTTTGAGAAAAGTTTCTACACATTCTAAAAATCATCTCACAGCAGCCATTTACTACAGCCATGATGTGCATACACAACAGCAGCAGTTCAAAAAAAAGTTGCATTGGCCCTCATTTGCAAGGAGAGCATTTTCAAAAAATGTCCACCTTGGGAGCCGTTTTCAAAAAGTTGTGTTTTCAGGGACTTTGAGCACCAAACGGGACCGGACATTTGCACTTGTCTGAAGCAGACCAGGAATCTGCTTGATGTTGGACGTTGCTCTCTGCTGGTCTGCTGGTGAGAAAAGACGCAGCTGCCACCGTTTGGCTTCACTCTCGTTTCTTGGCAAATTATAAATTGAAATGAGGGTAGTAAGAAAACGGAGGCAACTGAAGTTGTGAGTTTAGGGCTGAAACAACAGCAGAAAGGAATGGGAGGTTAGCGCTCAGTGTAACAGTAACTTGCACTCAGCTGAATGGAAACTTCTGACGTCCTTAAGCTGAAATGAAAACAAATAAAACAAGATAGTATCTATTAACCGTGTTAAAACGGAGCGGAAGAGCTGAGTAAAGCAGTAGTGACTGTAGTAGCTTATTGGATTTTGGCTCATTTTTGGTCGTAATAAATCTTGTGCAGCTTCTGGAAGAAACCGGCCAGTACCGATCTAAAACATTCTGGGCTGCATCTTTAGTCGTAATTGACATTTTTCACTACTCTCTGACATTGAGAAGACCAGAAAAGTCCAGATAAATCAAGCAGATCCATTAAGAGATTTATTACTGGAGAAATGAGGTGCTAGTTGTGGAACTGATGGGAGTTTAACGAGCCAGAACAACATCGCCAGCCTTTTCCATCATGGCCTCCTCTTAACGGAAACAAAACTCCATCCGCCGCGTCTGCAGAGCTCAAGTGTGCAGGCCGGGCTGGAGACGGCCGTGTGCCGGGATAACTTAGTTAGCGAGACACAAAAAACACTTTGCATAGCAAGCATGAGATACATCTGGGACCTCCAGTGTGCATGAGAGAGAGAGAGAGCGAGAGAGAGAGAGAGAGAGAGAGAGAGAGAGAGAGAGAGAGAGAGAGCGAGAGAGAGCGAGAGAGAGCGAGAGAGAGCGAGAGAGAGAGAGAGAGAGAGAGAGAGAGAGAGAGAGAGAGAGAGAGAGAGAGAGAGAGAGAGGACAAGTGCAACGTTACGGTTGGGGGTGGGGGAGTCAGGCAAGACCAGACAGTCTGTATCTCCCCCTGACCCCCTGTCTGTGTCCCCGTGTGTGTGTGTGTGTGTGTGTGTGTGTGTGTGTGTGTGTGTGTGTGTGTGTGTGTGTGTGTGTGTGTGTGTGTGTGTGTGTGTGTGTGTGTGTGTGTGTGTGTGTGTGTGTGTCCTCTCTCCAGTCCAGACAATAGAG